>NC_065596.1:7312297-7612297 GCF_024542745.1 Macaca thibetana thibetana
CATGCAGTTGTGCAACTCCAGGGCTGGCCCAGCCAGCGCCACCTCATACTTGTAGCTGGTACCCTTGGTATCCAGGCTGCCCATGAAGGCAAACATGTCCTGGGGAGGGGCGGGGGTCAGTGAAGGACTGTTCAGGCAGAGGTTACCCCAACAGGCCCTTCATATCCCTGGAGGGCTTCTCAGAAGAGGGGACATCTGGGGTGGGTTCTAAAGGGTGAAGAGGAGTTTGCCAAGCAGAAACCATTCATACATTGAGCAAACATTCCCTGCCACGGACCCAGTGTTAGGGATCCGAAGAGGTCCTAGTCATGGACCCCAAAGAGTCCCCAGTGTGGAGAGACACAGTCAGATACAGACACATTCTCCTGGCCCCCACTTTGATCCTTCTTGAAAAACAGGGAGGGCTTCTCAGAGGAGGGATTTTTTATTTTACTTTTTTTTTTGTTGAGATGGGGTTTCGCTGTGGTTCCCAGGCTGGTGTGCAATGGCACCATCTCAGTTCACCACAACCTCCACCTCCCAGGTTCAAACGATTCTCCTGCCTCAGCCTCCTGAGTAGATGGGATTTCAGGCATGCGCCACCATGCCCGGTTAATTTTGTATTTTTAGTAGAGACACGGTTTCTCCATATTGGTCAGGCTGGTCCGAACTCGTGACTCAGGTGATCCACCTGCCTCGGCCTCCCAAAGTGCTGGGATTACAGGTATGCACCACTGCTGCCTGGCCCGATTTTTATTTTTTGACACAGGGTCTCCGCCCTGTCACCCAGGCTGGAGTGCAGTGGCTTGATCATAGCTCACTGCAATCTCCACCTTTCGGGCTTAAGCGAGCCTCCTGTCTCAGCCTCCCGAGTAGCTGGGACCACAGGCATACACCACCACGCCTGGCAAGAGGGGGGACTTTTGATTTGGGTATTGAAGTATGAGGAGGAGCTGGTCTCAACTCCCTGTTCATAGTTGGGTAAACTGAGGTTCAGAGAAGTAAGTAGTCCACTTGAAGTCCCACAGCTAGTTCAGGTCTGGGATGTGAAGGCCCAGCAGGGCCTTTGTAGTCCAAGAGGGATGGATGCTCTAGGCTGAGGGCACAGCGAGGTCAAAGGCAGGAAGAAAGGGAAGAGGGAGCCGGTCGCGGTGGCTCACGCCTCTAATCCCAGCACTTTGGGATGCTGAGGCAGGCAGATCACCTGAGGTCAGGAGTTCAAGACCAGCCTGGCCAACATGGTGAAACCCCGTCTCTACTAAAAATACAAAAATTAACCTGGTGTGATGGCAGGTACCTATATTCCCAGCTACTCGGGAGGCTGACGCACGAGAATTGCTTGAACCCAGGAGGCAGAGGTTGCAGTGGGCCGAGATCGTGCCACTGCACTCCAGCCTGGGAGACAGACAGACGGAGACTCTGTCTCAAACAAAAAAAAAAAGAAAGGAAAGCAAGGAACACTGGGGATGGGGGAGGCAGGACTCAAGATGTTTGCCTGGACCATCGTCCCAATGGCTTTCACAGCAGACAACTGGGAAACAGCTGTTCAATGACCAAATGCCATGACCCACCCCGGCCAGGGCTCCAGGGCTACCAAATGGAGGTAGAGACCCCCAGACCCAGCGCAGGTGTGTTCCAAGACATCCTGTCCACGCCCGCTTGCCACTCACACCTGCTGCGGCCTCTCACCTTCCAGCTCATCTCCTCCTCCTTCTCCTCGGTGCCATTGTGGATGTAAACAACGTCAAAGAAGAAATATGGGCACTGGAACATTTTCTGTGGGGGAAGTAAAGAACACCAGCCTCTGGGGCTTGGGTCACCCCATGCCCCACATCTATAACTCCCCTATTTCTGCCTCAGACTCTGGGAACTTGCCTCTAGGCACCCCAGCCTCTGTGGTTGGGAAGTCCCTCCTGGTGTCTAACCACCATCCTCATGGCTGCAGGCACCCCTCCCTCTCCCAGGCCTCACCCACCTTCATGGGCTCCGTCAAGGAGAACTGGGGCTGGCAGGGTGGACGGCTGTAGACAAGGATGGTGCGGACCACATATGGCGGGGGAATCGTCTGCACGTTCTCTGTGACCGGAAGCTCAGTTTTCTGCTGGCTGCATACCCGGGAGGAGGGAGCAGTCAGAGCAGCCTGTGGGGGTCTGCCCCTCTTATCACCCTCAGAGAGACCCTAGATGCTCACCAGGCAGGTGAGGCCCCACTGATGTCTCCCAAGTTCACTGCTGCCTGTGAGGTGTCCCGTAAGCGGTTCCCTCTGCCCTGAGCATGTGCCCAGCCTCACCCCTCTGAGTGCAATGGTGAGATCTTGGCTCACTGCAACCTCTGCCTCCCAGGTTCAAGGAATTCTCCTGCCCCGGCCTCTCAAGTAGCTGGGATTACCGGCGCCCATCACCACGTCCAGCTAATTTTTGTATTTTTAGTAGAGATGCACTTTCACCACGCTGGCCAGGCTGGTCTCAAACTCCTGACCTCAGGAGATCTGCCTGCCTCGGCCTCCCAAAGTGCTGGGATTACAGGCCTGAGCTACCACGCCTGGACCACCCTCAGTGTCCTGAGCATCCCCCATCACTGCTGTCAGCTGGAGCTGCCTAGCAACACGTGCATCTCCATCGGCCCCCATGCTCCCAAGACACATAAATGAGGAATTGCTCAGGGCGAGGTTGGAAGGGAGGAGGCTTTAAGGCTCTCTAGATTATTTCTGGGCTATTTGGGGCTTCTTCCCACAAGTGACCCTTCTCTTTGAAGGTGAGTAAGAATTTATCCGCAGGGGACTTACATGAGGCTGAAAAGTCCTTCCAGATCTGGTGGGGATGCTAAGGAGAAGGCTGGTAGAGCACGAGTGAGCAGGAACAGGTGGCTTCCCTGGTCCTGACGCCAGAGGAGACCCGGCACCCCTGCAGACGCACCATGTGACCCTGGCCAAGTCACTTGCCCTCTCTGACACTCGAATTCCCCTCAGCATGGATCACAAAATAGGGTGCTGGCACCAGATGACTTTAAGACTCTTGGTATGCCAGGCACAGTGGCTCATGCCTGCAATCTCAGCACTTTGGGAGGCCAAGGCAGGTGGCCCACCTGAGGTCAGGAGTTTGAGATCAGCCTGGCCAACATGGTGAAACCCCATCTCTACTAAAAATACAATATTAGCTGGGCCTGGTGGCGCATGTCTGTAATCCCAGCTACTTGGGAGGCTAAGGCAGGAAAATTGCTTGAACTTGGGAGGTGGAGATTGCGGTGAGCCGAGATCGTGCTGCTGCACTCCAGCCTGGGCAACAAGAGCGAGACTCCATCTCAAAAACAATAATAAATAAGATCCACAGGGAGCCATGGGAGGTTTTGGACCAGAGATGGGATGGAATCTAATTTGTTTTAAAACAGAATGGGGCCGGGCATGGTGGCTCATGCCTGTAATCTCAGCATTTTGGGAGGCTGGGGTGGGAGGATCACTTGAGCCCAGGAATTCAAGACCAGCCTGGGCAACATAGCAAGACCCCGTTTCTAAAAAACATACAAAATTCGCCGGGCGTGGTGGCTCAAGCCTGTAATCCCAGCACTCTGGGAGGCCGAGACGGGCGGATCACGAGGTCAGGAGATCGAGACCATCCTGGCTAACACGGTGAAACCCCGTCTCTACTAAAAAATACAAAAAAACTAGCCGGGTGAGGTGGCAGGCGGCTGTAGTCCCAGCTACTCGGGAGGCTGAGGCAGGATAATGGCGTAAACCTGGGAGGCGGAGCTTGCAGTGAGCTGAGATCCGGCCACTGCACTTCAGCCTGGGCGACAGAGCTAGACTCCGTCTCAAAAAAAAAAAAAACATACTAAATTAGCCAGGTGTGGTGGTGCACACCTATAATCCCAGCTACCTGGGAGGCTGAGGCAGGAGAATCACTTGAACCTGGGAGGTGGAACTTACAATGAGCCAAGATTGCACCATTGCACTCAGCCAGGGCAATGAGAGCAAAACTCCGTCTCAAAAAAAAAAAAAGAGCAAAAAAAAAAAAGCTCCCCTTTCCTGCATGGCTGGGGCCACTGTCCTCCAAACAAAAGAGCCAGGGGTGTTCTCGTCCTCCTGAAAAAAACTCTAACCATTTTTTACCGTTTTAACTTAGAAGAGTCCTATTCTATTTCAGTTTGGGGCCACATATGAGCCTTTTATGTCCAAATTACCATAAAATGTCCTGCGCCCAGGTTCAAGGGGCTGTAGGAGGAATGATGACATTTCTGTCACACACTGCCATTTATTGAGCATCAACTGTATGCCCAGCCCTGTGTGAGGTGATCCCCTTGTGGGTAAATTCTGGACCTCCTAAGTACAAAGAAGGTACTTTTTTTTTTTTTTTTTTTTTTTTAAGATGGAGTCTCATTCGGTCATCCAGGCTGGAGTGCAGTGGCGAGATCTCAGCTCACTGCTACCTCCGCCTCCCGGGTTCAAGTGATTCTTGAGCCTCAGCCTCACAAGTCGCTGGGATTACAGGCGGGGACCACCGTGCCTGGACCAAACGAAGTACTTTCACTTCTGTATTATTACAGCATCTCCATGGGGTAGGCAGCTTTGTGCCTTCCACAGTACGGATGGGGAAACTGAGGCTCAGAGGGGTGACCTTCCCAGCCTTGGCAGGACCGAGATCTGAACTTCAGCCAGCCAGAGTCAGAACTCAGACTTTCCTGAGCCCCAAGGACGATAGAAGGAGACAGCCCCCTTCACAGGGACACCTCTGCCAGGAAGGATACTGAAGGTGGAACAGGAGGCCGTCTCCAGATCATAGAGGCAGCTGCAGAGCTCACGGGGGTCGGAGGTCAGGCCGGACAGCTGCAGGGAAGCAAAGGTCTCAGCGCGGTGCTCCCCGGGCCCCAGGGGACCCCCAGGCACCCAGCGCCTGCCCAGGCCTCACCCAGGCCGTGTCGTCATTCACCACCACCAGTGCAAACTCGTGGCTTTTGTCGATCTTGTGTTTTGTCCGTACGAACATCTCGATCATCTTCTGGGAGACGTTGAGGGCATTGGTTTTGGAGCTGGAGAGGCAGAGTAGAGGGGAATTAAGGTTCCCTCAGGGCCGGGTGCGGTGGCTCACGCCTGTAATCCCAGCACTTTGTGAGGCCGAGGCGGGTGGATCACGAGGTCAGGAGTTCAAGACCAGCCCGGCCAAGATGGTGAAACCCCGTCTCTGCTAAAAATACAAAAAAATTAGCCAGGCGTGGTGGCGGGCGCCTGTAATCCCAGGTACTCAGGAGGCTGAGTCAGAGAACTGCTTGAACCCGGAAGGCAGAGGTTTCAGTGAGCCGAGATCGTGCCACTGCACTCCAACAGAGCGAGACTCCATCTCAAAAAAAAAAAAAAAAGATTCCTTCAGCCACCCTCCTCTGAGAACCCTGTACCAGCTAGATAAGGCCCTAGAGGTACAGGTCATACTGCAGGGGGATGGCGGAGCTCAGCCACAAACCCAGTAGTCTGGCTGACGTCTGAGCTCCTGCCCTCTCCAAATGGTCCCTCTGTGCATATGGGGATCAAGGTTCGTCTAGACTCACTGCAG
This sequence comes from Macaca thibetana thibetana, assembly GCF_024542745.1. NCBI lineage: Eukaryota > Metazoa > Chordata > Mammalia > Primates > Cercopithecidae > Macaca > Macaca thibetana. Next base: position 7,317,817 of record NC_065596.1, read on the forward strand.
GAACTTTGCTCAGCCATGGGCTGATTGCCGCTGAGGGGAAGGAGGTGCCATCTTCAACATCTCCAAGGAGCCCTCAAGCCCCATCCAGGCCCTGCCACTCAAACTGCCCCCTACCCCAGATACATGACTCCAGGCAAGGGCTTCAGGGCCAGCTGGGCCTGGGTCCCAATCCTGGCTCTGCCCCATTGCTCTGAGCCCTCAACTGAGCAGGTCACTTTGCTTCTTGGCATCTCCAAGTCATTGCTATGAATGGAGGCTCAATGGGTCATAGCCTTAACATTACCAGTTGTCCTTACTACTCTTTTTTTTTTTTGAGACGGAGTCTCGCTCTATTCCCCAGGCTGGAGTGCAGTGGTGCGATCTAGGCTCACTGCAAGCTCCGCCTCCCGGGATCATGCCTTTCTCCTGCCTCAGCCTCCTGAGTAGCTGGGACTACAGGTGCCCGCCACCGAATCCGGCTAATTTTTTTTTTGTATTTTTAGTAGAGACGAGGTTTCACCGTGGTCTCGATCTCCTGACCTTGTGATCCGCCCGCCTCGGCCTCCCAAAGTGCTGGGATTACAGGCGTGAGCCACCGCGCCCAGCCACTACTCTTTTTTTATTTTGCTTTTTGTGAGATGGAGTTTCGTTCTTGTTGCCCAGGCTGGAGTGCAATAGCGTGATCTCGGCTCACCGCAACCTCCGTCTCCCGGATTAAAGTGATTCTCCTGTCTCAGCCTCCCGAATAGCTGGGACTACAGGCATGTGCCACCGTGCCCAGCTAATCTTTGTATTTTTAGTAGAGGTGGGGGTTTTACTATGTCAGCCAGGCTGGTCTCAAACTCCAGACCTCGTGATCCGCCCACCTCGGCCTCCCAAAGTAATCCCAGCACTTTGGGAGGCCGAGGCGGGTGGATCACGGGGTCAGGAGATTGAGACCACCCTCACTAACACGGTGAAACCCCGTCTCTACTAAAAACACAAAAAAATTAGCCGGGCGTGGTGGAGGTGGGCACCTGTAGTCCCAGCTACTCGGGAGGCTGAAGCAGGAGAATGGTGTGAAACTGGGAGGCGGAGCTTGCAGTGAGCGGAGATAGTGCCATTGCACTCTAGCCTGGGCGACAGAGCAAGATTCCGTCTCAAAAAAAAAGGCCGGGCGCGGTGGCTCAAGCCTGTAATCCCAGCACTTTGGGAGGCCGAGGCGGGCGGATCACAAGGTCAGGAGATCGAGACCACAGTGAAACCCCGTCTCTACTAAAAATACAAAAAATTAGCCGGGCGCGGTGGCGGGCGCCTGTAGTCCTAGCTACTCAGGAGGCTGAGGCAGGAGAATGGCGTGAACCCAGGAGGCGGAGCTTGCAGTGAGCCGAGATCGCGCCACTGCACTCCAGCCTGGGCAACAGCGTGAGACTCCGTCTCAAAAAAAAAAAAAAAAAAAAAAAAAAAAAAAAAAAAAAGAGACAAAGTCTCGCTCTATCACCCATGCTGGAGTGTGGTGGCAAAATCATAGCTCATTGCAGCCTCAAACTCTTGGGATCAATCGACCCTCCCAGCTTGCCCTCCCAAGTAGCTGGGAGTCTAGGAGCATGCCACCATGCCCAGCCAAGGCAGGCAGACTTCAGATCAGGAGTTTTGAGACCAGCCTGGACAACATGGCAAAACTCTTGTCTCTACTAAAAATACAAAAATTAATCGAGCATGGTGTTGCATGCCTGTAATCTCAGCTGCTCAGGAGGCTGAGGCACAAGAATCACTTGAACCTGGGAGGTAGGGGTTGCAGTGAGCTGAGCTCACTCCATTGCACTCCAGCCTGGGCAAGAGAGTGACACCCTGTCTCAAAAACAAATAAATGAATAAATACATATATATATTTTTTTAGAGAGATGGGGTCCATGTTGCCCAGACTAGTCTTGAACCCCTAGCCTCAAGTGATCTTCCTATCTCAGCCTTCCGAGTTACTGGGATTACAGGCATGAGCCACTGCACCTGGCTCTTGCTACTCTCTGATACTGCCAGTCCTGAAGCCAGACCAAGCTGGCTTGGTGAGTTTCAGAGTAAGAGCCCCATATCTTTTGGGCTGGACCCTCACAGCCATGGCCGCATGTTCAAGCCCTAAAATGTCCCTCTTACCCGTTGAACGACTCCAGCTTTGGCAGTGACATTTCCTCTGACAGGTCCAGGCAGATAATCTGCAAGGTAGTTGGAGGGTGGTGAGCGTCCTCTGACCTTAACGTTGGCCCCCACACCACTCACTGGCCCTCTTCAAGCTGCCCTGTCTGAAAAGGCAGTACGGTGACCCCTAATCGTGAGCCAAGCCATCCACTTTGAAAAGCAATGGCTTAGAAGCATGGGTGCTGAACTGGGAGTCCATGTAGAAAAGCAAATCAATGAGCCAGAGAATGTGTGACACAGAAACACAGAAATGAGGATATAGTGGGTCGAACTGTGGCTCCCAAAAGACATGTCCACCCAGAACCTGAGAATGTGACCTTATTTGGCCAGGCACAGTGGCTCACAGCTGTAATCCCAGCACTTAGGGAGGCCAAGGAAGGCAGATCACTTGAGGTCAGGAGTTTGAGACCAGCCTGGCCAACATGGCGAAACTCCATCTCTACTAAAAATACAAAAAATTGGTTAGGTGTGGTGGCATGCACCTGTAATCCCAGCTACTCGGGAGGCTAAACCAAGAGAATTGCTTGAACCCGGGAGGTGGAGGTTGCAGTGAGCCCTGATTGCACCACTGCACTCCAGCCTGGGTGACAGAGTGGAACTCTGTCTCAAAAAAAAAAAAAAAAAGAGGCCAGACATGGTGGCTCCCACCTGTAATCCCAGCACCTTGGGAGGCTGAGGCAGGCAGATCATGAGGTCAGGAGATCAAGACCATCCTGGCCAACATGGTAAAACCTGGTCTCTACTAAAAAATACAAAAAGTAGTTGGGTGTGGTGGTGAGTGCCTGTAATCCCAGTTACTCGGGAGGCTGAGGCGGGAGAATCGTTTGAACCAGGGAGCTGGCGGTTGCAGTGAGCTGAGATCACGCCACTGCACTCCAGCCTGATGACAGAGCGGGACTCTATCTCAAAGAAAAAAAAAAAAAGAATGTGATCTTATTTGGAATCAGGGTCTCTGCAAATGTAATTAAAGTAAGGGTCTTGAGATAAGATCCTGTTTTGATGACAAGTGTCCTTATAGGAGACAGAAGAGAAGACAGTGAGAAAGGCTTTATGAGGACTGGACAGAATTGGGCAAAGACAGCCGAGTACAGTGGCTCATGCCTCTAGTCCCAGCACTTTGGGAGGCCAAAGCGGGTGGATCACCTGAGCTCAGGAGTTCGAGACCAGCCAGGCCAACATGGTGAAATCCCGTCTCTCCTAAAAATTAGCTGGGTGTGGTGGCATGCGCGTGTAGTCCCAGCTACTAGGAGGACTGAGGCAGGAGGATCACTTGAACCCAGGAGGTGGAGGTTGCAGTGAGCTGAGATCGTGCCACTGCACTCCAGCCTGGGCGACAGAGTGAGATTCTGTCTCAAAAAAAAAAAAAAAAAACATTGGGCAAAGACTAGAGTGATGCAGCCATAAGCCAAGGAATGCCAGGAGCCACCAGAGGCTAGAAGAGGCAAGAAGGGGCCAGGTGGGGTGGCTCATGCCTATAATCCCATCACTTTGGGAGGCCAAGGCAGGCGGATCACCTAAGGTCAGGAGTTCAAGACCAGCCTGGCCAATGTGGTGAAACCCTGTCTCTACTAAAAATACAAAAATTAGCCGGGCATGGTGGCGCACGCTTCTAATCCCAGCTACTCGGGAGGCTGAGGCAGGAGAATTGCTTGAACCCGTGAGGCAGAGGTTGCAGTGAGCCAAGATCGTGCCATTGCACTCCAGCCTGGGCAACAAGAGCGAAACTCCATCGCAAAAAAAAAAAAAAAAAACAGACAGACAAAAAGAAGAGGCAAGAAAGAATCCTCCCTTAGAGCCTCCAGAGGGGGCGTGGCCCTGCCGACACCTGACTTCTGGCCCCAAGAACTGTGAGAGAATAAATTTCTCTGGTTGAAAGCTACCAAGTCCATGGTGACATGTGGCAGCCACAGGTAACTAATACAAAGGGAATGTCTGTAGAGTGAATCCCAAAAGACAAGATGCTAGGTTTCCTAACATCTTAGAGCCCCAGGCCACCCCTTCTACTTACCACCTTCTCTGGACAGTTGACCCTTGGTGTCCGAATTTGGACCTCAGGGGCTGGCGGGGGCACTTGCCAGGACTTAGGGCCGGCTCCTGAAGTGTTGGGGCTCCCATCATCAGCACTGGCAGCCTCACCCTCACCCTCGCTGCGGCTGCCCACGCTGGCCTGTGCCCCCACCGCCCGGTCCTCAGCCCCTTCAGGATTGGAGCGAGTGCGGGGCCGAGGCTCTGCTGCGTGCTCCTCTTCCTCCTCCTCCTCTTCAGTGGGGCTGCTGGGCTCCACCACTTCCATGGCTCCTGTGTGGCTAGATGGAACACGGACAGGGGAAGCCAGAATCCTCCCCTTGGGAGTTTTAAAAACATTTGGTTACGGTCAGGCATGGTGGCTCACGCCTGTAATCCCCGCACTTTGGGAGGCCGAGGCAGGCGGATCACCTGAGCTTGGAAGTTCAAGACCAGCCTCACCAACATGGAGAAATCCCATCTCTACTAAAAATACAAAATTAGCCAGGCGTGGTGGTGCATGCGTGTAATCCCAGCTACTTGGGAGGCTAAGGCAGGAGAATCGATTGAACCTGGGAGGGGTGGTTGCAGTGAGCCGAAATCCTGCCATGCACTCCACCCTGGGCGACAAGAGTGAAACTCTGTCTCAAAAAAAAAAAAAAAAAAAAAAATTTGCTTACTAAGAAGGAAGAGGGGCCATGAGCCGCTTACTGATGATGAGTCACTCTTCTTAGGGAGTCTGTTTCCTCAGCTGTAGAACAAGTGCCTTTTACACCTATCAGCCGAGCAGTCACTCTGACATAAGATAACAGTCCCCCCCTCTTTTTTCCTCTCTCTTTTTTTTTTTTTAACGTAGTGCTAGCCTCATGCCCCTACTCGGCCAGTGAGCACATCCCAGCTCTCTGGCCACTGAAAATGGCTCGGGGATGGGCACATGACCCAAATCAGGCCATTGAGTGGCAGCTCTGCAACTTCTAACACTGCCATCAAGGAAAAGAGACTCCCATTAGAGTTGCAGAGCTGGGAGAATAAAGTTGAGAGCTGCGAGGCGCCCCTTTTGCCTCTAAAGTAAAAAGCGAAATGGTCTCTACCCAGAAAACTGCTGATCGAATTCTGACCACCTGGACCCAGCTCCTATTAGACCCAATCTATAAGCCACTAACTTCCTTTTCTTCCTTAAGCCACATTGAGTAGGGTTTTCTATTACCTAAAACTGAAAACGTCTTGGTGAATAAAGGAATAATAACCTCTAGGACACCCTCGTGCCTAGCGGGTGTCTGCATGAGGGAGAAGCAAAATATTAGGACTGTGGTTCCTCTTGGAGAGAAACAGGACACGAATGGAACAGTTTGTCTATCTGGGCAATAGGCACGGGCTTCCCAAGATGGTCTTTGAGCTCCTTGCAGTCCCCACGCCTCTAAGGAAAACAAAGCTTTAGTGACAGCAAGAAGGATGGAGGCTAGACTGCAGGAGAAACCATAAATAAAGGCGGAAGCCCCAGGAAAGGCTAGGAGCTGGATCTCTCGGGCCAAAGGGAGCTGGGCCCCTAGGAACAGACCCCGCACGCTTTCACCACCCAACTTCGGCTCACCGTAGCCTGAGCCTCCTTCTAAATCAGCCGCCGACTCTCTAGGAAGCCGCCATCTTTACAGTCGGAAGTTGTGCGGCGCAGCCCCGACGCCTCCTGGGAAATGTAGTTCAGCGGGTCGCAGAACAAGCGGAGACAGAAACTAGTTGCAGCTAAGAAGGACTTGGAAGCTGATAGGCTAATACTGGGCTAGGGGGTGGGGTTTGGAGTGCGACAGTGTCAGTGCTCCTACCCTGATAGGCTAAAACGTGGACTACAGGTGGAGTTTGCAATGTGATAGGCTAAGAGGGACGAAGAAGGCCGATTTAGGGAAAGAGGAGGAGCTGATTGGTGGAGCTGGCCTGCGCCTCCGTGTGAGGCAGCTATTCCCATGTGGGCGAGGCCTAAACATCCAGGACCCCTCCCAACTACTTAATTCCTGCTCCTTATTTTACATATATTTGCATGAATCAAAAAATACTTACTCTGGTCTTATTGGGTCACTGTAGGTGGAGGGAAGCTAAGTCAGGCCTATTTCAAGCCTGCCTCCTTTTTCATGGCTTTTTTCTTTCTTATTTTTAGAGACAGGGTATCGCTCTGTCGCCCAAACTAGACTGCAGTCACGCGATCCTGGCTAGTCACTACAGCTAAGCGATCTCTCAAGTAGCTGGGACTACAGGCGAGGACCATCGCTCAGGCTAAACCAGCCTTCCATTTTTTTTTTTTTTTTCCAGACGGAGTCTCACTCTGTCGCCCAGGCCGCCGTTGTCTTCTTAGTGCACACTTCTCCCTTAGCCCCAGAAGTATTTATTTATTTATTTATTTACTTATTTACTTATTTATCTATTTGAGACGGAGTCTTTCTGTCGCCCAGGCTGGAGTGCAGTGGCGCGATCCGCCGCCTCCCGGGTTCACGCCATTCTCCTGCCTCAGCCTCCAGAGAAGCTGGGACTACAGGTGCCCGCCACCACGCCCGGCTAATTTTTTTGTAGTTTTAGTAGAGACGGGGTTTCACCGTGTTCGCCAGGATGGTCTGGATCTCCTGACCTCGTGATCTGCCCGCCTCGGCCTCCCAAAGTGCTGGGATTACAGGCGTGAGCCATCGCATCCGACCTTCTTGTTGTTTTTTGGTTTTGGTTTTGGTTTTTTGAGAAGGAACCTCTCTGTGTCGCCCAGAGGTCTGTCGCCTAGAGCAGCTCTTTGAAGGCTCTAAGCCTTTGTCCAGGCAGTTCCTTCTGCCTGGAATGCTGTTCCTCCTGTTGCTTTGCTGGCAAGTTCTTCATCTTTCAAAGATCACCTTTACACAGCCCCTCCGGCTATTCTCGAATTAGAGCCTGGCCAATGTGGCAGGCTTCTTTGACCCTTAAAAAAAAAAACTGAGGGGTTGGGGGCAGTGGCTCACACTTGTAATCACAGCATTTTGGGAGGCTGAGGTGGGCGGATCACGAGGTTAAGAGTTGGAGATCAGCCTGGCCAATATGGTGAAATCCTGTCTCTACTAAAATTACAAAAAATTATCCGGGTGTGGTGGTGCACACCTGTAATCACAGCTACTCGGAAGGCTGAGGCAGAAGAATCGCTTGAACCCAGGAGGTGGAGGTTGCAGTGAGCCGAGATCCCGCCACTGCACTCCAGCCTGGGTGACAGAGCAAGATTCCATCTAAAAAAATAAAATAAATAAATAAACTGAGGCTTCAAGTGGCTCTTAAACATTTCTGGGGCTGGTGGGGTGGATGACTCATGCCTGTAATCCCAACACTTTGGGAGGGTGAGGCAGGTGGATCACCTGAGTTCAGGAGTTTAAGAGCAGCCTGGCCAACATGGCAAAAACCCATCTCTAGCCGGGTGCAGTGGCTCACGCCTGTAATCCCAGCACTTTGGGAGGCCAAGGCCGGTGGATTACTTGAGGTCAGGAGTTCAAGACCAGCCTGGCCAACATGGTAAAACCCTGTCTCTACTAAAAACACAAAAATTAACCAGGCGTTGTGGTGGGCACTTGTAATCCCAGCTACTCGGCAGGCTGAGGCAGGAGAATTGCTTGAACCCAGGAGGTGGAGGATGCAATGAGATCGCACCGCTGCACTCCAACCTGGGCAACAGAGCGAGACTCCATCTCAAAAAAAAAAAAAAAAAAAAAAAAAAGAAGGTTGGGCGTGGTGGCTCACGCCTGTAATCCCAGCACTTTGGGAGGCCGAGGCAGGTGGATCACGAGGTCAGAAGATCGAGACCATCGTGGCTAACACGGCGAAACCCCGTCTCTACTAAAAATACAAAAAAATTAGGTGGGCGTGGTGGCGGGTGCCTGTAGTCCCAGCTACTCGGGAAGCTGAGGCAGGAGAATGGTATGAACCCGGGAGGCAAAGGTTGCAGTGAGCCAATATCGCACCACTGCACTCCAGCCTGGGCGACGGAGCGAGAAGAGAACTGTCAGCCCACAGTGAAGAGACAGGCAGAGAAGAAGAGTTCACAGGGGAGCCAAATAAAAGCCATATCAGGCCGGGCGCGGTGGCTCAAGCCTGTAATCCCAGCACTTTGGGAGGCCGAGGCGGGTGGATCACGAGGTCAGGAGATCGAGACTATCCTGGCTAACATGGTGAAACCCCGTCTCTACTAAAAATACAAAAAAAACTAGCCGGGCGTGGTGGCGGGCGCCTGTAGTCTCAGCTACTTGGGAGGCTGAGGCGGGAGAATGGCGTGAACCCGGGAGGCGGAGCTTGCAGTGAGCCGAGATCACGCCACTGCACTCCAGCCTGGGAGACACAGCGAGACTCCGTCTCAAAAAAAAATAAATAAATAAATAAAAATAAAAGCCATATCAGCTCAGGGGAACATTCTAGCTCTTTTTTTTTTTTCTTTCTTTTTGAGACAGGGTGTTGCCTTGTTACCCAGACTGGAGTGCAGTGGCGTGACCATGGCTCACTGCAGCCTCAACTTCCAGGTGTTAAGCAATCCTCCCACCTCAGCCTCCCGAGTAGCTGGGACTACAGGCATATGCCACCACTCCTGGCTAATTTTTATATTTTATGTAGAGACGGGGGTCTTGCCATGTTGCCCAGGCTTGTCTTAAACTCTTGGGCTCAAGCGATCTGCCTTCCTCAGCTTCCCAGAGTCCTGGGATTACAGGCGTGAGCCATGGTGCTCGGCCCATTCTAGATCTTGAGAAATAAAATCCAAGAGTCAGAGCTAGAAGGGCCATGGGCTTGGAGGCTGAGACGAGGAGGGGCTGAAACCTTGGGAGTCAGGTATGTGTGCCCCGCTAGGGCTGCAGGAAGCTGCTGTCCTCAAAAAGGAAACAACACAATAACAAGTCACATGACCAGGGGAGTGGGTTCCTGTTTCCTGGTCCCTCCCAGGCCAGGCTTGGCCAGCCCAGGCCTGACCAGGCAGTGGCCAGAGTGACCCCAAGACGGTGTCCAGGGACTCAGGCCTCTGATCAAGTTACCCCCAGAAGATCAGAGAGGTAGAGAGAGCTGAACCCGTCATTTAGGAGGGCCGCGGAGGAGAGGGAATTATTGAGATTGCATTTCCAGGCTCAAAGAGAGGAGGGAAGGGGACAAAGACGTAGTGAAGGTAAAGAAGGCAGAGAAGAAGGGGGAGATCCAGACAACCTTGTTAGGTAGTGAGCTGCCTGTCCAGGGAGGCATTCAAATGTGCCCAATCAACATTGATCACAAAATCCCTTCCTGAGGGGTAGTCAATGCCCCATTTCACAGCAGAGGAAATTGAGGTTGTCTCTTGTCCAGGACAACAAAGGCAAGAGGTCATGGCAGGCTGTGGTTTTAGGGGTTGACGAAGGAGAAGCATTCAGAGAGCACTGGCTTCTGGACAGCAATGAGTGCCCGGGCCACGCGGCCCCGAAGCCGGCGAGGGAGGCATGCTCCACCCGTAAGTGTCACCCTCTCCCCTCCACACCCAACTCCTGGGGACCCCAAGGTCCCGTCCTGCCTGGCTCAGAGCGGGGCCACGGGGGTCATTTGCAGGGTGAACTGGACCCCGTGGCTGAGAGTTCAGAGGAGATTGAGACAGCCAGTGGGAGCTCCAAGCTCAGCTTTGTCCCACCTCCTGTGAGCTCCAGGCTGGAACAGCTGGGCCCCATGGAGGAGGTCAGTGGCCAAGGCCTAGGAAGCAGGTAAGACCCCCTTGGTCTGTGCCCTTCACTCCAGTCCAGATGCATCTTTGCCATCTGCAGATCTGCTGATGTGCCCTCTCTGCTCACACACCTACCATAGCTCCCTGTTGCCTTCAGCCTGACTTTCTTTTCTTTTTTTTTGAGTCTTGCTCTGTCACCCGGGCTGCAGTGCAGTGGTACAGTCTCCACTCACAGTAACCTCTGCCTCCTGGGTTCAAGCGGGAGCCTCAGCTTCCCGAGTAGCTGGGATTACAGGTGTGTGCCACCACACCCAGCTAATTTTTGTATTTTTAGTGAGACAGGGTCTTGCCACGTTAGCCAGGCTGGTCTTGAACTCCTGACCTCAGGTGATCCCCCCACTTCGGCCTCTGAAAGTGCTGGGATTACAAGTGTGAGTCGCTGCCCCAGAAGACTCCATTTCCAGAATCTTCTGTCTCTCACCTTCAGGACTTTCCCAGTGCCCGTCACAGTCCAACTTACTATTCACTCTGCTTCGTAGCCCCAGGTCTCCCCTCCAACTTCTCCACCACCTCTGTCCAGCCTCTTCCCTGAATTCCCAGCCTCCCAGTCTCTCCCTGGGATGCAAGTCCCAGAACACGCAGCTCTTGCCAACTCTGCCCCGCTCACACCTCCCGAAGACCATGAAGTTTAAGCCCTAAGAATTCCCTGCCCTGGGCTGAGCGTTGTGGCCCATGCCTGTTATCGCAGAACTTTGGGAGGCCAAGTCGGGCGAATCACCTGAGGTCAGGAGTTTGACATCAGCCTGGCCAACATGGTGAAACCCTGTCTCTACTAAAAATACAAAAATTAGCCGGGTGTGGTGGTGGGCACCTGTAATCCCAGCTACTTGGGGGACTGAGGCAGGAGAATCACTTGAACCCAGGAGGTGGAGGTTGCAGTGAGCTGAGATCGCACCACTGCACTCCAGCCTGGGCAACAGAGTGAGATTCTGTCTCAAAAAATAAAAAAGAATTCCCTGCCCAGCATGAAGCGACTCAAGTGCCTGAGTTGGTGTCCACAGGACCGACAAGAAGACGGATGGGGGCTCTGGCAGGGGACTGGCCTCAGCCCCCGAGGTGCCCCACAAACCTGCAGTGGAAGCCTACCAGGCCCCAGAAGCAGCCCTACAGTACAAGGAGACTGTGCCCCCTGGGATTGGGGCCCCCGATGTGTTTCAGACCCTCCAGCACGCTCTGAGCTCCCTGGAGGCAGCGGCTGCAGCCTGGCGCCACCGGCCCTCCAGCCATCCTGGGCCAATGGAGTTGGAAGACACAAGCAAAGGGGGACCAGGTCCCCTTGGGAAGCAGGAAGGGGCAGGGAGCAGCCAGCGAGAGGCAGCTCGCCTGGCTGAGAGGAATGCCTGGCTCCGGCTGGCCCTGAGTAGCCGAGAGGATGAGCTGGTCCGCACGCAGGCCTCCCTGGAGGCCATCCGAGCTGAGAAGGAGACACTGCAGAAAGAGGTGAGTGGGGCCATCCTGAGTCCTATGTGGCTCTCTGTCTGAGGGAGGAGGCAGGCCCGATGTAGGCAATATTCATTCATCTGTTCATTCCAAAAACCTTTTGAGGCTGGGTGTGGTGGCTCACGCCTATAATCCCAGCACTTTGGGAGATGGAGGCACGAGGATCCTTTGAGGCCAGGAGTTCAAGACCAGCCTGGGCAACACAGCAAGACCCCTACCTCTGCAAAAAATAAAAAATAAAAATCAGCCAGGTTGGCCAGGCACGGTGGCTCACACCTGTAATCCCAGCACTTTGGGAGGCTGAGGTGGGCGTATCACAAAGTCAGGAGTTCAAGACCAGCTTGGCCAACATGGTGAAACCCCATCTCTACTAAAAATAAAAATAAATAAATAAATAAAAGTCAGGTGTGGTGGCATATGCCTGTAATTCCAGCTACTCAGGAGGCTGAGGCAGGAGAATCACTTGAACCCGGGTGATGGAGGTGGCAGTGAGCTGAGATCACATCAATGTACTCCAGTCTGGGGAACAGAGTGAGACTCTGTCTAAAAAAAAAAAAAAAAAAAATCAGTCAGGTTGGCTGGGTGCGGTGGCTCATGCCTGTAATCTACACCAGCACTGTGGGAGGCCAAGGTGGGTGGATCCCTTGAGGCCAGGAGTTAGAGACCAGCCTGACCAATATGGTGAAACCCTGTCTTTACTAAAAATACAAAAATTAGCCAGGTGTGGTGGCACGTGCCTGTAATCCCAGCTACTCAGGAGGCTGAGGCAGGAGAATTGCTTGACACAATTCTGCAGCTACCAGGGAGGCTAAGGCACAAGAATCGCCTGATCCTAGGAGGCGGAGCTTGCAGTGAGCCGAGATCGCACCACTGCACTCCAGCCTGGGTGACGGAGAGAGACTGTCTCAAAAAAAAAAAAAAAAAAAAAAAAAAAAGCCAGGCACGGTGGCTCACGCCTGTAATCCCAACACTTTGGGAGGCCGAGGTGGGCAGATCACAAGGTCAGCAGATCGAGACCATGCTGGCTAACACGGTGAAACCCCATCTCTACTAAAAATACAAAAAAATTTAGTCGGGCATGCTGGCATGCACTGGTAGTCCCAGTCCCAGCTACTCGGGAGGCTGAGGCAGGAGAATTGCTTGAACTCAGGAAGCGGAAGTTGCAGTGAGCCGAGATCCCGCCATTGCACTCCAGCCTGACCGACAGAGGAAAACTCTCAAAAAAAAAAAAAAAAAAAAAAAAGAAAAGAAAAGAAAAGAAAAAAAAGAAAGAAAACTGAGGGTGGTGAGATCAGGCCCTGGGGTGGCAGCATGACTAGCCTGTTCAAGGAACCCGAAGGACGCCAGTGTGGCTGGAACACAGGGCGTAACAGGGAGAGTGTGGGGAGCCAGAACAGAGGGAGGACAAATGCAGATGGCGCAGGGCCTCGTGGGCTGCAAGGAGGCACTTCACTTGGGCTTTGCTCTGATTAAGGTGAGAGCCCCGGAGGGTTCTGAGCAGAGGAGGCCGTGCTCGACGCAGGTGTTCAGAGGCGCCCTCTGGTGGCAGAGGTAGGAACAGTCTGAGAGGGTGAGGGTGGACTCTTGGAGAGCCAGGAGGTGACTTCACTGGTCCAGACACGCAGGATGGTGGAGGTTGTGGAGGCGGAGAGATGCGGACGGATTCTGGGTGATGTGGAAGATGGAACTGACAGGTGTGAGCATGAAGGCTAGAGAGAACTTCAGGCTTTGGGACCTGAAGCACTAGAAGGGAGAGATGGAGGAGCTACAGGGTAGGCAGGTTTGGCTGGTGGTGACCAGATCTCTTTAGCCCTTGATAAGCTCCAGTGCCCATGAGACATCCACGTGGGGTCCTCAAGGGAGCAGCTGTATGTCTGAGTCCAGGGCTCAGGGGAGACAGCAGGGCAGGAGGGAGACACTTGAGCATCCTTAGCATGTAGGTGGCATTTAAAGCCATGTGGCTGCCGGGTGCAGTGGCTCATGCCTGTAATCCCAGCACTTAGGGAGGCTGAGGCAGGTGATCAACTGAGGTCAGGAGTTTGAGACCAGCCTGGCCAACATGGTGAAACCCCATCTCTACTGAAAATACAAAAATTTGTCAGGCATGATGGCAGATGCCCATAATCCCAGCTACTCAGGAGGCTGAGGCAGGAGAATCACTTGAACCCAGGAGGCAGAGGTTGCAGTGAGCTGAGACTGTGCCACTGCATTCCATCCTGGGTGACACAGCAAGACTCCATCTCAAAAATAAAAATAAAAATAGAAAAGTCATGTGGCTGAATGAAGTATTGAGAGGGAAACCCTCATCTCAGGCTGGTAGGAAAATTCGGGGCTATGGGAGCCCAGTCCAGGGATTCATTTTCCTCCACAGTGGGGCCCATTTTTCTGCTGGGAAAAATAAAATCCTCAGCAGCTGGCAAACATTCCCAAGGTCAGATAGTGAGATTTTTGGCAGGCTAAGTATCCAAGCCTCCTGCCTTCCAGCTAGGGTTCTTGCCACTTCCCCAAGAACAGGCCTTGGGGAGGGAAGGCTGGTGGTTGGTTTCAGCCCCTAGGCCTGACATTCCCCCTCATCCTTCCCAGGTTCAGGAGTTGCAGAATTCCCTCTTGAGGCTGGAGCCCTTCCCACGTCTTTCCCACAGCCAAGCAGGTGGCTCAGGCAGTGGTTCTACCAGCTCTGAGGCAGACAGGGAACCCTGGGAGACTCAGGTGAGTGTGAGAAGTTCAATCCCATGGTCTTGATGTCCTTAGTCTTCAGGGGGATGAGACTCAAATCTTTGTCATGGGATCCAACAGCTTCTGGGGTTGCAAAATGCCTACCATCCCAGGCTCTTGGTGACAATTGGGGTCAATTACATCACCTGTTCTTGGCAGGACTCCTTCTCCCTGGCTCACCCCCTGCTTCGGCGCCTCCGCAGCCATTCCAGCACTCAGATCCTTGGGTCTCTTCCCACCCAGCCCCTCAGTCCTGAGATGCACATCATGGAAGCCCAGATGGAGCAACTCCGAGGGTAAGAGACTCAAATGCTGAGCTCATAAGGGCACAGGCACCTCCTCCAGCTGAGTTAGAAGGCCTGGAGTCTGAAGCTGCAACAGGAGGGAGGGTAAGGGTGGAAATTGAGGCCTGACTGCCTTAGAAGGCCTCTGACTTTCCCTCTTCCCCACCTTCGGGGACAGGAGCATTGAGAAGCTCAAATGCTTTAACCGTCTGCTATCGGCTGTGCTCCAGGGATACAAGGGCCACTGTGAGGGCCTCAGCATGCAGCTAGGCCAGCGGGAGGCTGAGGCCACAGCATTGCATCTGGCCTTGCAGTACAGGTCAGTGCACCCTGCCAGTGATGTCACCAGCTGGGGAGGGAATGGGCTTTCTGAGGATGGCCCCAATCCACAGAACCCTCACTGGAGAGCACCTTCCCCACTTCAGAAATTAATTTTTTTTTTTTTTTTTGGGACAGAGTCTTGCTGTGTCACCCAGGCTGGAATGCAGTGGCGAGATCTCAGCTCACTGCAACCTCTGCCTCCTGGGTTCAAATGACACTCATGTCTCAGCCTCCTGAGTAGCTGGGATTGCAGGTGTATGCCACTATACCCAGCTAATTTTTGTATTTTTAGTAGAGATGGGTTTCACCATATGGGCCAGGCTAGTCTCGAACTCCTGACATCATGATCCGCTCGACTCGGCCTCCCAAAGGGCTGGGATTACAGGTGTGAGCCACCTTGCCTGGCCCAGAAATTAACTTAAGGCAATTTTAGTTCAGGGTTGGTAAGGGAGTCTACATGCTTCCAGAGTTGAGGACAGTGGGGAGAAGAGGAGTTCAGGAGCAAGTGGGGACTGGCACCTATAGAGTGAGATGTAGCTAAGCATTTTTTTTTCTCTCTTTCTTTTTTTTTGAGACAGAGTCTAGCTCTGTCACCCAGGCTGGAGTGCAGTGGTGCCCTGTTGGCTCACTGCAACCTCCACCTCCCTGGTTCAAGCGATTCTCCTGCCTCAGCCTCCTGAGTAGCTGGAACTACAGGTGCGTACCACCACACCTTGCTAATCTTTGTATTTTTAGTAGAGACGGGGTTTCACCATGTTGGTCAGGCTGGTCTCGAACTCCTGACCTCAGGTAATCCTCCCGCCTCAGCCTCCCAAAGTGCTAGGACTACAGGTGAGGGCCATTGCACCCAGCCAAGCTGAGTGTCCTGAAGCACTCAGAACCAGTGTCCCACAGTGAGCACTGTGAAGAGGCATACAGGGTTCTTCTTGCTCTGCGGGAGGCCAATTCAGAAGCAGGAGACGAAGCCCCCACGAGTGACCTGCAAGCAGCTGAAGAGGAAGCATGGAGGCTGCTGGCACAAGAGGAGGCCACCATGGATGCAGGGGCACGGCAGAATCCACAGCCAAGGTACCTCCCCGGAACCCTGGGAACTGGCCTGGTTGAGGAGTGGGGTCTTGACTGGGGAATGGGGCTCCCAGAACTCACCATGTTTGGGGGCTTGGTGTGGCTGTGTCCAGCAAGGTCGGTATGGAGCACACTGTAGTTGGTTGACATGAGGCTCAACTGCAGTTGGCCTGTTGCTACTTGACAAAGTTAGCATGGTGGTTGACAGATATTGCAGTTGGCGTGAAGATGGATAATGATGCCTACTGGTTAAAACTGGCACCCACAGCCGGGCACAGTGGCTCACGCCTGTAATCCCAGCACTTTAGGAGGCCAAGGCAGGCAGATCGCTTGAGCTCAGTAGTTCAAGACCAGCCCTTGTAACATGGCAAAAGTCCTTTTCTACCAAAACTACAAATAAATTAGCCGGGTGTGCCCATGTAGTCCCAGCTACTTGGGAGGCTGAGGTGGGAGGAAGCCTTGAGTCTGGGAGGTGGAGGCTGCAGTGAGCTGAGATTGCACCACTGCACTCCAGCCTGGGTGACAGAGTGAGACCCTGGTTTTTTTTTTTTTTTTTTTTTTTTTTTTTGAGACGGAGTCTGGCTCTGTCGCCCAGGCTGGAGTGCAGTGGCTGGATCTCAGCTCACTGCAAGCTCCGCCTCCCGGGTTTGCGCCATTCTCCTGCCTCAGCCTCCCGAGTAGCTGGGACTACAGGCGCCCGCCACCTCGCCCGGCTATTTTTTTGTATTTTTTAGTAGAGACAGGGTTTCACCGTGTTAGCCAGGATGGTCTCGATCTCCTGACCTCGTGATCTGCCCGTCTCGGCCTCCCAAAGTGCTGGGATTACAGGCTTGAGCCACCGCGCCTGGCCAAGACCCTGGTTTTTGTTTTGTTTTGAGACGAATTTTCACTCTTGTCACCCAGGCTGGAGTCCAATAGTCTGATCTCGGCTCACTGCAACCTCCGCCTCCCAGGTTCAAGCGATTCTCCTGCCTCAGCCTCCCGAGTAGGTGGGATTACAGGCTCCCACTATCATGCCTGGCTAATTTTGAATTTTCAGTAGAGATGGGGTTTCTCCATATTGGTCAGGCTGGTCTCGAACTCCCGACCTCAGGTGATCCACTTGCCTCTGCCTCCCAAAGTGCTGGGATTACAGGCGTGAGGCACCGTGCCCAGCCCCAGCTAATTATTTTATAAAGACGGATTCTCACTCTGTTGCCTATGCTGCTCTCAAACTTCTGGCTTCAAGCAATCCTCCCGCCTCAGCCTCCCAAAGTGCTGGGGTTACAGGCGTGCATCACCACACCTGACCAAAACGTGGTCTTGATGGAAGATGGTGCCTAGTGGGGTACGTTGGTGTGACAGGGGCCACCACAGATGGCAAAGACTCCGTCGTGGCCAGTGAGATGGAAGATGATGGACCCTACCAGGATTGGCATGAAGTTAACCCACCTATGCCTGCCGGTGTTAACATAGGCACATCTTCTGTTTTCTGTAGCCCTGAGGGCAGCAGTGTGGATAAGCCCACACCACAGGAAGTGGCTTTCCAGCTCCGAAGCTATGTCCAGCGTCTCCAGGAGCGCCGTTCTCTAGTGAAGATTCTCTCAGAGCCTGGCCCCACCTTGGCACCCATGCCCACTGTGCCCCGTGCAGAAGCCATGGTACAGGCCATTCTGGGGACCCAGTCTGGCCCAGCTCTTCCCCGACTGGAGAAGACAC
Organism: Macaca thibetana thibetana; assembly: GCF_024542745.1. NCBI lineage: Eukaryota > Metazoa > Chordata > Mammalia > Primates > Cercopithecidae > Macaca > Macaca thibetana. The sequence goes on from NC_065596.1 coordinate 7,335,211, forward strand.
AAATTCAGCAGGACCTGGTGGCCACAAGGGTACAAATGGGCTGTGGTCACTGTCAGTTTTTCTTGATGGGACAAAATCCTTTACTGAGGTTGGGGGATCAAGGAGCAAAGGAGAATTCTCCTGGGCTGGGTGCAGACATTGTGAAGGAGAATTGGAACTGGGGTTTTGAGGGATTAATAGGAGTTTGTCTTCTGGGGTTCAGTGTCTCAATAGACTACAAATCTGGCTCTCCAAAATGCCCTTCGTATGGGAAGAGATGGGAGCAAAGAACACAGTCTTGGGTTTGTAGCTTGGCATGAAAACCTTGAGGTTCTGAAGCTGGAGAAACTCCAGAAGCTTTGACAGAACTGCTCTATGACCTATGTAAGCTACTTGCCCTCTAGGAAATGCCATTTCTACAGCTGTGGTTTTTTTTTTTTTTTTTTTGAGACGGAGTCTCGCTCTGTCGCCCGGGCTGGAGTGCAGTGGCCGGATCTCAGCTCACTGCAAGTTCCGCCTCCCGGGTTCACGCCATTCTCCTGCCTCAGCCTCCCAAGTAGCTGGGACTACAGTAGACCGCCACCTTGCCTGGCTACTTTTTGTTTTGTTTTGTTTTGTTTTGTTTTTTTGTTTTTTTGTATTTTTTAGTAGAGACGGGGTTTCACCGTGTTAGCCAGGATGGTCTCGATCTCCTGACCTTGTGATCCCCCCATCTCGGCCTCCCAAAGTGCTGGGATTACAGGCTTGAGCCACCGCGCCTGGCCACAGCTGTGGTTTTTATGGGAGGAAGATATTTCCACTTCACAAGAACATGGTGATCCTGGCGAACCCGGTGAAACCCCGTCTCTACTAAAAAATACAAAAAACTAGCCGGGCGAGGTGGCGGGCGCCTGTAGTCCCAGCTACTCGGGAGGCTGAGGCAGGAGAATGGCATAAACCCGGGAGGCGGAGCTTGCAGTGAGCTGAGATCCGGCCACTGCACTCCAGCCTGGGTGACAGAGCGAGACCCCGTCTCACCAAAAAAAAAAAAAAAAAAAAGAACATGGTGAAGGTCCTAGTTTGTTTTTTTTTTTTTTTTTTTTTTTTTTGAGACAGAGTCTTGCTCTCACCCAGGCTGAAGTGCTGTGGCGCTATCTCGGCTCACTGCAGCCTCTGCCCCCACCGGGTTCAAGTGATTCTCCTGCCTCAGCCTCCTGAGTAGCTGAGATTACAGTTGTGCACCACCACACCCGGCTATTTTTTGTATTTTCTGTGGAGACGGGGTTTCGCCATGTTGGCCAGGCTGGTCTCGAACTCCTGACCTCAGGTAATCCACCCACTTCGGCCTCCCAAAGTGCTAGGATTACAGGCATGAGCCACCGTGCCCAGCCAAAGGTCACAGTTTTTGTCTGAATAGGCCTCAGTGGGTGCCTCTTGGGGCCTCAGTTTCCCTGCAGTTGACGGTAGAAGCAGAAATTCTCTCCCCTCTCCTTGGTCCCGCAGGAGGCCCTGACGGACCTGATGCTTCGGCTGCAGCTGGTGCGGCGTGAGAAGCGGGGCCTAGAGCTGCGGGAGGCTGCCCTCCGAGCTCTGGGTCCAGCTCACGTGCTCCTGCTGGAGCAGCTGCGGTGGGAACGGGCGGAGCTCCGGACTGGTGGGGCAAACAGCAGTGGTGGACATAGCAGCGGAGGTGGCAGCAGTGGGGACGAGGAAGAGTGGTATCAGGTGAGCCGCCCTGCCTGAACCTGGTAGGGGTAGTAGCTTACTAATGAGAACATAGCCCTTGTCAATCACAGACCCCCTTTTTTTTTTTTTTTTTTTTTTGAGACGGAGGTTTGCTCTTGTTGCCTAGGCTGGAATGCAATGTTGCTATCTCTGCTCACCGCAACCTACGCCTCCCAGGTTCAAGTGATTCTCCTGTCTCAGCCTCCTGAGTAGCTGGCATTACAGACACACACCACCACATCTAGCTAATTTTTGTATGTTTTGTAGAGATGCAGTTTCACCATGTTGGCCAGGCTGGTCTCGAACTCCTGGCCTCAAATGTTTCGCCTGCCTCCGCCTCCCAAAGTGCTGAGATTACAGGCATGAGTCGCTGCGCCTGTCCTTAATGCAGCTCTTTGAATCATCTCTCCCACCTCCAAGCCTTTGTACATTCTGTGTCCCTGCCAGGAACTTCCCTCTTTGTGTCATAAAGTCCTTGACCTCCTGTAGATCTCAGTTAGACATCACCTCCTCAAGGAAGCCCTCCTGGAGTGACTTCAGATGAGGTTTCCTGTTATTTATTTCCCTTATCAGGTTACCCAGGCAGGGTGGTCCCAGCTACTGGGGAGGCTGAGGTGGGAGAATCACTTGAACCCAGGAGTTGGAGGCTTCAGTGAGCCACAATTACGTCATTTCACTCCAGCCTGGGCCACAGAGCGAGACCTCATCTCTCTTTATTTATTTATTTTTTGAGATAGAGTTTTGCTCTTGTCGCCCAGGCTGGAGTGCGATAGTGCAGTCTTAGCTCACTGCAGCCTCCGCCTCCCGGATTCAAGCAATTCTCCTGCCTCAGCCTCCCAAGTAGCCGGGATTAAAGGCGTCTGCCACTGTGCCCAAATGTTTATTTATTTATTTATTTATTTAGAGACGGAGTGTCGCTCTGTTGCCCAGGCTGGAGTGCAGTGGCACAATCTCGGCTCACTGCAACCTCCGCCTCCCAAGTTCAAGCGATTCTCCTGTCTTAGCCTCCTGAGTAGCTGGGATTACAGGGGTCTGCCACCATGCCAAGCTAATTTTTGTATATTTAGTAGAGACAGAGTTTCACCATGTTGGCCAGGCTGGTCTTGAACTCCTGACTTCAAGTGATCCACCCGTCTCGGCCTCCCAAAGTTCTGGGATTACAGGCGTGAGCTACCACACCTGGCCCCTAAATTTTATTTTTAGAGATGAGGTTCGAGACCAGCCTGGCCAACATAGTGAAACCCCGTCTCTACTAAAAATACAAACAGTAGCCAGGTCTGGTGGCATATGTCTGTAATGCCAACTACTTGAAAGGCTGAGGCAGGAGAATCGCTTGAACCTGGGAGGCAGAAGTTGCTGTCAGCCAAGATCGTGCCACTGTACCCCAGCCTGGGTGGCAGAGTGAGACTCTGTCTCAAAAAAAAAAAAAAAAATTTTTTTTAAATTAAATAAGATATTTCCCTTATCAGAGTATAATTTCGCTCTTATTGGGGTATGGAACCAGACGGGGGTCTCTGAGAGCATAGCAGCTGCCACTGTCTGGGCAGCTTCAATGTCCAGTGAGGGCCAAGCACGGACTTGGCCCAGGTTAATGTCACTTTGTTGTCTTCTCTCTCCCTTAGGGCCTTCCTGCTGTCCCTGGTGGCACCAGTGGCATTGATGGTGGCCAGGTGGGCAGGGCCTGGGACCCAGAGAAGTTAGCCCAGGAACTGGCAGCATCGCTCACCAGGTGTGTGGCTGGGTGGGGATGGGCAGCCTATGTGACAGCCCCCGGGGGGGCTGTCTGCAGCAGAAGCTAAGGTGTACCCCTGTGTACAGGTGTGTTTACATGACAATACTGTGGGCAGGTGGGTAGGAGGAGACGTGGGAAATAGGATGGGCTAGGGCTGTGAGCCCTCCTCTTCCCCTTCGCAACAGGACGCTGGACCTGCGGGAGCAGCTGCAGTCTCTGCGCAGGGAGCTGGAACGGGTGGCTCAGAAGGGGCGAGCCAGACGGTCTCAGAGTGCCGAGCTGAACAGGGATTTATGCAAAGCCCACAGGTGGGACCCCTGTTCTGCATCCCTCCAATCCCCCTGGCACCATCCCCCACCAGGATCTCAGAAGTATCCCTGGCTCTCTCTGGGCCTTAGCCTTCCCCGCTGCCCCAAAATAGGCAATAAAGGCCAGGCACAGTGGCTCATACCTGTAATCCCATGTTGGGAGGCTGAGGCTGGCAGATCACCTGAGGTCAGGAGTTTGAGACAGCCTGGCCAATGTGGTGAAACCCCATCTCTACTAAAAGTACAAAAATTAGCTGGGCATCTTGGCACATGCCTGTAATTCCAGCTACTTGGAAGAAAGGAGAATTGCTTAAACCCAGGAGTTGGAGGTAGCGGTGAGCAGAGATCACACCACTGCACTCCAGCTTGAGCGACAGAGCAAGACTCTGTCTCAAAAAAAGAAACAACAGGCTGGGCCAGGCACAGTGGCTCATGCCTGAAATCCCAGCACTTTGGGAGGCCAAGGCAGGCAGATCACCTGAGGCCGGGAGTTCGAGACCAGCCTGACCAACATGGAGAAACCCCATCTCTACTAAAAATACAAAATTAGCCAGGCGTGGTGGCGCATGCCTGTAATCCCAGCTACTTGGTAGGCTGAGGCAGGAGAATCGCTTAAACCTGGGAGACAGAGGTTGCAGTGAGCCAAGATCAGGCCATTGCACTCCAGCCTGGGCAACAAGAGCAAAACTCCGTCTCAAAAAAACAACAACAAGAAAAAACAGGCTGGGCACAGTGGCTCACACTTGTAATCCCAGCACTTTGGGAGGCCAAGGCAGGCGGATCACCTGAGGTCAGGAGTTCAAGACCAGCCTAGGCAACATGGTGAAACCCTGTCTCTATTAAAAAATACAAAAAAATTAGCTGGGCATGGTGGCGGGTACCTGTAATCCCAGCTACTTGGGAGGCTGAGGCAGGAGCACTGCTTGAACCCAGGAGGCAGAGGTTGTAGTGAGGGGAGATCTTACCATTGCACTCCAGCCTGGGCGACAAGAGCGAAATTCTGTCTCAAACAACAACAACAACAAAAAGACCAGTTAGCTGGGACCCTGGGAGACCCAATGTGAAAAAGCCCCCATTCTGGGAGTGGGAGTACATGGCCCCTGCCTTGGGTGGAGTCGGGGGCTATTTCTTGACCCAGCCACCCACCCCTTCCAGCGCCCTGGTCCTGGCCTTGCGAGGAGCCCACCGGAAGCAGGAAGAGCAATGCCGGAAGTTGGAGCAGCAGATGGCACTCATGGAGGCTCAGCAGGCTGAGGAGGTGGCGGTGCTCGAAGCCACTGCAAGGGCCCTGGGGAAACCCAGGCCGCCCCTCCCGCCTCCCCAGCTTGGGGATACCGTTCTGTAGGCCCCTTACCCAGCCATGTCTGGACATGCCAGACCGCTGTGGCATGTCATAAACTATCCTGGAGTGACATCATGTCATGTTGCATGATTTGGCGTGTTGGGGCACATTTGGCATGAGGGAAGCTGGTGCACATGGGTGTCCAGGGCCTGATGGGTGTGGCCACGCAATGCAGAAAGACTTGGGTGTCTTTGGCCTGGCACCAAGTGGAATGTGAACTTCACATCAGTGGGGTCAGGCCAGAAGCAACCTGGGCTGTGGGACCAGGTCTCTGGGACTGACGAATTTTGGAGGTCCGTGAGGTTGCATAGCCACAGCTGAAGTTCCAACTGGCCTGTCTCCCGAAGCCCAGGGAGGGATTCATGGGGACTGGACAAAGCTTCTCCTGGCAGCTCCTTCCCAAGGAGATGCTGGGTTTGGCTGGCAGATTTTCCTGAAGGGGGCCGGGCGCAGTGGTGCACGCCTGTAATCCCAGCACTTTGGGAGATCCACGTGGGTGGATCACTAGAGCCCAGGAGTTCAAGACTAGCCTGGACAACGTGGTAAAACCCCATGTCTACAAAAAAAAAAAATACAAAAATTAGCCAGGCATGGTGGCATGTGCCTATAAAGCTATCTAGGAGGCTAAAGTGGGAGGATCACTTGAGCTTGAGAAGCAGAGGTTGCAGTGAGCTGAGATCACACCACTGCACTCCAGTCTGGGTGACAGAGTAAGACCCTGTCTCAAAAAAACAAAACAGGCTGGGTGTGGTGACTCATGCCTGTAATCCCAGCACTTTGGGAGGCTGAGGCGGGGAGGATCACCTGAGGTCAGGAGCTTGAGACCAGCTTGGCCAACATGGCAAAACCCCTGTCTCTACTAAAAATACAAAAATTAGCTGGGTGTGGTGGTGCATGCCTGTAGTCCCAGCTACTCAGGAGGCTGAGGCAGGATAATTGCTTGAACCCGGGAGGCAGACATTGCAGTGAGCTGAGATCACGCCACTGCACTCCAGTCTGGGTGACAGAATAGGACCTTGTCTCAAAAACACAAAACAGGCCGGGTGCGGTGGCTCACACCTGTAATCCCAGCACTTTTGGAAGCTGAGGTGGGCAGATCATGAGGTCAGGAGATGGAGACCATCCTGGCTAACACGGTGAAACCCTGTCTCTACTAAAAATACACAAAATTAGCCGGGCGCAGTGGCAGGCACCTGTAGTCCCAGCTACTCAGGAGGCTGAGGCAGGAGAATGGCATGAACCCAGGAAGCAGAGCTTGCAGTGAGCCGAGATCGTGCCACTGCACTCCAGCCTGGGTGACAGAGCGAGACTCCGTCTCAAAAAAAAAAAAAACAGGGCCAGGCACAGTGGCTCACGCCTGTAATCCCAGCATTTTGGGAGGCCAAGGCGGGTGAAGGCGGGTGGATCACAAGGTCAAAAGATAAAGTCCAACATAGTTAAACCCCATCTGTACTAAAAATACAAAAATTAGCTGGTCGTGGTGGTGCATGCCTGTAATCCCAGCTACTTGGGAGGCTGGGGCAGGAGAATCACTTGAACCAGGGAGTCGGAGGTTGCAGTGAGCCGAGGTTGCGCCACTGCACTCCAGCCTGGTGACAAAGCGAGAGTCCGTCTCAAACAACAACAACAAAAACAGGCCGGATGTGGTGGTTCATGCCTGTAATCCCAGCACTTTGGGAGGCCGAGGCAGGGAGGATCACCTGAGGTCAGGAGTTTGAGACCAGCTTGGCCAACATGGTGAAACCGCCGTCTCTACTAAAAATACAAAAATTAGCTGAGTGTGGTGGCGCATGCCTGTAGTCCCAGCCACTAGGGAGGCTGAGGCAGGATAATTGCTTGAACCTGAGAGGCGGGAGTTGCAGTGAACTGAGATAGCGCCAATGCTTTTCAGCCTGGGCAACAAGAGCAAAACTCTGTCTCTAAATAAATAAATAAATAAAACACAAAACAAAACAAAAAGGAGGATGCCTATATTCCAGAGGGAAGACTGAAGCTGGAATGGTTCAGATTCAGGATGATGAGTTGCTACTAACTCAAAGCTAAGGTCAAGGGTTTCTGGACTCCATGTAGTCGAACTTGCCTGTAATCCCAGTGTCTCAGGAGGCTGAAGCAGGAGGACTGCTTGAGCCCAGGGGTTTAAGACCAGCTTAGGCAAAATAGGAGAGTCTGTTTCAAAAATAAATAAATAAAATAAGGTAAAGGGTTTCTGGGTGGGGGACAGGCATAGCAAAGGTAACAGTCTGGGACTCAGGTGGCATTGTACTTCAAGAGAAACTCAGAACGAATGCCAATGGGGGCCAGTTCCAGCTTTCTCCTGGGGGCCCAGGAGCTGTGGGAAGTGTCAGGTTAATAGCAGGCAATGGATTAGCACGTCATTTGCATAAGCCATATCTCCCCGCCCCTCCACACCAGAACTGGCTGAGTCCGGGAAAGGGGAGCTTGGAATGATCCAGCCAGGCTTGGATTAGTGGCCAGCTGTCCCCCTTCAGGGCGGCAGCTGAAACCCAAGACGGGGATTAGAAAGGTTTTCATTCCCAGCCTTGGGGGCGGGTGCTCCACGCCTCACCTGTGCAGGTGTGTTCACCGCCTCTCCCAGGGCAGGACCACGCCAGCCTGAGATCAGCGCCAGTCAGCGGCCTGGACTCGAATCCAGTCAACCTGACCCCAGAAACAGAACAAGAAGTATGGTAGGGAGCACAGTCCCCTCCAGCGAGGTCTGGGGCTAGTGACCTTCCGACCTACACGCTGTTCCTGGACTTGGGCCAACTTTGAAAAAAGCAGGGAAACGGAGGCAGACCACCTTGCTCGTTTTGGGGTGGGGCAGAGAAGCGGAATTTCTTCTCTGTATCCCGCCAACCCCCAGAATCTAAGCCCCTGTGTTCTTGGTCCCACCAGGTAGTTGCCTGTGGAGGGGGCAAAGGGAGCCAAGGTCACATGTGGCGGTGGGGGGGGTGGGGGACAGGTTCCCAGGCTGCCCCAGCAGGATCTGGCCATTCCCACTGGTGCTCCCTCGGCAGATGGGCCTAGGCCCCTTTGTCCCCAGTTTGCGGCCGCCGCAAGGTCAAATGTTACCGCAGGGCCGCGGGCAGGGGTCAGGGAGGTGGAGTAGAACCTCGATCCACCCCCAGGCGGGTCCCAGGGGGCACAGGGGTGGCCAGGCTACTGTGAGGGGGTGGGGCAGCCTTTGGGACTGGTACTACTGGAGTTTCTGGGATCTGCACGGTGGTCTTTCTTCACCTGTCTCCCACCCAGCCCTCAGCCCCCTCGCAAGACTTGTCTCCCTCAAACCTAGTTCTCTGCTCCCTCCCCTTCACAATCCTCCGATTCCTTGAGTCTTCCCTCCCTCTTCTTTTTTTTTTTTTTTTTTTTTTTTTTTTTGAGACAGGGTCTTGCTCAGGCTGGAGTGGAGTGACGTGATTATAACCCACTGCAGCCTTGAACACCTGGGCTCAAGACAAGTCTCATTTTATTGCACCGGCTGGTCTTTAACTCCTGGCCTCAAGAGATCCTCCTGATTCGGCCTCCCAAAGTGCTGGGATTACAGGCGTGAGCCACAGCGCCTGTCTGTCTCTCATCGAAGTCTCTTTTCAATCCCTTCGGTGAGACCTCCACCCCAGTGCTCCCCACCAAACATCCTAGCAGGTCCAGGCAAGGGGCCTAGGATCCCTGTCCTCACAAATTACCAGTCGCATTCCCATGCAGCCTCAGAACCAAAGGGTCTTCTCTGCCCACCCACGCCTTCCTCTCTCCCAGCAGGGATTACATCAGGCTGTAGGCAGAACCCGACTCTAGACCCACGGGAAGTCCTTGCTCATGTCTAATCCTAGTCCTTCCTGCTTTCTGTATTTACTAACGCCTCCTCCTCCACCTTGCAGGCAGCCAGAACGTCCCTGGAACAGGTCGAGAGGCCCAGGGCTGGGTGTGCATGGCTCTCCCAGAACCTCAGTTTCTTTTTAAGTGTTGGGAGATCTCTAAGCATCTTTCCCCCTACTCCAGGGAGGGCAATTCTTCAAGTCTCATCGGGGCTCTGGGAGGCAGAGGAGGAGGTGCGCAGAGGGCACAGTCCTGGCCGGAGCTCTCAGAGGCCCAGCTGCATGCTCTGGTGTCCAGCTCTGGGCTCAGGGTGGGGTGGGACCACAGTCTGGGTGGCTGGGGCCGCAAGACTCCGAGGTGAAAGGTCACTCCTGGAAGAACTTTTCCAGCCGGTTAAAGGTTAACCTGTCCAGAGCCAGAGGCTCGGGCTTTTCCAGCTCGCCAGCCCGGACTTCGCATACAAAGGGTGCTTAATAAATGCTGGTCAGGCGGGCCCCAGCCCCGGTTCTGGGGGATGGGGTGAGTTGGAGGTGGCGGCAGCTGCGAGGCTCCAGGGCGCCTGGAAGAGACATCTGCAGTCCAGCCGGCCGCCAGGCCAAGCCCTTTCTGCAAAGCACAGAAAGAAAAGGAAATGAAAAGGGAAAAGGGGCAGGACCCCGGCAGGGCTGGTGGGCATGCCTGTCGCCTCCAGCCGCGCGGGGCGGGTGGGCGCCCTGCCCCCGGAGGCCAGAAATTCTGCAGAGGGGCCCCCTGACCTCGCGGCCCCGGCCAGCCGGTCTCAGACCACAACATCCCTTCCCCCTGGAGATTCCGGGCACCAGGTGTTAACCCGAGCAGAGAAAGGGTGGGGTGGGGGTCAGACGCGGCGACTTTCTGGAAGAGGAAGCAAACACAATCTAGGATATGTGTGTGTGTGTGTGTGTGTGTGTGTGTGTGCGCGCGTGTGTGTGTGTCTCATGCGCGCGTGTGTCTTGCGCAGGGGCGTGCCCCCCCCGGGTGCCACTGGCCCCCCATCATTGCTTTGCCGGGAACGGTGGGGTGGGGGGAGGTTCCGAGGGGCGCCTCGAGGGTGATCGAGCGACCCAACGTCCAAGGCCAGAGGTGGAGGGGAGGGCCTTGGACAGACATCTTGGTGAGGCTCGAGGAAGGGCAGAGGGCAGGCGCGGTTCAGGCTCCCGCCGCGGCCCGGCAGGGGTTAAGGCTGAAGCCGGGCGAGGGCGAGGGCGGGGGTGCGGGGGGGAGGGGCAGAGGGAGGCGGAGGAGGGTCAGGCCCCGCGGCCCCGCGCTCGGCCCCCGTCCCTCCCGCCGGCCCGTTCGCCCGGCGCCGCGAGCGGCCACCCATGCCCTTATAAGGGCGGCCGTCGCCGGGGCAACGAGCGCCCGCCCCCAGCCCGCGGCGCGCGCCCCTGCCCCCGCCCCCGCCCCCCGCCCGCCCCGCGAATGGAACGCTGTGTGTCAAACCGGCCGCAGCGCGAGGCCGGCGCGCGGGGTCGGCGGCGGTGGCGGCGGCGAGAGCGAGGCTCGGGCTCAGGCGCAGGCCCAGGCCAGGCGGGAGCGGCCGCAGCGGGAGCGGCAGCTCCAGAGGCGCCGGCCCAGCGGCCCTGCAGGCCCGGAGCGGCAGCCGCGGGCGCCGGGGGACCCAGGGGGCGCGGCGACCGGCCCCGGCGCGCACCCGCCGCCCCTCCCCCCCCGTCACTGGCGGCCGCGCAACTTGCGGCCAAACTTTCCCCCCGGCCTCCCGCGCTCGGATGGCTGCCCGCTGAGTTGGCCGCAGCCCCCGGGCGAGCGGCGGCCAGGCCAGAGGACGCCCCCTGCGCGGCTCGGGCAGGGCCATGGCCCGCGCGCCCCCGCCGGGGCCCCAGGGCGGCGGGACGCGAGTCCTTTGGGTCCCCGGCCCTCGCCTCTAGCGCGCCCCTCCCGGCCCCGGGCCCGGCCCCGCGCACGCGTGGGAAAGTTGGCCTGGAACCGGCCCGACCAGTTCCGCCCGGGCGCGCGGACCGGCCGCAGGAAGTTGCTGCAAAACTTTTTTGGGGGGTGCAGCCCGTGTCCCCCGTGCGCCGGGGCCGGATGCGCGCAGCGTAGGGTCCCCCGGGCCGAGAGGGGTGCCCGGAGGGAAGAGCGCGGAGGGGGCGCCCCGGCCCCGCTGCCCTGGGGCTATGGCCATGGTGACCGGCGGCTGGGGCGGCCCCGGCGGCGACACGAACGGCGTGGACAAGGCGGGCGGCTACCCGCGCGCAGCCGAGGACGACTCGGCCTCCCCCACTGGTGCCGCCAGCGACGCCGAGCCGGGCGACGAGGAGCGGCCGGGGCTGCAGGTGGACTGCGTGGTGTGCGGGGACAAGTCGAGCGGCAAGCATTACGGTGTCTTCACCTGCGAGGGCTGCAAGAGCTTTTTCAAGCGGAGCATCCGCCGCAACCTCAGCTACACCTGCCGGTGAGCCCCCCATCCGCGCGCCGCCGCCGTGCACCCCGCCCCGGCCTGGGGCAGGCCTCTGACCTGCTCGGTCACCTTGGGCCTGGCGCTGACCTTCCCTGGGCCTCCACTGCCCCCTCTGAGATAGGGGCACAGCACCCGCCTCCCGCATTCCATGGCTGGGATTGTGTATACAGTCGGCGCTGCATCATTGCAGGTTTCCCCCCATCAGGTGGTCCCTGGAGGCTCTTGCCCCAGTTACTTGCTTCTCCTTCCCCCCTGCTTTTCTCTGGGGAGGGGTCATCTCCGCGCTGGGGTGGGGGTAGGGGTGCTGTCAGGGGTGGCAGCCCAACCCCAGGGCACCCGTTCTCGGGGATCCCAGCGCGCGGGATGCCCTCGAGGGAATCGAACGTGGAACTTGGACCGTGGAGCTCGCAGCGTCCAGGGGCCATTGTCTGCGGCCGCGCGGATCGATACGGCGCGCCCTTGGGGTCAAATATCACTTCCAAAGTCGCTGTGGCTACGGAGGCGGCAGACGGAAGGAGGCTGGGGTGGCACGGGGCGGTCTTCTTCGAGTGAGGGGCCTAGCGGTGGGGGTGGGGGTGCGAGCTGGCCTTGCCCATCCCGGGGAACCCCTCTGGGCTCACTCGGAGCCTTGGGTCACCGGAAATCGCCACTGGAAGGCCGGCAGGGCCACCGGAATTGACTGAAACGTCCCCCTCCCCCAGGGGTGGGTGCAGACCTGGGGCTCCTGGAAAAATCTCTTAAACTTTGGGTGTCTCTGAGACAGGCAGGGAGTGAAACGTTTCCGAGCAGGATCGCTGGGCTGTCCCAGGTCGAAGACCTCTCTGGCAGGGCGTGGCCTTTCTAGCTGTTCGGGCGGAAGGTCCCCAGGGAAAGCGATCGGGGTTGTCCAGCTCGGGAGTTCTTTTCTCACTGTTCCCGGGCGAGCATCCGATCTGTCCGTTTATAAGCCCCTACTGTGCATCCCAGGAACATGCAGGGTGTCTGTAGAGCCTGTCTAGATGGTCTCATTTCCCAGCTGCACAAAACAGAGGCCCAAAGGCCCAGAAAGAGGTCCTGGTGCCTGCTTTGCGTTGGACATGGAGGGACCCTGCCCGAGTTGGGGCTTTGCAGGGGGGAACTGTGGGACCAGGTAGGGGACCGCTGAGTTCGGATCGGGGTGCCCCCAGGGAGAACGGCTGATGGAAGGCTTGTTGGCTGAGGCCACCAAATAGGGCCTCAGGTACCCGCGGGTGGAGTTTGACCCCAGGTCCCGGGTCAGGGCTGGCCTGGTGTGACCATGTGTGGCAGAGCTGCCTTGCTCCCTCCTCCAGCACAAACTGGGCCACTAGACTTTGGCCTCATTCTTGCTGCTGGAAAACCGGCTTCTCTCCCGTCATGTCTTTAGGGAGGGGAAGGGAGGGGGCTCAGGCAGTTTTGGGGTCCCAGGGGCTTCCTGAGGGTGGGGTCAGGGAGCACCAGTTTCGGCGGGGATTGGGGGGGGGCCTTGCTTGGAGCTGGCAGGTTTGTGCTGTGTGAGTTGTGTGACCTGGTGAAGTCACCATTCCATTCTGAGCTTCAGATGGATTTAGCAGGGTCTCGCTGGGGCCCATCCTGGGTGGTTTGATGCCAGCCCCTGCAGAGAGACCCCAGCTCCAAGTCTAGCTCCTGAGAAGTCCCCAGTCTGGAGGAGACACAATGAGACAGATGCCCCAAGCCTGCGGGATCTGGGGTCCCAGGGAGACAGCAGAGGCTCTGCCTGGAGGAGGCTAGGGGACATGAGCCTTGAAGCATGGAGTTGGCAGGTGGAAGAAAGGCCACAGGGGCATGCCAGTGTGTGGCCCAGACAAAACATTTAGTGGCAGACTGGGGGAGCTGTGCTGTAAGAGGGGACCGCGCAGCCATGGGAGAAATCATAGCCAGGTGGGCCTGAAATGCTGGCTGAGGGTGATGGGGAGCCTTGGAGGGTGTGTGAGCAGGGGAGGGCTCTGATCAAATTGGACTGGAGGTCAGAAGCTCAGGGAGGAAGCTGAGTTGGGCCATGGGGTTGGGCAAAAAAAGCATGCACTCTTTAGGTGGGATAACAGGAAGAACTTAACTGCTTCCCTCCTTGGAGGGACGGATCTGTCCCAATTCTACAGCTGGGGAAGTTGATACAGAAGGTTCAGGGCCTCCCCTGAGGTCAGGGGAAGTTGATACAGAAGGTTCAGGGCCTTCCCTGAGGTCAGGGGCCCCTGAGCCGGGCCTCTCCCTGCCTGCAGGGCCGCCCCAGGCCAGGCCGTTTCCACCCGGCTGCCCTGGATCCTCCCACCACCCTGCGGCTGGGCTTTGTTCTGGTTCTGCCTGAGCTCCCTCTGCCCTAGTGGGGCCTCTTCCCAGGGGCTCAGCGGCTGGTGCTGCGGGACCCAGGCAGTGGTTGGGGGTTAGGGGAGGATGGGGGTGTTGGGGAGATGGGCTCAGAGCCTCAGCTTTCCTAAGTTGGGTTCCTCGCCTGGGGTCTGGGTCTTGACACTGTCCCCCGTGAACCCCTCTGACCCAGTCCATCCCATATAGGACGGTATCTGGCCTCTTATTTTCAGATTAGGAAACCAAGGCTCAGTGGGGCAGTCACCACCTGAGGGGTGGGGCTGGGTGTCTGCAGCTGAGATTCATCTGGGTTTTGTTTTGTTTTTGAGACGGAGTTTCACTCTTGTTGCCCAGGCTGGAGTGCAATGGTGCGATTTCGGCTCACTGCAACCTCTGCCTCCTGGGTTCAAGCGGTTCTCCTGCCTCAGCCTCCCAAATAGCTGGAATTACAGGCATGCGCCACCACGCCTGGCTAATTTTGTATTTTTAGTAGAGACGGGTTTTCTCTATGTTGTTCAGGCTGGTCTTAAACTCCCAACCTCAAGTGATCCGCCTGCCTCAACCTCCCAAAGTGCCGGGATTACAGGCATGAGCCACCGCATCCAGCCTTTTTTTTTTTTTCTTTTTTTTTGAGGCAGAGTCTCACTCTGTCGCCCAGGCTGGAATGCAGTGGGTCAATCTTGGCTCACTGCAACCTCCACCTGCCCAGTTCAAGTGATTCTCCTTCCTCAGCCTCCCAAGTAGCTGGGATTACAGGCATGCGCCACCACGCCCAGCTCGTTTTTTGTATTTTTAGTAGAGATGGGGTTTCACCATGTTGGCCAGGCTGGTCTTGAACTGACTTCAGGTGATCCACCCTCCTCCGCCTCTCAAAGTGCTGGGATTACAGGCGTGAGCTACCACAGAGATGCATCTGTTTAATTCCCTTAAGTGAGGGTTCTACTCTGTGACTGTCTCTGCGTATCCCTTGGGTGTCCCCAGCTGGGACCCCACAGGTAGTCGCTCCAGGCGCAGGCCTTGGAGAGCCCCCAGCTCCCGGTGGCAAGAGACCAGGGGAGTCCAAGGGAACGGGCCAAGGGGAGAAGGTTCTGGGGACATTTGAAGAATAAGGCCTGGACCTTCCTGCTTGGGGCTGACCCAGGACGGGGAGCTCACCTCCTCCAGGGTGGGGCCCCCTGTCTCATCCCTGCAAGAGGCAGTGGTATTCACTGAGGGCTGACCAGGAGAATCTCGAGCTTGCATAGGGGTTGGGTGGTCCTCCCAGAACACAGCAGTGGGGCCTTCAGGGCAGAGGACCCGAGTGACTTTGTTTACTTATTCATTGGTGTGGGCTTTGTGTGGGTGATAATGCAGGGGCTCCACAGACCACTAGCCTCTGGCCTGACCCCTAGTTAACTCACAAAGCCTAGCTTTCTGACCATGTCGTCTCTGCCTTCACATCATTTTGGGGACAGTGACCCTGCTCAGCCTGACAGTGACCAAATAAAATGAAACCCTTTAGGCCTCCATATTTGTGTATTTCAGCCGTTTTGCTCTGGCTATACTCTGTCTGTGGGATCACCCCTCCAGTCACCTGGAGAACTCCTATTCATCCTTCAAAACCCAGTGCCAATGTGCCCTCCCTGGGGTGCTCATCTGCTTTTCCACAGATTCCGCTTCATCCATCACCACCCATCCAGGTTATCCTGTCTGCTTTGCAGACCTGCAAGCTGAGCTCCTGTACCCCTTCGGGGCTACCTTCCCAGTCTAGAGGGCCCCTACTAGTATTTCTGAGGGGCAGCCTCCAAAGGCAGCTCATAGGCTGGTTGGGGGAGGAGGACATGGGGGTCTCAGGGAGCCCTGGCTTCTGTGTGCCCCCAGGTCTAACCGTGACTGCCAGATCGACCAGCACCACCGGAACCAGTGCCAGTACTGCCGTCTCAAGAAGTGCTTCCGGGTGGGCATGAGGAAGGAGGGTGAGTACACACTGGGGACACACTGGGGACGATCACAGCAGCTAGGGCTGGGGTGAACAAACAGCTTCTTCCTCCCTTTTTCCCTCCCTTTCACAGGGGTCTAGGTGCCTCAGGGGGTGGGGCCCAGCGCCTGCTAACCTCATTACCACTGATCCCTTGATCCAGTGGGCTGTGGTCTGGCCCTAGGCTGGAGGAATCCAATTAGGATCCCTGGCCCCCTGGTTGCTGCCGTGGAGCTGAAGAGGCCAGGGACGCCCCACAAGGGACTTTCCCCAGCCCCATTCTCTTGCAGGAGCTCCCCTCCCCAGTTACCCCCGAGTCCGGCCTCAGAGGCCGGTTCCCTGGCCCTGACACCTTGGTGACCTCTTGTCTGCTAGCGTGGCCACTGCTTTCTGAACAAGGATGTGTGTGTGTGGTATTTTTTTTTTATTTGATTTGCTTCCCCTCCACCCTTCACCCATGCTTTTTGTTTGCCCAAGGCAGGAACTCTGCCTGATTAAGGCAAAGGGCAGCTTACCCTTTCTCCTGACCCGGGGCACTGGGAGCAAGAGTGAGGCCCAGCTGTCTCTGCTCAGGGAACCTGGGTGGATGGGCGTATTCTGGGCCAGTGGGCCTAGAACTCTGTCAAACCCCCTTAGAATTCAAGTAGAACCCAGAGATTTCCATATGGATTTCTAGGGTTCAGGAATAGAATCTAGCCTATTGGTGGCTCACGCCTGTAATCCCAGCACTTTGGGAGGCTGAGGAGGGCGGATCACGAGGTCAGGAGATCGAGAGCATCCTGGCTAACACGGTGAAACCCCGTCTCTACTAAAAACATAAAAAATTAGCTGGGCGTGGTGGCGGGCGCCTGTAGTCCCAGCTACTCGGGAGGCTGAGGCAGGAGAATGGCGTGAACCCCGGAGGCGGAGCTTGCAGTGAGCCGACATCGCGCCACTGCACTCCAGCCTGGGCGACAGTGAGACTCCGTCTCAAAAAAAAAAAACCAGCCTATTGGACGAGATCTCCTGTGCTGGGTTTCAGGTTCCTCTGGGGACTGCGTCGTGGGCCAGGCTGGCAGTTCTTTCTAGTGTCTAACCTGAGCCTCTCTTGCTTTGAAATTTTTTTTTCTTTATTTTATATTTTATTTTATTTTATTTATTTTATTTTGAGATGGAGTCTCGCTCCATCTTCTAGGCTGGAGTGCAGTGGTGTGATTTCAGTTCACTGCAGCCTCCGCCTCCCGGGTTCAAGTCATTGTCCTGCCTCTGCCTCCTGAGTATCTGGGACTACAGATGCAGGCCAACACGCCCAGCTAATTTTTGTATTTTGTTTTGGTTTGTTTTTGAGATGGAGTCTCGCTTTGTTGCCAGGCTGGAGTGCTGTGGCTGGATCTCGGCTCACTGCAACCTCCGACTCCCTGGTTCAAGCGATTCTCCTGCTTCAGCCTCCTCAGTAGCTGGAATTACAGGGATACGCCACCATGCCCGGCTAATTTTTGTTTTTGTTTTTTTTGTTTGTTTGTTTGTTTGTTTGTCTGTTTTTGAGACAGGGTCTCGCTCTGTCGCCCAGGCTGGAGTGCAGTGGCCGGATCTCAGCTCACTGCAAGCTCCACCTCCTAGGTTTACGCCATTCTCCTGCCTCAGCCTCCCGAGTAGCTGGGACTACAGGCGCCCACCACGTCGCCCGGCTAGTTTTTTGTATTTTTTAGTAGAGACGGGGTTGCACTGTATTAGCCAGGATGGTCTCGATCTCCTGACCTCGTGATCCACCCGTCTCGGCCTCCCAAAGTGCTGGGATTACAGGCTTGAGCCACCGCACCCGGCCTGTATTTTTAATAGAGATGGAGTTTCACTATGTTGGCCAGGATGGTCTTGATCTCCTGATCTCATGATCCGCCTGCCTGGGCCTCCCAAAGTGTTGGGATTACAGGCATGAGCCACCGCGCCCGGCCTAATTTTTGTAGTTTTAATAGAGATGGGGTTGGCCGGGTGCGTTGGCTCAAGCCTGTAATCCCAACACTTTGGGAGGCCGAGGCGGGTGGATCGCAAGGTCAGGAGATCGAGACCATCCTGGCCAACATGGTGAAACCCCGTCTCTACTAAAAATGCAAAAAAATTAGCCGAGTGTGGTGGTGGGCACCTGTAGTTCCAGCTACTCAGGAGGCTGAGGCAGGAGAATGGCGTGAACCGGGAGGCGGAGCTTGCAGTGAGCCGAGATCGCGCCACCGCACTCCAGCCTGGGCGACTGAGCAAGACTCCGTCTCAAATAAATAAATAAATAAATAAATAAATAGAGATGGGGTTTCACCATGTTGGCCAGGCTGGAGTCTCCCAACTCCTGACCCCAGGTGATCTGCTCGCCTCAGCCTCCCAAAGTGCTCGGATTATAGGCATGAGCCACCCCACTCGGCCGCTTTTTAAATTTATTTTCTAGAGACAGGGTCCCACTATGTGGCCCAGGCTGGTCTCGAACTCCTGGCTTTAAGTGATCCTCCCACCTTCGCCTCCCAGACTACTGGGATTACAGGAATGAGCCACCATACTTGGCCTAAAGCTGTTGTTTTTTGTCTAGGCCTTGGTGGGAGAAGCTGAGAGAGGCAGCTGAGGAGCTTTCTTTTAAAACTGATCCCTCCCTGTGGCCCCTTTAAGTTTGGGGGTAACTTTCTTGGCCCTGCCCCCACAACATGGATTTTGCCTCTACTTGTCTATTTTACCTGAAATCCTCATATATCTCAAGTCATGGCCTCAGAGCAAACAGCCTCGCCAGAAGTCTCCAAAAGCCTCGGGTGGAAATATGTATGATGACAGCTCATGCTTTTTTTTTTTGAGACGGAGTCTCGCTCTGTCGCCCAGGCTGGAGTGCAGTGGCCGGATCTCGGCTCACTGCAAGCTCCGCCTCCTGGGTCCACGCCATTCTCCTGCCTCAGCCTCCCAAGTAGCTGGGACTACAGGCGCCCGCCACCTCGCCCGGCTAGTTTTTTGTATTTTTAGTAGAGACGGGGTTTCACCGTGTTAGCCAGGATGGTCTGGATCTCCTGACCTCGTGATCCGCCCGCCTCGGCCTCCCAAAGTGTTGGGATTACAGGCTTGAGCCACCTCGCCCGGCCAACAGCTCATGCTTTAAGCACAGTCCTGCCTCAGGGCCTTTGCATGTGCTGTTCCCTCTGCCTGGAGTGCGCTTTTTCCAGATCTGTACATGGCGCCCTCCCTAACCTTGCCTTCAAGGTTTGCTCAAACATCACCTCCTCAGGGAAGCCCTCCTGATCCCCCTGTATTTGACGCCATCTGCCTTGTTCTTTTTTTGTTTTGTTTTTGAGAGGGAGTCTTGCTCTGCCAGGCTGGAGTGTAGTGGCGCCATCTCAGCTCACTGCAACCTCCTCCGCCTCCCGAGTTCAAGTGATTCTCCTGCCTCAGCCTCCTGAGTAGCTGGGATTACAGGCATGTGCCACCAGGCCCGGCTAATTTTTTGTATTTTTAGTAGAGACGGGGTTTCACCGTGTTAGCCAGGATGGTCTCGATCTCCCGACTTCTGGATCTGCCCGCCTCGGCCTCCCAAAGTGCTGGGATTACAGGCGTGAGCCACCGCGCCCAGCCCTCCCTTGTTCTATAATTTGCTTACACCCAGAATGTCCATTCCCTGTGGGCAGGTATTTTTGTCTATCTTGTTCCCCAGCGCGTAGACCAGGGCTTGGTACACAGTAGGTGTTCAATAAATGGTCCTTGGCTTGAATTACCATCTATTTAGCCCTTCCTATGTGGCAGGCATTATTTTAAGTTACATCAATTCTCATTTAATTCAGTGATTGGTGACATCATTTTTTGAGACAGGGTCTCACTCTGTCACCCAGGCTGGAGTGCAGTGGTGTGATCATAGCTCACTGCAGCCTTAAACTCCTGGGATGAAGTGGTTCTCCCACCTCAGCCTCCTGAGTAGCTGCAATTATAGGCGTTCGCTACCATGCTCGGCTAATTTCTTAATTTTTTGTAGGGATGGGGTCTCGCTATGTTGCCCAGGCTGGTCTCGAACTCCTGGGCTCAAGCCTCAGCCTCCCAAAGTGCTGGGCTTGCAAATGGGAGCCACTGTCTGCATTTTACAGATGAGGAAACTGAGGCACACAGCAGATTGGTGAGGCCATCTCTCAAGAGAGCAACAGAGTTGTGATTGGGATTTGAACCTCCACAGTCTGGGCTAAAGAGCTGGAGAGTGGTTTGGGGAGGAGTGAACAGAAAGTGCAAAGGTCAGCTGGGCGCAGTGGCTCACGCCTGTAATCCCCGCACTTTGGGAGGCCGAGGCGGGTGGGTCACGAGGTCAGGAGATTGAGACCATCCTGGCCAACATGGTGAAACCCCGTCTCTGCTAAAAATACAAATATTAGCAGGGCGTGGTGGCAGGTGCCTGTAATCCTAGCTACTCGGGAGGCTGAGGCAGGAGAATCACTTGAACCCGGGAGTTGGAGGCTGCAGTGAGCCGAGATCATGCCACTGCACTCCAGCCTGGTGACAGAGTAGAACTCCATCTCAAAAAGAAAGAGAGAGGAATAAAGGAAAGGAAAGGAAAAGAAAGAAGGAAGGGAGAGCGGGAGGGAGGGAAAAAAGAAAAAGTCCATAGGCCCTGGGGTGGGAATGTGGCCATGTGAGGGAGTGGTGGCTGCTCACAACCCAGTGAGCAAAGGGGGAAGAAGCTCCCTGGAGGACCGGGGAACCACTTTTGGGCCTCGTCCGCCTGTCCTCATTTGACAGTTGACTTAGACTCAGGGACCCCTTGGAGCGGGCTTCAACCCAGGTCCCGGCTTCTCCGCTCAGCGCTGTTCGCCCCCGGATTCTGCCCGCATTCCCCTCTGGTGTTTGCTGTATGCAGAGTTGACCTGGAGTTCACGGAGGTGATGAGATGGGGCATGCCAACTCATTAAAGCTCATTAATTAGTCTGCTGGCAACCAGCCCAGTCTGCCCTGCCACCCTGCCCACCGCGGCACAAGCCAGGCAGGCACGTGGCCAACCCTCTGCCTCTTTGTGCCTCAGTTTCCCTTTTCTCACCCACCTGCTCACTGCGGACATGTGCCCAAGTCAGCAGCAGGGCCTCCCCGCTTCATAAGCAAGGCTACTGATGGCGACTAATGTTTACTGAGGACCTACTGCAGCCCCCCCAGGACACCTCCCTACTGTGGGTCCCCCCCAAACCTTCCCTGCATTGTGGCCTCTGCAGGGACCCAGACCGGCCCTCAGGGGTCATCATCTGGTGGGGAGGGGATGGAAGGTAGAGAAATGATCCCCGCTCCATAGGAGACAGCTAGTGCTGGGTGGGTATTGATTTCTTGCTTTGGGGACCAGGCTGGCCAGGGTCCCCAAGTCCTCCTTGGCCCATCCTCAGCTCTGGGAACCCCGTGACTAACAGATGGAGGCTCCAAAAGGTTTATTAGATGCTCCTTCTTGTCCCCAGGAGCTGGGGGTGGGGAGTGGTGGCTGGACCTGGACAGGGGCTCCTGGACCCTGACTTTAACCAGCCTGGTGCCCATGGGGTGGGGTTAGGCGTTTTGGGAAAGGCTGGGCCTGGGGGCTTTGGAGGGGAGGGCCTGAGTGACCCCTTAATGACTTTTGTCTCCCTTCCCCGTTATTCTCCTTACTTTTCCTACCTTGTCCTTCCCTACCTGCCCCGCCCCCCATGTCTCTCTGGGCACCTACTTGGCCCCTCATTCCTTCCCCTCTCTTCTGTGCCTCTCCTCTCTCTATACCCCTCGCTCCCCTTCCTGTCTGCCCCATCTCCTATCTCCATTCCTCCCGGCCTTCTGTGCCCCGCCCTCCCCCATCTCCTGTCCCTCCCTCGTTTCCTGCTGCGGCCACCCCCTCCCCCCCCCCCCCCCCCCCCCCTCCCCCGCCACCCGCATCCCCTCCCGCCCGCATGTCCCTCCTGTCCCTGCCTCCCGCAGCGGTGCAGCGCGGCCGCATCCCGCACTCGCTGCCTGGCGCCGTGGCCACCTCCTCGGGCAGCCCCCCAGGCTCGGCGCTGGCGGCGGTGGGGGGCGGCGGAGACCTCTTCCCGGGGCAGCCGGTGTCCGAACTGATCGCGCAGCTGCTGCGCGCTGAGCCCTACCCTGCGGCGGCCGGACGCTTCGGCGCAGGGGGCGGCGCGGCAGGCGCGGTGCTGGGCATCGACAACGTGTGCGAGCTGGCGGCGCGGCTGCTCTTCAGCACCGTGGAGTGGGCGCGCCACGCGCCCTTCTTTCCCGAGCTGCCGGTGGCCGACCAGGTGGCGCTGCTGCGCCTGAGCTGGAGCGAGCTCTTCGTGCTGAACGCGGCGCAGGCGGCGCTGCCCCTGCACACGGCGCCGCTACTGGCCGCCGCCGGCCTCCACGCCGCGCCCATGGCCGCTGAGCGCGCCGTGGCCTTCATGGACCAGGTGCGGGCCTTCCAGGAGCAGGTGGACAAGCTAGGCCGCCTGCAGGTCGACTCGGCTGAGTACGGCTGCCTCAAGGCCATCGCGCTCTTCACGCCCGGTGAGTCAAGCTCCGAAGGGGGCCGCGGGATGGGGGGACCCAAGGGTGGTTAGGAGGAGGGCAGCCTAGACCCAGACTCCAGCCACCATAGCGCCCCGCTCGCTGCCTAGGCCTGGCGCCCTGCAAGCGCCGTGAGCGAACGCTCATGGGTGGCCATAGAGGGGTGATGTAAGCAGTGTGACACAGTGACACCCCCACTGCGTGATTCCAAGACTCTTGGAGAACTCTGAACCCTGGACCCCAGACCCCTCTTCCTGTTCCCAGGCTCCCTGAGACCCCCTACTCCCTCACCAAAGGTCTCTTCACGCTCAGTGAGCACTGATAGCACAAAGTTAGGGGAACGTGGGAGGGACGGTCCTAACCCCCTGTTTCTCGCCCCCTCTGGCCCCCACTGCCTGATTACTGGGCTCTCAGGGCAACCTGCAGGTAGCCAGGATTGTAGGGATCTGGGTAGGGGCGTGGCTCGGAGGCCCCTCCCATTGAGGGGCGGGGCAGCCCCAGAACCTTCGTAACCATCAACTATCGAGCAGTGGTAGCCCTATCGTATTCCAGCGACTGGCGGTGCAGCCAGCTTTTTTTTTTTCCCCACTTTATTTTTTTATTTGTATTTCTATTTTTTGAGACCGGGTCTCACCCTGTCACCCAGGCTATGGTCCGAACAGGGTTCACTGCAGCCTCGAACTCCAGGGCTTGAGCAATCCTCCCTCCCACCTCAGCCTCTTGAGTAGCTGGGACCACAGGCATGCACCACCATTCCTGGCTAATTTTGTTTTAAAAGTTTTCTGTAGAGACACGGTCTCACCATGTTGCCCAGGCTGGTCTTGAACTGGGCGCAAGCAGTCCTGCCTCAGCCACCCAAAGTGCTAGGATTACAGGCGTGTGCCACCATGCCTTTAGACAAAGATCTTTCCAGTGTCTCCTGGGAGTTCTTTCACCTACTGGAAGCCTCTAGATCCCATCAGAGGTATCTTTGGGGCTAGGAACCAGATCCAGGCTACTCTGGGAGGTGGCTTTCATTTGATAAATATGGTTTTGGTCCTGCAAGGTGGCTCAGGCCTGTAGCCACGGCACTTTGGGAAGCAGAGTTGGGAGAATCGCTTGAGCCCAGGAGTTCCAGGCTCCAGTGAGCTCTGATTACCACACTGCACTCGAGCCTGCACAAGAGTGAGACTGCGTCTCGAAAATCAATAAATATGGCTTTATTTATTGTTTTCTCAGAAGATTCTTCTTGGCTTCCCATCGTCTTGGGTCTCTCTAGAGGCTGCCACATTCTCTCACACCACAGGCCCTTCTGGGCTCTGTCTTCCTCATCAAATTCCCTTCTCAGCCCCACCTTCCCTGCGAGCTTCCTTAGAACCTGTCTTGTTGGCCAGGCCGCTGGCTCTGTAATCCCAGCATTTTGAGAGACCGAGGTGGGGAGATTGCTTGAGATCAGGAGTTCAAGACCTGGCCAACATAGCGAAACCTGTAAAAATACAAAAATTAGCTGGGTGTGGTGGAGCGTGCCTGTAATGCCAGCTACTCGTGAGGTTAAGGCAGGAGAATCACTTGAACCCGGAGGCGGAGGTTGCAGTGAGATCGTGCCACTGCACTTCTACCTGGGGGACAGTGTGAGACTCCATCTTTTTTTTTTTTTTTTTTTTTTTGAGACAGAGTCTCACTCTGTCACCCAGGCTGGAGTGCAGTGGCGCGATCTTGGCTCACTGTAAGCTCCACCTCCCGGGTTCACGCCATTCTCCTGCCTCAGCCTCCCGAGTAGCTGACACTACAGGTGCCCGCCACCTCGCCCGGCTAATTTTTTTTGCATTTTTAAGTAGAGACAGGGTTTCACTGTGTTAGCCAAGATGGTCTCGATCTCCTGACCTCGTGATCTGCCCGCCTCGGCCGAGACTCCATCTTAAAGGAAAAAAATTAGGCCGGGTGCGGTGGCTCTCGCCTGTAATCCCAGCACTTTGGGAGGCACGTGCCATCACACCGGGCTAATTTTATTTATTTATTTATTTAGAAACAGGGTCTCCCTCTGTTGCCCAGGCTGGAGTGCAGTGGCACGATCTTGGCTCACTGCAACTTCCGCCTCCCAGGCTCAAGCGATCCTCCCATTAGCCTTCTGAGTAGCTGGGACTACAGGCACATGCTACCATGCCTGGCTAATTATTCTTAATTATTAGTAGAGATGGAGTTTCACCATGTTGGCCAGGCTGGTCTTGAACTCCTGACCTCAAGTAATCCACCTGCCTTAGCCTCCCAAAGTGCTGGGATTACAGGCGTGAGCTACCGTGCCTGGCCCCAACTAATTTGTTTTTGTAGAGAAGGGATCACACTGTGTTGTCCAGGCTGGTCTCAAATCCTGGCCTTAAATGATGCTCCTGCCTCGGCCTCCCAAAGTGCTGGGACTGTGGCCGTAAGCCCTCACGCCCAGCCCCCTGTTCTTACCCACAGTTGCAAGTGGTAGCCCCTAGTCACCCCTGTGGGCCCTGTGTTCTCTGGCTGTCTCCCACCCTGCCTGACTTACCTTTGTCCCCCTAGATGCCTGTGGCCTCTCGGACCCGGCCCACGTGGAGAGCCTGCAGGAGAAGGCACAGGTGGCCCTCACCGAGTATGTGCGGGCGCAGTACCCGTCCCAGCCCCAGCGCTTCGGGCGCCTGCTGCTGCGGCTGCCCGCCCTGCGCGCAGTCCCTGCCTCCCTCATCTCCCAGCTGTTCTTCATGCGCCTGGTAGGGAAGACGCCCATTGAGACACTGATCAGAGACATGCTGCTGTCGGGGAGTACCTTCAACTGGCCCTATGGCTCGGGCCAGTGACCGTGACGGGGCCACGTGCGCTGTGGCCAGGCCTGCAGACAGACCTCAAGGGACAGGGAATGCTGAGGCCTCGAGGGGCCTCCCGGGGCCCAGGACCCTGGCTTCTCTCCTCAGACTTCTATTTTTTAAAGACTGTGAAATGTTTGTCTTTTCTGTTTTTTAAATGATCATGAAACCAAAAAGAGACTGATCATCCAGGCCTCAACCTCGTCCTCCCCAGGACCCCTGGCCAGGATGGAGGTAAGGGATGGAGGGTCCAATCCTGGGACAGCCTTGTCCCTCGGCACCCCAAGCATGAACTTGTGGGATGGTAGGGTTGGCTTCCCTGGCATGATGGACAAAGGCCTGGCGTCTGGGCCGGAGGGGCCGCTCCCGTGGGCAGGGGTAGCTAGCGTGTGCCAGGCAGATCCTCTGGACACGTAATCTATGTCAGACACTACATGATGACTCAATCAAGGCCAATAATAAAGACATTTCCTACCTGCACAGCCTCCCTGGTCTTTTTTTTTCTTTTTTGAGACAGAGTGGTACTTCGTCACCCAGGCTGGAGCACAGTGGCGCGATCTCGGCTCACTGCAACCTCTGCCCCACAGGTTCAGGTGATTCTCCTGCCTCAGCCTCCCCAGTAGCTGGAACTACAGGCACCCACCACAATGCCCAGTTAATTTTTTTTTTGTATTTTTGGTAGAGATGGGGTTTCACCATGTTGACCAGGTTGGTCTCGAACTTCTGACCTCACGTGATCCACCACCCCTGCCCTTGGCTTCCAAAAGTGCAGGGATTACAAGTGTGAGCCACCGCGCCTAGCCTCACTTAATTATCTTTTTTGGTCGGCTCTTAATCTTTTTTTTTTTTTCTTTTTGCGATGGAGTTTCGCTCTTTCACCCGGGCTGGAGTGCAGTAGTACAGTCTTGGCTCACTGCAACCTCTGCCTCCCGGCTTCAAGCAGTTCTCCTGCCTCAGCCTTCTGAGTAGTTGGGATTACAGGTGTGCACCACCACATTCAGCTGATTTTTGTACTTTAATTAGAGATGGGGTTTTGCCATGTTGGCCAGGCTGGTCTCGAACTACTGACAGGTGGTCCACCTGCCTTGGCCTCCCAAAGTGGTGTAATTATAGGCATCAGCCACCAGGCCCTTAATCTTGTTTGGGCTCCGATGTCCTTGGGAGAAACCTCTGAGGCCAGTCCTGTCACATGATCTCAGGCCAGCCAATCAGACCACCATTCCGTGGGCCACAGCAACTGGTTTATGGAGGGCCTGAGATTCCAAACTAGCCAATGAGATTCCACAGCAGGATTTGGAACTGGGAGAATCTAATTAAAGCAGAGCCAAGGATGGAAGATCAATTTCCCAAGATGCCTTTGGAGCCCCTGGATCAAGCCATACCTGAAACCCTCAGGTGTTTTAAGTTCTATGAACTCAGTCGTCCCCCTTTTGTGCCTGAGTCAATCTGACTTCAATTTTTTTTTCCTTACATGGAACTAAAAATCTGTTTCAGAGATTGACGTTTGGGAGGCAGGGACCTAGAAGGCCAACACTTTGAAATGTGGGCTTCACTGGGTGATACGGAATCATGTGGTGTACCAGGGACTCTCCCGTCCCAGCCTCAGGAGTCTGTGGCACCGCTCTGTGGTGGGAAAGGCACCTGTGGAATTGGGCACCAGAGCTGTAGGGGGGCAGAGAAAGGGCCCGAATGGTGGTGGGGGTGGCACCTCTCACTGATGTGCTGTCAAGCAGAGGCAAGTCCTCCATCAAAGATGCCCTTCTGTAGCCACACGTGGTGGCAGGAGCCTGTAATCCCAGCTACTTGGGAGGCTGAGGCACGAGAGTCACTGGAACCTGGAAGGTGGAGGTTGCAGTCAGCTGAGGTTGCACCACTACACTCCAGTCTGGGCGACAGAGGGAGACTCTGTCTCAAAAAAAAAAAAAAAAAGATGGCCTTGTGAAAACAGCAAGGGAAGAAGTCAAATCTGTCACGCTGCTTGCTGGGCCAGTGCTCAGCCCTTATGCAGCCCCAGTTTGCCAAAATGGTCCCCAGTCTCCCCATGTCCATCTTGAAGACAGCCTTGGAAGATGAGAGATTAGGCCCCTCCTGTGGAGTCGGTGAGGGTCTCTTGTGGGCAGGTTCCCAGAAGGGAACTGAGGCAGGGGCGGGATGGAGAGGACACCTGGTTCCCATTGAAGGCTGCACTGGGTTCTGCATTAGGCCAGGGTTTCCCACAGTGTCCCGTGAGTGAGTGGGTCCATGTCTACAATCAAACTGGACAGCAAGGTCCCATTTATCTAATGCATGGGACATCTGAGGGTTGAGTGAGACCATGGTGTCCTGCTGTTTGGCCCCAGGCCAGAGATCTGGATGTCTGTCCAAGGCCTGACTGCCGAACTCCTACTTTTCCTACAAAACCCTACCCACATGGCCCTTCCTGCAAGACGAGATCTTGAGCCTCCCTGGCTATTAAGACTCTGCTGGGCAGCTTTCTGTTACTGGACTCAGGGCTATCTTCCCCAGACTAGGGCCTTCTTGAGGACAATCGTGGTGGCTCAGTGGTTGACACTGTCTTCCCTGCATGTAATTGGTCTTCCTGGTTGCTTCTGTCCCCTGTGGCTCCCTTGGGAGACTAACACTCAGAGCACAGCTTCTGGTCTGCTGTTACATGGCCCCCATGGGGAGACTGGCTCTACCTGTGCCCCACCCGTCACAGCCAGGGCCTGGGATGGGTCGGACACTGGAAGGCCCTCCCCCTAGGCCATGCATATGGATGTGCCCACACAGTGCCTAGGGTCAGCTGCTGTCCTGAAGTGCCCAGGGAGACACAGAATGGAGGAATCCAGCTGGGTGTGGTGGCTCATGCCTGTAACCCTGGCACTTTGGGAGGAGGAGGTGGTGGGCAGATCACTTAAGGTCAGGAGTTCGACACCAGCCTGGGCACGGTGGCTCAAGCCTGTAATCTCGGCCTTTGGGAGGCCGAGACGGGCGGATCACAAGGTCAGGAGATCGAGACCATCCTGGCTAACACGGTGAAACCCCGTCTCTACTAAAAAATACATAAAACTAGCCGGGCGAGGTGGCGGGCGCCTGTAGTCCCAGCTACTCGGAAGGTTGAGGCAGGAGAATGGCGTAAACCCGGGAGGCGGAGCTTGCAGTGAGCTGAGATCCGGCCACTGCACCCCAGCCTGGGCAACAGAGCAAGATTCTGTCTCAAAAATAATAATGATAAATAAATAAAATAAAAATACAAAAATTAGCTGGGCGCAGTGGCAGGTGCCTGTAATCTCTGCTACTCAGGAGGCTGAAGCAGCAGAATCACTTGAACCTGGGAGGCAGAGGTTGCTGTGAGCCGACTGCACTCCAGCCAGGGCAATAGAATAAGACTCCAACTCAAAAAAAAAAAGTGGAGGAATCCATTTGTCTGGGGTGCATTCATGGCCTCCTGCAGGGCTTCCAGGCTGAGCCCACTCCCTTTAGGTGGACCCCAGCATGGCATCCCTTGGATCTTCCAGAAGGCTGTTCTACCAAGACTGGCGTCCTAGCGATCTTGTCTCCATTATTAGACCCACAGAAACTCTTGGTCCCAGCCAGGCAGGGTGGCTCACACCTGTAATCCCAGCACTTTTTGAGGCTGAGGTGGGCGGATCATTGGAGGTCAAGAGTTCCAGACCAGCCTGGCCAACACGGTGAAACCCCGTCTCTACTAAAAATACGAAAATTAGTTGGGTGTGGTGGCAGGTGTCTGTAATCCCAGCTACTCGGAAGGCTGAGGCAGGAGAATCACTTGAGCCAGGGAGGCGGAGGTTGCAGTGAGCCGAGATCATGCCACTGCACTCCAGCCTGGGCAAGAGCGAGACTGTCTCAGAAAAAAAAAAAAAAAAAAAAAAAAAAAACTTTTGGTCCCTGGTGTTCCCCGGCAAGCCTGGCCGAGGATGTGACGCTGGATGTTGGCCTCTAACTGGAAGGCAACTTGAGGCTCTTGGGGGAGAGAGAACCCCCATTAAGGGTTCAAACCCTACCCAGAGATCCTAGACAAATCCCTTTTGTGGAACCTTTTTTTTTTTTTTTTTGAGACAGAGTTTCACTCTTGTTGCCCAGGCTGGAATGCAATGGCAAGATCTTGGCTCACCGCAACGTCCGCCTCCAGGCTTCAAGTGATTTTCCTGCCTCAGCCACCATAGTAGCTGGGATTACAGGCACGCACCACCACACCCAGCTAATTTTTTTTTTTTTTTTTTTTTAAAGTAGAAACGGGGTTTTACCATGTTAGCCAGGCTGGTCTCGAACTCCTGACCTCAGGTGATTTGCCAGCCTCGGCTTCCCAAAGTGCTGGGATTACAGGAGTGAGCTACAGTGCCCAGCAGGAACCTCATATTTTTTCTCCTCTGGAAATGAAGGAACAATTTTGTGGTGATGGCTGGGTGCAGTGACTCATGCCTGTGATCCCAGTACTTTGGGAGGCTGAGGCAGGAGGATTGCTTGAGCCCACGAGTTTGAGTCCAGCCTAGGCAACATAGACCCCATCTCTACAAAAAATAAACAAAACCGGGGCGTCATGGTACATGGCTGTGGTCCCAGCTACTCAGGAGGCTGAAGTGGGAGGATTGCTTGAGCCTGTGAGGTTGAGGCTGCAGTGAGCCATGATCACGCCACTGCACTCCAGCTTGGGCGACAGAGTGAGACACAGTCAAAAACAAAAACAAAAAACTTTTTGTATGCATGACAACTGAGTGAAATCAGAAGTGTTAAGTAATTATACTCAGTAGGTGTCTAATACATGTTTATTTCACTGGGATGGAGAGCAGGCCCTACTTCCAGGGAACAGGTTGAGATCTGGAGTCCCTATAGGGTCAAAGCTAGAGGGCCCAGAGGAGGAAGACCTGGAAGGCCTTCCTGGAGGAGGAGCTGTCAGCGCCGAGTCCAAAATGAAGAGGCATTTGCAATCCTGGAGAAAGCTACCCCTGGTAGGGGGAGCTGCAAGAGGAAAGGCTGAGGAGATACCAAGAAAAGCAAGGGGCCTGCATCCCCATGCAGCCCTCTGCCCATCTGCAGGGGCACTCAGAAGTACACAGAGCCCTCGCTGTCTCCTTGGTCATTGAATTTCTGGATCTGAGTCTTGAGATGCCTCAGTTTACCCTTCAGGTAGTGGCAGCGAGCCTGCTTGTCCAGGAAGCCAGGATCCTAGGCAGGGCGAGACCCGGAAGTCCTTGCAGCAGTCTGCCCTGTGGCCCTCAAGCTGCTCAACCCTCTGCCTTTCATTCTCCGAGCCTTAATTTTCTCTCCTTGAAACTGGGCACAGGCAACTGGGTGAGCTGGGTGAGGTGGCTCATGCCTGTAATCCCAGCAGTCTGGGAGGCCGAGGTGGGCGGAACACTTGAGGTCAGGAGTTCTAGACCAGCCTGGCCAACATGGTGAAACCCTGTCTCTACTAAAAATACAAAAATTTGCCAGGCGTGGTGGTGAGCGCCTGTGATCCCAGCTGAGGCAGGAGAACCGCCTGAACCCGGCCGGCTGAGGTTGCAGTGAGCTGAGATCTTACCACTGCACTCCAGCCTGGGCGACAGAGCGAGATTTTGTCTCAAAAACAAACAAACAAACAAAAAAACCGACACAGGCACCCCAGCCTCACAGAAGTCTCGGGGTGCAAGACCAAGCTGTGGGATGCAAGACTCACCGTTTGCTTCTTCTCAAACTCCCTCCAAACCCGGGCTGCAACTTGGGCCTCCTTCTGCAAGGGGAGGAGTAGAAAGGGGGTTTAGGGAGAGTTGAACTCAAGGAGGGATGGGGAAACTGAAGCTCAGACACACTAAATGCCCATCTAGTGGGGACTTCAAGGGCTGACCTAAGCCATGTGTCGTGTGGCGCCCAGCCAACCTAGAGTAGAAAGAGTCCCAGAAATCTGGATCCAGTGGGTGTCCCACAGGCTTGTGTCGGGCCACTCAGAAGGGCTGTGGGGCAGGGCTTTCTCCCCAGTGCTGACCTGGCTTTGGGGTGGGGGCAGGGAGCTCAGCAGGGCCTCCAGCTGCCAGAGCTTTGCCTGTGCACACCCCACCTCCCGCTGGAGCTCCACGAACTCTCCGTACTGGTCCTGGAACACTGCGGCGTAGCGGCTCCGCTCCCTCTCACTGCTCACCGGTGGGTACTTACTACCAGGTTGAAGGGGGTCAGAATGTGAGCGTAAAGAACCCCACCCTTTCCCCCAGTCAGTGTAATTTGCTTTCCTTTGTCCATGCCGGGCCCCCTACTAAAAATGTTCCTTTTCTCCTCGTCTTTTTATTATTATTATTATTTTATTTATTTATTTTTTTTGAGACGGAGGCTCGCTCCGTCGCGCCCAGGCTGGAGTGCCGTGGCCGGATCTCAGCTCACTGCAAGCTCCGCCTCCCGGGTTTACGCCATTCTCCTGCCTCAGCCTCCCAAGTAGCTGGGACTACAGGCGCCCGCCACCTCGCCCGGCTAGTTTTTTTGTATTTTTAGTAGAGACGAGGTTTCACCGTGTTAGCCAGGATGGTCTCGATCTCCTGACCTCGTGATCCGCCCGTCTCGGCCTCCCAAAGTGCTGGGATTACAGGCGTGAGCCACCGCGCCCCGCCTTTATTATTATTTTTTGAGATAGAGTCTTGCTGTGTTGCCCAGGCTGGAGTGCAGTGGAGCGATCTCGGCTCACTGCAACCTCCACCTCCCGGGTTCAAGCAATTCTCCCACCTCAGCCTCTTCAGTAGCTGGGATTACAGGCATGCGCCACCATATCCAGCTAATTTTTATATTTTTAGTAGAGACGGGGTTTCACCATGTTGGCCAGGCTGGTCTCGAACTCCTGACCACAAGTGATCCACTCACCCCACAAGGGATCCTTTTCTTTTTACTCTTTGGTAAACTCTTATTCAACTGTCAAAGCCCCAGCCTCAGTGCCCCTCTCTGATCTCAGGCATGAAGAATCACATGGGGGACACTCACAGCTCATAGTCGGGCACTGGGTGGGGCCTAGGCTTATGCCCCTTAGGGATGGCTCCAATAGGCTTCTTGGCATCCAGGAGGGCCTGGGAGAGCAGCTCATCCTCAAACACAATCTTCCTGGGCTTTGCCTTGTGGGGTCCCGGCTGGGGCTGGCACGAAGGGCGGGGGGCGCTGGTTTTGAGGCCTCCAGGCGCCAGTCCTTGCAGCTGCCACAGGAATCGTGGTTTGGAGTTAAATCGGGGTGTCGGGAAACCGGAGTCCTTCAAACTGGGGGGACTAAATCTTTTGCCTAGAGGCCCGGCCTGGGGACCCCCTCCCGGTCAGGCTCACCGGGGGCCCAGGCCCAGGCGGGTGAGTCTGCAGGTGCCCCCGGGAGCCGCGAGTCTTTGGGGGCTCCTGGGTGGGCATCGGCCTCCGGGAGAAGCAGCTCGTGGGTTTCCGGGCTGATGGGCGGGTCCTGCGGGGGGTGTCGTGTCCCGCGCGTGGCGGGGGTGGTCTGCGGGCGGCCTGTGGGTGGACACGCGGAGAGGACACGCCTGGCGACGCGCACGGAGAAAGGACGCGCGGGCAGCACGGCCCGAAAGCAGCCAACTCTCACCCAGCGGGAGCAGAGTTCCCCAGCGCGGCCTCTATTTGCATAGACGCACGCGATTGGTCCGCAGCGACCTCCAGACCCCGCCCACGACTGCGTAACCCAAAAGAGCGCTATGTAAACGAGCTCTGACGTCGCCGCGCAGCCTGGGACCTGCTCTAGTTAACCCCCGCGCTGCCGGAGCCTCGCCCTCTGGGGCACGCGGAGCCCACGGACAACCGCGCCCGAGGAGCTCCCCGGGACCTCCGCCCCACCTGCAAGGCCGTCCGGCTGGCTACCGCCCCGGGTCACCTGTCCCAGCGTCTGGAGCTCCGAGCCTGGGTCCGCTGTCAGAGAGGCACTTCCGTCCCGGTTGTGCATTTACTGCAGGACGGACCTGACCAGCGGGGTCGCTCGGCAGGGCAGTGGGGCGGGGTCTGACGGGAGGGGGCTGGGCCTGACGGCCTGGGGGCGGGGCTGACCTGGCTGGGCGTGGCCACACACCTTCGAAACGTGGCCGACTCCGACCTCGACTCTCAAGTTTGTCTGATAAAACGGGATGGTTTTGCAAATTTAAACTTATTTATTTTTTCAGCAATTATATGAAAAAAAAATTTAACAAGAGCCTCGCTTGCCCAGGCTGGAATGCAGTGGCGTGATCTCGGCTCACTGCAGTCTCCGCCTCCCGGGTTCAAGAGTTCTCCTGCCTCAGCCTCCCGAGTAGCTGGGACTACAGGCGCCCGCCAACACGCTTGGCTAATTTTTTCTATTTTTTAATAGAGACGGGGTTTCACCGTGTTAGCCAGGATGGTCTCGATCTCCTGACCTCGTGATCCGCCCGCCTCGGCCTCCCAAAGTGCTGGGATTACAGGCGTGAGCCACCGCGTCCGGCCTCTCACGTGTACTTTCAAAGTTGAAAATACTGACTACTCAGGCCAGGCGCGGTGGCTCACGCTTGTAATCCCAGCATTTTGGGAGGCCGAGGTGGGCAGATCACGAGGTCAGGAGTTCGAGACCAGCCTGGCCAACATAATGAAACACCGTCTCTACTACAAAAAATTAGCCAGGTGTGGTGGCAGGTGCCTGTAATCCCAGCTACTTGGGAGGCTGAGGCAGGAGAACCGTTTGAACCCAGGAGGCAGAGGGTGCAGTGAGCCAAGATTGCGCCAGTGCACTCCACCTGGGCGACAGTTGAGAGACTTTGTCTCAAAAACAAACAAACAAAAAAGGCCGGGCGTGGTGGCTCATGCCTGTTATCCCAGCACTTTGCGAGGCCGAGGCGGAAGGATCACCTGAGGTCGGGAGTTCAAGACCAGCCTGACCAACATGGAGAAACCCCATCTCTACTAAAAATACAAAATTAGCCGGGGTAGTGGCGCATGCCTGTAATCCCAGCTACTTGGGAGGCCAAGGCAGGAGAATTGCTTGAACCCGGGAGGTAGAGGTTGCGGTGAGCTGTGATCGCTCCATTGCACTCCAGCCTGGGCAACAAGAGCGAAACTACGTCTCAAAGCAAACAAAAAGGCCGGGCGCGGTGGCTCAAGCCTGTAATCCCAGCACTTTGGGAGGCCGAGACGGGCGGATCACGAGGTCAGGAGATCGAGACCATCCTGGCTAACACGGTGAAACCCCGTCTCTACTAAAAAAAAATACAAAAAACTAGCCGGGCGAGGTGGCGGGCACCTGTGGTCCCAGCTACTCAGGAGGCTGAGGCAGGAGAATGGCGTGAACCCAGGAGGTGGAGCTTGCAGTGAGCTGAGATCCGGCCACTGCACTCCAGCCTGGGCGACAGAGCGAGACTCCGTCTCAAAAAAAAAAAAAAAAAAAAAAAAAAAAAACAAAACAAAAAAAAACACAAAAAACAAACAAGAAATATTGCCTATTGCATGAGTGAAAAAATTTAGAAACTATTTCATAAGTCTTTTCCTGTTATATCCTGCAAATGTTTTTGCTTGTTGATTTTTAGAAGTTCTTCAGGCCGGGCGTGGTGGCCCAAGCCTGTAATGCCAGCACTTTGGGGGGCCGAGACGGGCGGATCACGAGGTCAGGAGATCGAGACCATCCTGGCTAACACGGTGAAACCCCGTCTCTACTAAAAAATACAAAAAACTAGCCGGGCGAGGTGGCAGGCGCCTGTAGTCCCAGCTACTTGGGAGGCTGAGGCAGGAGAATGGCGTAAACCCGGGAGGCGGAGCTTGCAGTGAGCTGAGATCCCGCCACTGTACTCCAGCCTGGGCGGCAGAGCGAGACAACGTCTCAAAAAAAAAAAAAAAAAAAAAAAAAAAAGAAGTTCTTCAAATGTCAGCTGGGCAAGGTGGCTTATGCCTGTAATCCCGGCAGTTTGGGAGGCCAAGGTGAGTGGATCACTTGTGGTCAGGAGTTCGAGACCAGCCTGGCCAACATGGTGAAACCCCGTCTCTACTAAAAATACAAAAATTAGCCAGTCATGGTAGCATGCACCTGTAATCCCAGCTACTCAGGAGGCTGAGGCAGGAGAATCACTTGAAACTGGGAGGCGGTGGTTGCAGTGAGCCATGATTGTGCCGCTGTACCACTCCAGCCTAGGCGACAGAGCGAGACTCCAAAAAAAGTTCTTCAAATGTCAAGAAAATTCATGTAACCAGGCAGTGTATCTTTTTTTATTGCTGCTATAAATGGGATGCTTTAATACATTTTAAAGCTATATACATATATAGTATACAAGAAATGAATTTTAAAATATCCCTAAGTCTCTTGCTAGCTTATAGAATTCTTTTATTGAAATATCTTTAGTCACATTGCTTGGGCCTATCATATATACAGTCATCTGCAAATAATTTTGCCCTCTCATTTCTTATTTTTCTTCTTTTCTTATTTTTCAATCTCATTTCTTTCTTCTTGTTTTAGAGACAGGGTCTCACTCTGCCACACAGGCTGGAGTGCAGTGGCGCCAACATAGCTCACTGCAGCCTTGAACTCCTGGGCTCAAGTGATCATTTGCCTCAGCCTCCTGAATAATTGGAGCTACAGGTGTGCACCACCACACCTGGATAATTTTTTTTTTTTTTTTTTTAAAGATGGAGTCTTGCTCTGTCTCCCAGGCTGGAGTGCAGTGGTGTGATCTCGGCTCACTGCTACCTCCGCCTCCTGGGTCAAGCAATTCTCCTGCCTCAGCATCTTGAGTAGCTGGGATTATAGGTGCTCGCCACCACGTCTGGTTAATTTTTTTTTTTTTTTTTTTTTTTTTTTTTTTTTTTGAGACGGAGTCTCGCTGTGTCTCCCAGGCTGGAGTGCAGTGGCGTGATCTCGGCTCACTGCAAGCTCCGCCTCCCGGGTTCACGCCATTCTCCCGCCTCAGCCTCCCAAGTAGCTGAGACTACAGGCGCCCGCCACCACGCCCGGCTAGTTTTTTGTATTTTTAGTAGAGACGGGGTTTCACCATGTTAGCCAGGATAGTCTCGATCTCCTGACCTCGTGATCCACCCGCCTCGGCCTCCCAAAGTGCTGGGATTACAGGCTTGAGCCACCGCGCCCGGCCTTTTTTTGTTTTTTTTTTTGAGAGGAAGTCTCACACTGTCGCCCGGGCTGGTATGCAGTGGGGTGATCTCAGCTCACTGCAGCCTCCACCTCTCGGTTTCAAGCGATTCTCCTGCCTCAGCCTCCCGAGTGGCTGGGACTACAGGTGTACACCACCACACCTGGCTAATTTTTGTATTTTTAGTAGAGATAGGGTTTCACCATCTTGGCCAAGCTGGTCTCAAACTCCTGACCTCGTGATCCACCCGCCTTAGCATCTCAAAGTGCTGGGATTACCGCCATGAGCTACTGCACTCAGCTGATAATTATTATTTTTTTGAGATGGAGTCTTGCTCTGTTGCCCAGGCTGGAGTGCAATGCAACGATTGTGGCTCACTGCAATCTCTGCCTCCTGGGTTCAAGCAATTCTCCTGCCTCACCCTTCTGAGTAGCTGGGATTACAGGCACCTGCCACCACGCCCAGCTAATTTTTGTATTTTTTAGTAAAGACAGAGTTTCACCATGTTGGCCAGGCTGATCTTGAACTCCTGACCTCAAGTGATCCACCTGCCTTGGCCTTCCAAAGTGCTGGGATGACAGGCGTGAGCCACACCAGGTGGCCTACATCTGGATAATTTTTACATTTTTAAATTTTTATTGGTAGAGATGGGGTCTCGCTATATTGTCCAGTCGGGTCTTAAACTCCTAGGATCAAGTGGTCCTCCTGCTTCAGCCTCCCAAGTAGTTGGGACTAAAGACATGAGCCCCATGCCTGGCATTTTATTTATTCTATTTACAGGGTCTTGCTGTGTTGCCCAGGCTAGTCTCTATCTTCTGGCCTCAAGCAATCCTCCTGCCTCAGCCTTTGGAGTATCTGGGACCACAGGCATGCACCACCATATTTGGCCCCATTTCTTTTTTTCTTCTAGTTGTGCTCACTACCACCTCAAGACTATGTTAAATTACGGAGGCAGGGTGACTGTGAGCATCCTTCCCCATTCCACTCCCCCAGTTTTTTTTTTTGTTTTTTGTTTTTTGTTTTTTGTTTTTTTTTTTGAGACGGAGTTTCACTCTTGTTACCCAGGCTGGAGTGCAATGGCGTGATCTTGGCTCACTGCAACCTCCGCCTTCCCACAACCTCCGCCTCCCAGATTCAAGCCATTCTCCTGCCTCAGCCTCCCGAGTAGCTGGGTTTACAGGCACGCGCCACCATGCCCGGCTAATTTTGTATTTTTAGTAGAGACGGGGTTTCTCCATGTTGATCAGGCTGGTCTTGAACTCCAGACCTCAGGTGATCTGCCTGCCTTGGCCTCCCAAAGTGCTGGGATTACAGGCATGACCCACCGCGCCCAGCCTTGTTTTTGTTTTTTAAGCCAGAGTCTCACTCTTTTACCCAGGATGGAGTGCAGTGGTGTGATCTCGGCTCACTGCAACCTCTGCCTCCCAGGTTCAAGTGATTCTCCTGCCTCAGCCTCCTGAGTAGCTGGGATTACAGCCACGTGCCACCATGCCTGTCTAATTTTTGTATTTTTGGTAGAGACAAGGTTTCACCATGTTGGCCAGGCCAGTGTCGAACTCCTGACCTCAAGTGATCTACCTCTTTTGGCCTCCCAAAGTGCCGGCGTTACAGGTAGCGTTAGCCACTGTGCCTGGCCTATTCCTCATTTTGATGGCAGAAATTTTGAGTATTTGCCCATTAAAGTCGACACGTCCTTTGGCTTGAAATTGTTCAGTGAAGTGAGGAACATCTCCATCTATTTCCTTTCTTTTCAAATTAGGAGCCTTTGGGTAATGGAGGCTAAACAGTACAATTTGTCATTTCAGCATCTGTGATTTTGTTTTCTGAGGCATTAATGTATTGCCTTTTGCTGTTGTTGTTGTTTGAGACAGGGTCTTGCTCTGTCGCTCAGGCTGGAGTGTAGTGGTGTGATCACAGCTCACTGCATCCTCGAACTCCTGGACTCAAGCCATTCTCCTGTCTCAGCCTCCCAAGTAGCTGGGAGTATTTTTTGTAGAGATGGGGTTTTACCATGTTGTCCAGACTGGCCTCAAACTCCTGAGCTCAAGCAATCCTCCCACCTTGGCCTCCCACAGTGCTGGCATTACAAGGCATGAGCCACGGTGCCCCGGCCAATGTGGTTTTCTAATAAGGAATCATCCCTGTGTCTCAGGCATAAACTTCCTTTTTTTTTTTTGTTTGAGTAGGGGTCTCACTCTGTCACCCAGGCTGGAGTGCAGTGCCGCATGATCACTGCTCACTGTAGCCTCCAATCCCTGGGCTCAAGGGTTCCTTCTGCCTCAGACTCGCCAGTAGCTAGGATTGTAGGTGTGAGTCACCATGCCTGGCTCAGTCTCCTTCTTATGATCTACTTTTTTTTTTTTTTTTGAGATGGAGTCTCGCTCTTGTTGCCCAGGCTGTAGTGCAGTGGTGCAGTCTCAGCTCACTGCAACCTCTGCCTCCTGGGTTCAAGCAATTCTCCTGCCTCAGCCTCCCAAGTAGCTGGGATTACAGGTGCCCACCACCATGCCCAGCTAATTTTTTGTACTTTTAGTAGAGATGGGTTTTCGCCATGTTGGCTAGGCTGGTCTTGAACTCCTGATGTCAAGTGATCCGCCTGCCTCAGCCTCCCAAAGTGTTGGGATTACAGGCGTGAGCCACTGCGCTCGGCTCTATGATATACTTTTTTTTTTTTTTTTTTGAGACAGAGTCTCTCTCTGTCGCCCAGGCTGGAGTGCAGTGGCTGGATCTCAGCTCACTGCAAGCTCCGCCTCCTGGGTTTACGCCATTCTCCTGCCTCAGCCTCCCGAGTAGCTGGGACTACAGGCGCCCGCGACCTCACCCGGCTAGTTTTTTTGTATTTTTTTTAGTAGAGACGGGGTTTCACCGTGTTAGCCAGGATGGTCTCGATCTCCTGACCTCGTGATCCGCCCGTCTCGGCCTCCCAAAATGCTGGGATTACAGGCTTGAGCCACCACGCCTGGCCTTGATCTACTTTTTAAAAGCTGCCAGTAGCGCTTTTAAAAATCTCTACTTGGGCCGAGCACAGTGGCTTATGCTGTAATCCCAGCACTTTGTGAGGCCAAGGCAGGAGGATTGCTTGAGGCTAGGAAGTCAAGGCTGCAGTGAGCTATGATTGCACCACTGCACTCTAGCCTGGACCACAGAGTGAGACCCTGTCTCAAAAAAAAAAAAAAAAAAAAAAAAATCCCTACCTAATGATTTTACTCACTGTGTGATGGGGTCCATTGGGTGGGGGGTCCACTGGGCACCTCCGAGGGTCTCCACAATGCCGTCATGCTGCCATGGGGCAGACACCCCAAGCCCTTGTCACCAAGCCCCTCAGCTGCTCCCTTACAGGCTGTGCCCTGTCTGGAGCTGGTGTGAGAGCAGGGCTCAGGACCCCAGAATTCCTACTCCATGACCCTTTTCAGGACCCCTACCCTAGTACCCACCCAGTTCTCCTTTGAAATGATCAGACTATGACCTGGGGAGGGCAGGGTCTCCAGGGAGCGCTGGGCACGACCCATGTGTGTTTGTCGAGTGACTGTATGAGGGATCTGTAGTGTCCCAAGAGCTGGGGCTGCAGTGTGGCTGAGCTGTGTCCTCAAACTATTGCCTTCAATTCCAGGGAAGACCTAGTGTTGAGACCCCCTCCTCCAGGATGAGCTCCTGTCATTACCCCACTCCTCCTCGACCCTCCAAGCCCCTGTCCTACCCTTTGGCCTCACTCTGGCCTCACATTGCTGAAGGCATTGAGTTTGGCTGTGAGTCTGCTAATCGGAGGTTCCTAGGGCCTCCTGGGGCTGGGCCTCGTCCATTATGGGGTAGGCTCCAGAGGAACATGGGCGGAGGGAGAGTTTGATGAGTCACCACCCGCCAGCCTGACTTTTTCTGTTTTTTGCAATAGAGTCTTGCTCTGTTGCTCAGGTTGGAGTACAGTACCGCGATCTCGGCTCGCTGCAACCTCCACTTCCTGGGTTCAAGCGATTCTCGTGCCTAAGCCTCCCAAGTAGCTGGGACTACAGGCATGTGCCACCATGCCCGCCTGAGTTTTGTATTTTTTGGTAGAGACGGGTTTTCACCACATTGGCCAGGCTGGTCTCGAACTCCTGGCCTCAAGTGATCCACCTGCCTTGGCCTCCCAAAGTGCTGGGATTCCAGGCGTGAGCCCCCGCATCTGGCGCTGGGTTCTTCTTTCCCTGCTCACACACTCTCTGTGGCTCTTCAGGGACCTCCAAAGACCCTCCCATCTCATTGCGCACCCTGAAAGGCATTGCTGGATGGGGACAGGGGACAGAAGGAAGACAGACAAGGTGGGCGGGGGTCTTTATTTGAGTTTGGGCATGATTCGAATGAAGAGGATCATACTAATGAAGATGAAGCAGACGATAATGAGCATGGCCCAGAGGAACCAGTTGACTGACTTCTGTGTGTGCTGCTCCAGCCGCTCTGACTCTGTCTTCAGCTTCTCCAGGTTCTGGTCTGCCATTTTCAGTGAGTGTGACAGGGTCTGCGGGGAAGGTGGAAAGGGTGTCAACAGGACTGGGGCCTGAATAGCTTCTCTCTACTTCCCTGGGGCTGGCCTGCACCTCTTGTCGCTTGCTGGTGCTGTGCCCTCTGCAGGGAATGCGATTGTTGCCTTCTACAAAACTCCTATTCATCCCACAAAGCCCCAGCCACCATGCTCCTGTGCTGGGAAGCCTTCTCTGATGCCCCAGGGCAAAGGTTGGAGAGCTCCCCCAGTTTCCACACCTGGTTGTCCTTCTTGATGACACTCTGGGCGGCCAGCGTATTGGTCTTGAGGCTCCGGGCCAGTCCTAGCATCTCTTCCGCCAGCTTTTCCTGGAGATTCTGATGTCGCTGCAGGACGAGGTCTAGCTCAGCTGCCGACTGCTTCTCACTCACTGGCTGGGACCCTGCCACTCCACTGATCTCACACATGGTGGGAGGAGGGCATGAGAGATGGAGTGGGAAAGAGGAGAAGACCAATACATTTTCTTGTTTTTTTTTTTTTGAGACAGCGTCTTGCTCTGTCGCCCAGGCTGGAGTGCAATGGCGTGATCTCAGCTCACTGCAACCTCCACCTCCTGGGTTCAAGCGATTCTCCTCCCTCAGCCTCCTGAGTAGCTGGGATTACAGGGACCCGCCACCATGCCCAGCTAATTTTTTTATATATTTTTTTTTTTTTTTTTTTTGAGACGGAGTCTTGCTCTGTCGCCCGGGCTGGAGTGCAGTGGCCGAATCTCAGCTCACTGCAAGCTCCGCCTCCCAGGTTTACGCCATTCTCCTGCCTCAGCCTCCCGAGTAGCTGGGACTACAGGCGCCCCACCTCGCCCGGCTAGTTTTTTGTATTTTTTTAGTAGAGACGGGGTTTCACCGTGTTAGCCAGGATGGTCTCGATCTCCTGACCTCGTGATCCGCCTGTCTCGGCCTCCCAAAGTGCTGGGATTACAGGCTTGAGCCACCGCGCCCGGCCATTTTTTTATATTTTTAATAGAGACGAGGTTTCACCATGTTGGCCAGGATGGTCTCAATCTCTTGACCTCGTGATCCGCTCGCCTGAGCCTCCCAAAGTGCTGGGATTACAGGCATGAGCCACCGCGCCCGGCCGACCAACACATTTTCAAAGCAAGCCAAAGGTCATGGCTTCAGCCACAGCCCTGCGTGGGACTCAGTTTCCCCTCCTCTGCTTTGACTTTTTTTTTTGGGACAGAGTTTCGCCCTTGTCACCCAGGCTGGAGTGCAATGGCACCATCTCAGCTAACTGCAACCTCTGCCACCTGGGTTCAAGCGATTCTCTTGCCTCAGCCTCCCAAGTAGCTGGGATGACAGGTGCCTGCCACCACACCTGGCTAATTTGGTGTTTTTAGTAGAGATGGGGTTTCACCATATTGGTCAGACTGGTCTCGAACTCCTGACTTCAGGTGATCCACCCGCCTCGGCCTCCCAAAGTGCTGGGATTACAGGCGTGAGCCACTGCATCCAGCTCTTTTTTTTTTTTTTTTTTTTTTTTTGACTGAGTTTCACTCTGTTGCCCAGGCTGGAGTGCAATGGCACCATCTCGGCCCACTGCAACCTCCACCTGTCGGGTTCAAGAGATTCCCCTGCCTCAGCCTCCCGAGTAGCTGGGACTACAGGCGCTCGCCACCATACCCGGCTAATTTTTTGTATTTTTAGTAGAGACAGGGTTTTGCCATGTTGGCCAGGCTGGTCTTGAACTCCTCGCCTCGGGTGATCCGTCTGCCTCAGTTTCCCAAAGTGTTGGGATTATGGGCGTGTGCCACTGCGTCTGGCCTACTTTGACTTCTGCGAAGAGCATCCACAGAAGTGGCTTCTGGTTCGTTTAGATCCTTGTGGTAGTGCCTCAGTGGTCCAGGGTTTGGCCAGTGCCACCCCGTCCCTGCCGCACCACCCAATTGCCACTACTGCCCCCCAGGGCCACAGACACTCACGTTCTCTTCCTTACGTCCATCTCAGGCTCTGAAAGCAAAACAGGCCAAGCAAAAAGGCAAGTGTTTGTTTCCGGTTTCCGGCATCCTAACCATTGCCTGTGCTGGGCCTACTGTTTGGAATGTTGTTTCCTCATCTTGTCTGCTGCCCCGTTGGCTTCTGACCATGCTTGAATACCCCCTCTTCTAGGAGAGTCTCCTTACTCCTGTCTCATTTCCCTCAGACCCCAGATCCCTCCCTCCAGCCTAGCCTTGGTCCCATAGGCTGGGCGTGCCTAGCTTTAACAAATTTATCTATTTGCTTATTTTTGAGATAGAGTCTTTCTCTGTCAACCACGCTGGAGTGCACTGGCGCGATCTCAGCTCACTGCAACCTCCCCCTCCCAGCCTCAAGCAATCCTCCTGCCTCAGCCCCCCAAATAGCTGGGACTATAGGTGTGCGTCACCACGCCTGGCTAATTTTTTTCCTTTTTTTTTTTTGAGAGGGAGTCTTGCTGTGTCACCCTGGCTGGAGTGCAGTGGTGTGATCTCAGCTCATTGCAACCTCCACCTCCTGGGTTCAAGCAATTC
The DNA here is from genome assembly GCF_024542745.1 of Macaca thibetana thibetana. NCBI lineage: Eukaryota > Metazoa > Chordata > Mammalia > Primates > Cercopithecidae > Macaca > Macaca thibetana. The sequence continues at coordinate 7,378,114 of NC_065596.1, forward strand.
TCCTGCCTCAGCCTCCTGAGGAGCTGGGACTACAGACAGGCGGCACTGCATCCGGCTAAGTTCTGTATTTTTAGTAGAGACAAGGTTTGGTCATGTTGGCCAGGCTGGTCTCAAACTCCTGACCTCAAGTGATCCACCTGCCTCAGCCTCCCAAATTGCCGGGATTACAGGTGTGAGCCACTGTGCCCAGCAGGAGTGCCTAGCTCTGTTTCCTCTCGGGGTCATTTCCTCTGTCCTGGCTTTTCCTCCACGTGTAATTTGGTTATGTTGCTGTTGGAGTCAGGCTGGGCATGGAGGCCCCAGGGCAGCAAGGATGTATGTCTTGTCCTAGGCAGCTGGCCCTCAAGTCCTGTTGTGTTCATGGTGACTCACCTGCAGAGTCCTGTGGAAAGAAGTAAGTGGCATGAGACTGGGTGCGGTGGCTCACTCCCAGCACTTTGGGAGGCCGAGGTGGGCAGGTCACCTGAGGTCAGGAGTTCGAGACCAGCCTGGCCAACGTAATGAAACCCCATCTCTACTAAAAATACAAAAAATTAGCCAGGTGTGGTAGGGGTGCCTGTGATTCCATGGCTCAGGAGGCTGAGGCAGAAGAATCTCTTGAACCCAGGAGGCGGAGGTTGCAGTGAGCCGAGATCGCCCCACTGCACTCCAGCCTCGGCAACAAGAGTGAATCTCCATCTCAAAAAAAAAAAAAAAAAAGTAAATGCCATGAAGTCACCCCCCTTGTCTTGTTCCCAAACCTGTCCCTTCTGATCTCAACCTTTTCACCTTCAGTCAGGACATGGGGAAATCCCATGACCTCTGAGCCTGTTTCCTCAACTATAAACTGGTAACAACCACTCATATATATATATTTTTTGAGATGGAGTTTTGCTCTTATTGCCCAGGCTGGAGTGCAATGGCTCAATCTTGGCTCACCGCTACCTCTGCCTCCCAGGTTCAAGCGATTCTCCTGCCTCAGCCTCTTGAGTAGCTGGGATTACAGGCATGTGCCACCACGCCCAGCTAATTTTGTATTTTTAGTAAAGACGGGGTTTCTCCATGTTGGTCAGGCTGGTCTCTAACTCGCGACCTCAAATGATCTGCCTGCCTTGGCCTCCAAAGTGCTGGGATTACAGGCGTGAGCTGCCGCGCCCCGCCACAACAACTCATATATTTTTTTTTTTGTTTGTTTTTTTTTGAGACGGAGTCTGGCTCTGTCGCCCAGGCTGGAGTGCAGTGGCCGGATCTCAGCTCACTGCAAGCTCCGCCTCCCGGGTTTACGCCATTCTCCTGCCTCAGCCTCCCCAGTAGCTGGGACTACAGGCGCCCGCCACCTCGCCCGGCTAGTTTTTTGTATTTTTTAGTAGAGACGGGGTTTCACCGTGTTAGCCAGGATGGTCTCGATCTCCTGACCTTGTGATCCGCCCGTCTCGGCCTCCCAAAGTGCTGGGATTACAGGCTTGAGCCACCGCGCCCGGCCAACAACTCATATTTTAAAAGATTGAGCTGATCCACATAAAGTGCTCAGAAAGTAACTTGTCATCTTCTTTTACAGCTGAAGAAACTTTCGTGTCTTGTAAGTTGCAAGCCAGGACTCAAACCCTGCTCTTGGGCCAACTCTGGGGCTTAACCTGACACGTTCCATTTTTGCCTTGTACCAAATTTGCTATTCATCTAGCAAAGCCTTAGCCACAGTGCCCCTCTGTTGGGCGGCCTTGTGTAATGACCCAGGGAAGCGATTGCTGGACCCCCTCAGAGCCCCTGTATCTGACAGTATTGTGGTTCCGGCTGCCTGCAGGCATAGAACCCCCGTCCCTGTCCAAGGGGTTCCCAGGGACCAGGAAAGGAGCCCTACCGTGCCTAGTAGCTCACTCCGCATCTCGCTGGTGTACCGCGCCCGTGACTGCAGATGCACCGTCTTTGTGGCGGGCACTCGCTCTCTGGCTGTGGTTGGCACACGGCCAGGGGCCAGGAACTGGTTGGCTAGTGCTTTCTCTGAGGAGGAGGTCTGCAGAAATGTGGGAAGAGAAGTCACTGGAGGGGCAGGTCCTGGGGACGAAAGTGAGCGGTGATGGGGGCTGAGGGGGAGGGGCACCCCTTCTCACCAGCTTCTCGGCTTGCAGCATCCCCTTCAGAAAATCCACCTTCCAGGAATATTCATTGATCACCTCAGAGGCCGGTTTGCTGGGAGGTAGGAAGAAGAAAAAGAAAACCTGTCCATGGTCCCCAGCTCAGGGAAGGGTCCCAGCTGGGACAGCGGTACTGGGATGTCCCAGAATAGCCACGTGCTGATGTGAAAGCAGTAAGGCTGCCTGCACTCACCTCGCGTGGACCTTCAGAGCCTGCAACATGTCCTCCAGGGCTCCCACGTACTGGGGAGGAAAAGTGGATTGTCACCCGGGGGTCGTTCCCACGTCCTGCTCATGGGAGTGGGGGGCGGGGCCGACAAATGGGAGGGGTCAAGCGCAAAGGAGGCGGGGCCAGTGGGGGAGGGGCGGAGTCCCAAAGACGGGGGCGGAAGCTACAGGTAGACGTGGCGGGACTGACCGGAAAGGGCGCTGCCCGAGAGGCTACTGGGGCAGGGGAGTCCGGCTAGGTGGCTTCCAACCCTAGGAACCACCCCCCCGGGAGTCGGACTCTACGCGGCAGTGCGAGATCCCCTCACCTTCTCCAGGCGCCATTCGTCCGGGTCCCGTTTCTCCGCTGCCATCGCCTCGCAGCGGGATAGTAGCCGCACCAGGTTCAGCTCCAGCCTCGACGCCGCCATTATCGCCCGGCCCTACCCCGCCCCTTCCGCCGGCGCCATGTTAAGAGAGGGCGGAAGTGCCTTCAAGTGGCCTTCCGGGCGGATGTTTCGCCTGCTCCAGTTCGCTGGCCCATCTTTGTTTGGAGCAGAAGTAATACCTTGTTTTGAGGCGGGGCGCTGGGCCGGGCGCGCTGCCTCAGGGCTGTAATGCCAGCATTTTAGGAGGCGGAGTTGGGAAAGGATTGCTTGAAGCCAGGAGTTCGAGGCCAGCCAGGGCAATATAGCGCGACCCTACCTCTATTTTAAAAAAATAGGAGAGGCGCCACCCCATTCTTTCTTACTCAGGCGAATCACTTCCTTTTCTTCGAGAGCGTGTTAACCCTTCGGGAATGATAGGACGACCGGGGTCTTCGGGTGTCAGACCCCCCTGCACTGTGCCCTCTCGTTCTGTTTTGCTTGCTCAAAATACCTCCCCCCACCCCACTACTACCTGGATTCTTCCCAGTCGGAGCTGTTTCACCTCCACGCGCCCTTCCCGATTTCTCTTGTAGGAGGGGCTCTAGCCTGGAATTCAGGAATCCAAGGCTTCCCCCACCTCAGCGGGGCTCATCTGTATTGTGGTTATGAGCTTCCAGGTCACAGCTCCAGCTCTGATTCCATCCCCGGCCCTGGGCGAGTTTAACTTTTCTTGATCCGTTTCTTCCCCCGGGAAATGTACAGTGTGACAGTACCTGCCTCAAGGGTGATATGGGGCAGCTCTGCCTCAGAGTGAGCAAGGTGGGGCTGGGTCCCCCCTAACGCCCAGACCCCCGTGGAGAGAACCCCTTCCCAGCCCACCTAATTACCTGGAAGCTGAGTACCCCTATGCCTGCAGTGCCACGCTTCTGGAGTGAGAGGATGAGGGTGGGGGCTTCACAGGGACCAGGGCCTGGCATGCAGCCCTCATGTTTTCCCATACCCTAGATCATCTGTACCTTGGTCACACCAGTGGGCCTGATGTCCTTGAAAAATACCATAGACGGATGGGCGCAGTGGCTCACGCCTGTAATCCCAGCACTTAGGGAGGCTGAGGCAGGTGATCAACTGAGGTCAGGAGTTTGAGACCAGCCTGGCCAACATGGTGAAATCCCGTCTCTACTAAAAATACAAAAATTAGCTGGGTGTGATGGTGGGTGCCTGTGATCCCAGCTACTTGGGAAGCTGAGGCAGGCGAATCGCTTGAATCCAGGAGGCAGATGTTGCAGTGAGCCAAGATTGCGCCATTGCACTCCAGCTTGGGCAACAGAGCAACAATCCATCTCAAAAAAAAAAAAAAAAAAAAGAAAAATACAATGGAGGGCTGGGTGTGGTGGCTCATGCCTGCAATCCCAGCACTTTGGGAGGGTGAGGTGGGTGGATCACTGGAGGTCAGGAGTTTGGAGCAGCCTGGCCAACATGGTGAAACCCTGTCTATCAAAAAATACAAAAATTAGCCAGGCGTGGTGGTGCACACCTGTAATCTCAGCTACTCGGGAGGCTGAGGCAGGAGAATCGCTTGAACCTGGGAGGTGGAGGCTGCAGTGGGCTGAGATCGTGCGAACTGCACTCCCGCCTGGGCGACAGAGACCATGTTTCAAAAAAACAAAGAAACAAAAAAACCCCACAACCATGGAGACCAAACCCAGGGCCCATCAAAGGGGCCTCTAGAGGCTGGCAGGGCAGAGTCTAAATCCCAGCCATGCCCCTCCCAGCTGTGTGGCCTTGGACAAGCCCCTCAACCTCTGGCATGTGCAGTCTGGACTTGGGTTCTTCAGGGCCCCCGAACCAACACCAGCCAGCCAGTGCCCACAACTCCCATCTGATGGCAGCCTGGGAGCCCATCTGTTCCTGTCCTGCTGGGCCCACAGGGAACTGGCTACCTCTGATGGATGGGTGGTGGCTGCAGCTGACATTTAGGCTCCAGAGACTGGGCATTGAAACAGGGAGGCCAGAGAGGCTCCCAAGGACAGCAGGTGCTCCTTGCCAAGTGAGGCTCTGCTGGGAGCTCCATTTGCTGGAGGGTCAAGACAGATCTTTGGGGACAGTGTTCCACCATCCCCTGCACCCTTCTTGGCTGAGGCCACAGGGCAGACCCCCACCCCCCGGCCCTGCTCTTCCAAGCCCGATCCCACATGAGCAGGCATCCCAGGCACACACTTCTCAGGCACTTTTTATTTCACGCCGTGCGGAGGGCCCTTTGTCCCAGATTTGTGGCCATGTGTCCAGGTGTCTGGGGGAGTGGGCCAAGCCTGAGAGAGGAGGGCCCTGCTCCAGAGATCCCCAGGTTGTCCCTGTTGACCTGTAGGGAGGTCTGACTTCAGGCATTGCCCTCCTGGTCCGTGAGCAGTCCTGAGTCACTGGCTCCTGTTCTGTCACATGGGGTGGGTAGTGCCAAGAGCAGCCAGCCTCCTGCAGCCCTTGGCGTCCGGAAGAGTGACAGCCACATTCAAGTCTCCCTGGCATGTGAGGTCTGTGGTGCCCCTGACTCATGTCCTGGCTCCAGCCAATAGCCTAGACCCCCATAGAAGGTTCCAGCACGTCCTCACATGCACATTGGCCAGGTGGCTGTCCCCCGGAGACATGTGTCAGATGGGCACGGGTCAGGTGGCCCAAGTGTCCAAAACTCTCATGGAGGGTCCCAGCCCACTGGCCACCCCAAGCCAACCATAGCAGGGGTCTGAGCCTCAGACGCACAGGGGCCTAGTGGCCTCCGCTCTGACAGCTCAAGTCCAGGTTATAAGGGAGATGGGCAGCGTTAATAGAAAACTTTGTACATACACATATAAAAAACCATTTGGTCTTCCATTAAGGCTGTTACAGTTTAAAGTTACGTAAACCACGTACAAAGAAACGGTTAAACGTACAAAAGGGGAGTGGGGAGATGTGAGGCTGCAGGCGGAGATGTGGCGCTCCCCGCAGGTGCGTCGGTGATTTGGGGGCTGGGTGCGAGGGGGGCCTGGCTCCAGCCGGCCTCTCCCTGCCTTGACTCTGCACTTGGGGCCGGTGCCCACCTCACGTCGCTCTTGAGCTTTTGATTCTGGATCCTTCTCTGAGGGCCGAACACTAGCTCTGCAGCTCTGGCGCCCAGCTCCAGTGCAGGGGCCGTCCTCGGACATGCAGACTTTGTCAGCTGTGGCCCTCAGCCATTGGCCTGGCCCGAGGCGGGGGGCAGGCAGTACTTTGGGGGGTCCGAGTACCTTCGCTTGGCCCCAGGTGGCTGGCCATCCTCTTCTAGGGGCTCCAGGGCGCCCTGCGTTGGCAGGTGTACCCCGGGCGTGATGTACATGGAATGTACCTGGTCCGGGCGGCGGGCAGGTGGCTCCCGGCGCCGCACTGGGGCAGCCACCTCCCGGGCACCCGGTGCCCAGCAAGGCAGGTGGGAGGGCAGGCCTGGTGGGAGCTTGATGTTGGCCGTGGGCATGATGGGGGTCCGCCGGGGGGTCTTCACTCTGACCGTTACGAAGGACGACGGCCTTCGTCGTGGAGGGGCAGCCACGGTGGGGAGGGGGCTCGGGGCGGGCGCGCCGGGGCAAGGGAGAGCAGGCGCAGGGGGCCCTTTTGAGAGACAGATGGCAGGGTTACTGCAGCTTCAGGGCCGGCAGTCGGAGGACCCTCGCCCTGGGGCCTGCTGGGATAGATGGGAAGGAGAAAAGCAGACGCTACCTTAATACTGACCTTCCGAGGCCCCCCGCCCGGCCCGCTCCTCCAGCAGGCTCTCGGTGCTGGCCGACGTCTCCGAGTCCAGGTTCTCCTCGTCTGAGCCCCTTGGGTCCAGCTCCGGCAGCCGATAGGTGATGTCCTCCCTGGAGGAAAAAGCATCGTGGTGTCCAAAGCCACTCCACCAAAAGTGCCAGGCCAGTGTGGAACAGAGCAGGCCGTCCTGCTCCTAGATGTAACTCCATGTCCCCAACCTCCCCCCACCCCAAGCAAGAAGATTGCTTGAGCCCAGGAGTTTGAACCCAGCCTGGGCAACATAGGCAGACCCTGTTCTACAAAAAGTAAATGAATTAGGCAGGCGTGGTGATGTGCACCTGTGGTTCCAGCTACTGGGGAGGCTGAGGTGGGAGGACCCCTTGAGCCTAAGCGATTGCGGCTGCAGTGAACCGTGATCGCATCACTACAATCCAGCCTGGGTGACAGAGCAAGACCCTGTCTCAGAAATAAAGGCCGAGTATGGTGGCTCACACCTGTAATCCCAACACTTTGGGAGGCCAAGGTGGGGGATCACTTGAGGTCAGGAGTTCAAGACCAGCCTGGCCAATGTGCTGAAACCCTGTCTCTGCTAAAAACACAAAATTAGCTGGGTGTGGTGGTGGGCACCTGTAGTCCCAGTTACTTGGAGGCTAAGGCAGAGAATCACTTGAACCTGGGAGGCGGAGGTTGCAGTGAGCCGAGATCGCGCCACTGCACTCTAGCTGGGTGACAAAGCGAGACTCCGTTTCAAAAAAGAAAAAAAGTGTTGTTTGCCCAGTATCAGGGATGACAGGACCAAACCTGGCGAGGCCAAGCGGACCACCAGGGATGGAACCTGCGCTCCAGCTTGCCCTAAACATGAAGGACCGAGGGAGGGGACCGGGCCACTTGCTTCTCCTCCTTGATGGACTGGATCCGTTCAATGAGAATCTCTTTTTCCCGGTCCTCATCGCCACCGGCTGCCTCCTCCTCCAGCAGCACCTCCAGCTCCTCCCCCTGGCTGTCCCGGGCCTTGGGGCTCTTGTTCTGAAAGAAAGCAGCAAGGGGTCTGACTGACTCCTCTGAGTGGGCGAGGTTAGTGCCAGAGGTGTGAGCAGGTCCCAGGTTAGTTCTGATGTGGATGCGCTGGGCTCTTAGTGAGACTTCTCTAGGAATCCCACGGGACAGAGTGGTGGTCGTGTGGCCGATTAGTCGTCCTGGGCACAGAAGCTCAGCAGGCAAGGGGCCTCCCCAGCATGCACTTCTGGAAGGTTAGGACAGGCTCCGTCTATCCTACGAGGGGCCCGGGGCCCCAGGGAACTCCAGCATGCACCGCACCGGGAGACATGCACTGCGGGCCCACCGAACGCGTACATACCAGGACCCCCTCATAGGGAGACGAAAACCCCAGTTTGAGAGGCCATAGCTGGGAGAGAGATGAACACAGGGTGACCACATGGGCCAAGACAGACACAGGCATGAGCTGGGGATACATCCAATGACCAGTACCAAGACAGGGGGTCCCTGGTTCCCACAGGAGCCCAGAGCCCGTTCCCCACTAACGCACCCCTGCACTGTGGGGCTGATTCTTCTGCTCTGGGGACATTTCCCGGGGGCAGAGGGCCCAGGTCAGAAGGGACAAGGCTGGACTGATGACCTGAACCACCAGCAAGTGGGAAACTGGTCCCCCACCTGCCTCACCTAGAGGGACACAATTGGAGTGAGGCTGAGCGAGGACCATCGTCTTTTGTTCAAGGCAGTAAGTCTGCCCCTGCCTGCACGGCCCGGTGGCCCCAGCCAGGCTGGTTATGGCTGTGGCCAAGGGTGTGGTAAGAGTGGGCGGGGAACTGGAAAGGGAGGCCCCGCCCGGCTACCCGAGACTACATCCACTACCCAGTCCCATCCTCGGCATGGGAGGTCCCGCCCACCCAAGGCCCCCCTCCCACCAAGACCCCGCCCAACAACCTTCCCAGCAACAAAGCCACGCCAAAGGCCCTGCCCAGCACCAGACCCCGCCCACCAAAGAGGCCCCGCCCCCGCGATCACCGGTACTCACAGCATTTTGTCGCAGGAGCGAAAGCCTGCGGAAGGCGATGCTCTCTGCAGCCTCCAGTTGGCTGATCTCCTCCATCTTCACTTTGTATTTCCTCATCTGCTCCTTGATCAGCATCTCCACGCACCTACAGAGAAGGCCCACGGGAGGAAGTGACTCAGTTACCGCCCCGGGCACATTTGAGGTCCAGGAGTTGGTACCTGGGGGGCAGTGGCTGAGGCTCAGAAACCAAGCAGTGCCTGGGACACGGCTGTGAAGGCTCCCATGCTGTGTGACCTTTGGCAGCTCACTCCACCTCTCTGAGCCTGAGTCTCCTGTCTCTGCACGCCTCCTTGTTTGAAGGAGGGTCAGAGTGAACTGAAGCCCCTAGTCACCAGCAGGGTGGGGATTATCTTGCTTCCCAGAGAAGTCCAAGCTGCTGGGCAGTTTGTCCCAGGGGCAGCAGGCAGATGGCCCCAGGGGCTCCAGACATGTGCTCTGACCCACAGTATGCCCACTTGGTGGTCAAGGCCAGCCTGGTGGTGTCAGTATCAGAGGGTCTCAGCTCGGAGTGGTCAGTATCAGAGGGACTCAGCTCGGAGTGGTCAGAACCAGAGGGACTCAGTTTGGGTGAGCTCTGTGGTGCGAGCTGCAGGAGCTGCTTCGTGTTCCTTATCCTCCCCTGACAGGACGCTGTGTAGCAGATTCTGTGTAAAGCACATTCAGAAAGACACAACTGCTGGGACCACTGCCATCTGGATAGTTGCTTTTTTTTTTTTTTTTTTGGAGATGGAGTCTCGCTGTGTCACCCAGGCTGGAGTGCAGTGGCGTGATCTCGGCTCACTGCAACCTCCACCTCCTGGGTTCAAGCAATTATCCTGCCTCAGCCTCCTAAGCCGCTGGGATTACAGGTGCCTGCCACCACACCTGTCTAGTTTATATATGTAATTTCTTAAAATTTTCTTTTTGAGACGGAGTCTCACGCTGTTGCCCAGCTGGAGTGCAGTGGTGCAATCTCAGCTCACTGTAGCCTCCGCCTCCTGGTAGCTGGCATTATAGGCACATGCCACCAGGCTCAGCTAATTTTTGTATTTTTTCTTCCTTTTTTTGAGACGGAGTTTCGCTCTTGTTGCCCAGGCTGGAGTGCAATGGTGTGACCTCGGCTCACTGCAACCTCCGCCTCCTGGGTTCAAGTGATTCTCCTGCCTCAGCCTCCCAGGTAGCTGGGATTACAGGCATGCGCCACCATGCCCAGCTAATTTTGTATGTTTAGTAGAGACGGGATTTCTCCATGTTGGTCAGGCTGGTCTCGAATTACTGACCTCAGGTGATCCGCCCGTCTCCGCCTCCCAAAGTGCTGGATTACAGGCGTGAGTCAACTTGCCTAGCTTAAGTTTTATATTTTTAATAGAGATGGGGTTTCACCATGTTGGCCAGGCTGGTCTTGAACTCCTGGCCTCAAGGGATCCACCCACCTCGGCCTCCCAAAATGCTGGGATTACAGGCGTGAACCACCATGCCTGGCCTAATTTTTAAATTTTCTGTAGAGACAAAAATTTAAAATTTCAGAATTTTTTGTAGGGTCTCACTATGTTGCCCAGGCTGGTCTCAAACTCCTGGCCTCAAGTGATCCTCTTGCCTTGGCCTCCCAAAGTAGCTGGGATTACAGGTGTGAACCGCTGCACTCGGCTCTGGACTTTTCTTACACATTTATTTACACAGAGATGGATGGAGTTGTCGTGGGGTCCCGGGGCAGGGCGGGCACTCACGTGGTAATCTTGAGGACATCCTTCATGCTGGTCAGGGGGTCCGAGTTGTCAGGGCAGCGCAGGAGGCAGGGTGCGAAGATAATGGCCAGGGCCCCGGGCGACATGCGGTTGACATCCTCGAGCAGGGCCACCCTGCACAGTCACTGGCAGTTAGAGGACGGCTACGGCTGAGGGAGGGAGGTCCCAGGGAGCCCCGAGACTGAACTTCTGAGCCCTGGGGTGCCTGTTAGGAAAGCAGTGCCGCAGCCCAGCGCCGCAAGATGCTTCTGCAGGACAGAGAGGTACCTCAACGGACCCGGGCGGCCCAGCAGCCTGGCCCCCTCCCAGAACCCACAACAGCGGTCTGCATCCTGGTTCGAAACCACCACAGAACGCCAGCTCGGGTCTCCCTGGGAAATGCTGCCTCGGGGGTTCCCAGTGCGGCCCTAACCCCACAGAGGGCAGGTGGGGAGGCACTTGCTTGACGAGGTGGAAGATGAGTCTCTCCAGGGAGTTGTGGTTGGCCTCCGGAAGGTGCTCCAGGACGGCATAGATGGCAGCCAGCTGCTCCTGCTTCTCTGGCAGCTCTGCAAGCAGTGGAGTTTGAGGGCGTCAGCTCCCAAGGGTCCCCAAGGTGCCTGTTGTCCCCACCAACACGACCTGAGATGCACGGGTGCCATCCACCCTGTGGTGCCCACGCAAGAATGGATGGCTACAGAGGTGTCCTGGCCCCACCCCAAACTGGGAACCCGGTTTGGCTGGGCCGACTGCTTCGGGCCTCAGTTTCTCAGCTTGTGGACCGGGTGGTCCTGCCTCCTGGGCTGGTTACAGCAAGCGCTGTACCCTGGCCATGGCCACCTGCGGGTGGGGCTCACCAACGGCTCGGAGGAAGTCGCCGTACTGTGCGAAGGTCATGAGGGGCTCAGGCAGCTCCCGCAGCCACTGCTTCAGCACCCCCGTGATGGCATGGATGGGGAAATTCTCCAGCTTGACTGCTGTGGGGTCTGTGGGGTGAGTGGGGTGGGACTGGTGAGCGGCACACTGGTGAGACGGCTGCGCCTGGGGCCTGGCACTGCGCCCACCTGCCCGCAGTGCCCACCTGTCTGCAGTGCCTGCCGGAGCTCCCGAGTGCGGTTGGCGGCGCCCGACTTGCGGTAGAGACCCTCGGTGTACAGGCCGTGCATCTCCACGTGTTCCAGGAGCTTCTCCAGCACAATGGGCACTGAGGCCTTGTCGCTGGTCAGGCTGTCCACGCACACACCGAAGTGGCCCGGCTCAGCGCCTGGCTCGCCCTGCAGTGCCGGGTGTCGGGGGGTCAGGTCTGGGCCTGGCTGTCTTCCTCTCCAGCTGTCTCTGGGGGCCTGTCCCTCCTGGTCCCGCACAAGGCCCTCGGGGCTTCCTCTGCTGTTCTGTCCCTCCCTGTCTCCTTCTGCATAGTTGTTGGGGGTGCGGGGCTGCAGAGGTCAAGGCCAGTGTGGCAGCCACTGGGTAGGGGCTTCCTTTGTAGGCTACCCAAGGCATGGGTGGTCCTTCGTGGGGAGACAGCTATAACCTGGCCCCCACAGCCGCCTCACAGAAGTAGACCCTGACTCTTGTTGCGCCCCTACCACCCAGGACCCCATCCTTATGCACAGAGTTGGGGGGCCTCCCTCTACATGGCTCAGGACTCTCTCGGGAGCAAGGATGAGCAGGGCTGGGGGAGCTGAGACACACACACAGGCCTGGGCCCTGCCTGGGGGCCTCAAGGGGTTTGGACAGAACCAGGGACAATGGTGTGTTCTGCAGAACCAGAGGCCACAGCTGCCCCCTGCTGGCTGCTCAATGCTTCGCTTGGCCCTCACATCAAGCACCACCTCCCGGTGCACCCGGCTCTGAGTGGAGTGTCATTCGAGAGAGTTCCAGGCCTCCTGCACTCACCTTCCTCCCGTAGGTGTAGGAGCAGTGGCTCTGAATCTTGTGCACACACTTCTTGTGGCAGGTCATCTTGCACACTAGGAGGTCACAGGGTGGGAGTCACAGAGGGTGCTGGGGACCCCAGATTCCTGCAGCCGCCCACCCAGCTGGCCGGGGGCCGCCGACTGCCTTTTTTTTTTTTTTTTTTGAGACGGAGTTTCACTCTTGTTGCTCAGGCTGGAGTGCAATGGCGCAATCTTGGCTCACCGCAACCTCTGCCTCCCGGTTTCAAGTGATTCTCCTGCCTCAGCCTCCCAAGTAGCTGGGATTACAGGCGTGTGCCACCACGCCTGGCTAATTGTGTATTCTTAGTAGTGACAGGGTTTCTCCATGTTGGTCAGGCTGGTCTTGAACTCCCAACCTCAGGTGACCCGCCCACCTTGGACTCCCAAAGTGTTGGCATTATAGGCGTGAGTCACCGCACCCGGCCTGGATTGCCTTCTTTTTGGTTTTTGGTTTCCTTTTTTTCGTTTTGAGACAGGGTCTCACTCTGTCACCCAAGCTAGAGTGCAGTGGTGCTATCATAGCTCACTGGAGCCTTGACCTCCCAGGCCCAGGTGATCCTCCCAAGTAGCTGGGACTACCTCCCAAGTAGCCATGCCTGGCTAATTTCTGTATTTTTTGGTTTAGACTGGGTCTTGCCATGTTGCCCAGGTTGGTTTAGAACTCCTGAGCTCAAGCGACCCTCCCTCCCCGGCCTCCCAAAGTGCTGGGATTACAGGTATGAGACACTGTGCCTGGCCTGCCGACTTCTAAACCCACACTGCAGGCACCTGTGCCCTGACTCCTGAGAGAGGAGGCCGTGTGGGCAGGCTTCAGAGCTCAAGGTGGCCATTCGTGGCCTCAGACCCAGTCTGGCTAGTGGAACCACGAGCACGTGTTTGTGGGGACCTGTGACATCCTTGCCCCAAGGCCTCAGGGCCAACTCCTGGCAGAACTAAAGGTCTAAAAGTCCTGCCAGGAGGTGGTTTTGGGGACTTGGGATGAGGATGTCATGGGGCAAAGACAATGCTACTTTTCCTTCTTCCAACCACACTGAATCCCAGGCCACCCAGCTGATGTCTTGGGAGAGGGTACACTGGCTACGCTAAAGAAGAGAGTGTCTGGCACCTGGGAAGGATGGAATCAGGTGAGGGGACGGGCCTGGGTCCCGCATCTGTGTCTCAGGACCATGACAACTGACTGTTGGACAGATGTGGGGTGGTGGGGCTGCTTTCTGGGCTGAAAAGACCCTGGACCGACTGGTTCTGGCAGAAACACACATACGGCAGAGGCCCTCTTGGCCCTGCTGGGCCTCTGGAGGCTGCCTGGGCTTGGGTCCTGGCTTGGCCACCTCAAAGCTGTGTGACCATGGATCGGCTGGGTCATTCCTGGGCCCTGTCTGTCTCTTAGGGTCCCCTGGGGCTGAGTCTGGCCTACAGGGGAGGGACCATGAGGAGCCTGGGGAAGGAGGGGCCAGTGGTTCAGGCGGTGGAGCAGCGTATACACAGACAGAGAGGCAGGGCCCAGGAGGAGAGGAGGCTGCAGATGGGGGTGGACGCTGGCTACTGGGGGCCTCAGGGCCAGCTGAGAATTGGGCTCTGCCCCTCGGGTGATGGTGGACAGTTTGAGGGGGTGGGATATGGCTGGGGCAACGGTCCAGAAAGATCTGACCTGGTGGCTGGGCTGGGGTGAACACCCTTTTTTTGGTTTTTGAGACTGAGTCTTGCTCTGTTGGCCAGGTTACAGTGCAGTGGCGTGATCCCGGCTCACTGCAACCTTTGCCTCCCAGGTTCAAGTGATTCTCCTGCCTCAGCCTCCTGAGTATCTGGGATTACAGGCGCCCACCACCGTGCCCAGATAATTTTTGTCTTTTTAGTAGAGATGAGGTTTCACCATCTTGGCCAGGCTGGTCTCGAACTCCTGACCTCGCTATTCCCCTGCCTCGGCCTCCCAAAGTGCTGGGATTACAGGTGTGAGCCATTCTGCCTGGCCCTGAAGCCCTCTTGAGCAGTGAGGGGTGGTGGGGGACGTGGAGGGGTTTGAGGCCTGGGTGGGGAGCCACTCACCGCTGCAGAGCAGGGCCTTGTCCATGAGCCAGATATAGGAGAGGCACTGCTCGCACGACTGCGGGATGCTAACCTGGTAGCTGGCGAACACGTGCCCGTTGTGCTCCTGGACCTGTGAGGCCAGAGAAGGGCGCTGGGCGGGGGAAGGGGAAGGCAGCCCTCCCCAGCCACTGGTGGATGATGGCCCACGGGATCTCAGGGGTGGGTCTGCTTATTCAAGACTACGGCTCCGTATGTGCTGGGGAGAAAACACACTCACACGTATCCACGCACACATACGTGTGCAGACGGGCCCATGCACACACTGACACTGACACACACGTGCACGCTCCTGCCAACGTTCGCCTGCTGGGACTGTCATCCACGTGCAGCCTACTCACAGCGCGCTCCTGCTTCCGCTTCTTCTTCTGAGCTTTGCTCTGCTGTGAGGAACACAAGGAGGAGGTCGACGGGGGCCCCCTGGGAAGTGACCCAACCCACCCCTGGCACCCCATAACCCAGGAATCTGGGTACCCTGAACCCTCCCTCACCTGGAGTGGCATCATTGTCCCTAACACCCCCCATTCAGACACCCCACGCCCAGAAGTGAGGCCCTGTTGGGGACGGTGCAGGACTCCCCACCAGGAGGTAGGCGTAGCACAAATGGGTGTGGCATGTAATCATGGCAAGCGATGGGTAGGCATAGCATGTTGCATGTCATAGGCGTGGCATGGGTGGGCGTGGCATGTCAGGTGGGTGTGGCATAAGTGATCATGGCAAGGCACAGGTAAGCATGGTGTAAGTGATCATGGCATGGCATGGTGGGCGTGGTATGGGCAGGGCATGGGTGGGCGTGGCACGTCAGGTGGGCTTGGTGTAAGTGATCATGGCAAGGCATGGGTGGGCGTGGCGTGCTGGGCTGCCCACCTTCACTGGCTCGAAGTCATTCTTGGTGTAGCCACGGGTGAACTCATCTAGCAGTGACTGGAAGAGGTTGAGGACCAGGTTGGTGTCCTTCTCGCCGCGCTCAGTGGCCAGGTTGCTGACGACGATCTGGTAGTTCTCCATCAGATCCTTGTAGCCCACGTGGATCTTCCCGTTCTGTGGGAATGCTAGGCGTCACCCCGCAGGCCCGGGCAAGGGGCGGATGGGAATGACGGGTCTGAGCAGGGTATGGGAAAGGCTGAAGGCCGGGCCGCCACATACCGGGACAGAGTACATCGTTTTGATGTTGCTCCTGAACTTCTCAGTGGCTTCGATAAACAAGCTCTCGATGGGCGTCTTCTGGGAACGGAGATCATTTATCTGGAAGGGGAGAGGAGCTGACCCTGCGTGCCTCAGGCCTGGGGAACTGCGTACCCGAGGAGGTGCCCAACGGGTCACTTGTATCCTCTCTTAAGTCATCCCCTAGGCTCTTGGGATAAAATCCAGTCCCTCTGACCAAGCCTGATCTCTCCTCTCAGAGTTATAAATGTCAGAGTTATAAAGCCACTGACATTCACGGCAGGACTACTCTCCACAGTGGGGCCTGCCCTGTGCACCACAGCAGGTTAAGCAGCATCCCTGGCCTCTACCCACCAGAGGCCAGCAGCGCCCTCCCTCCAGGTTGTGATAACCCCAATGTCCCCAGACATTGCCAGTGTTCCCTGGAGGGCAGAATCCCCCCTAGATGAGAGCTACAGGTCAGTTCAGGGCCTTCCTGCTGCCCCACACAGGGGTTCAACACCCAGCCATACCTTAGGACCGGGATGTCTGGAATGGTCTGGTCATTTCGAGATGCCTCTACTCCTAGCAGGGTTTCCTGATCCTTCTGTGTCCCCATCGACCCCCTGTGGCCGCTGTGCAGCTCCCAAACGTAGCTCTATCTGCTGCAGGATTGCCCAACCCCCACCCCCATGGGGTATAACCCTCCTGAAGGCAGCCACAGCTTGCTCGCCTCCACTTCCGTTGCACACAGTGCTTCATCAATCTTTGCTTTGAGACCAAATATGCATCATTATTATTTTTGAGCCAGGGTCTGCTCTGTCGCCCAGGCTGGAGTGCAGTGCTGCGATCATGGCTCGTGGTGTCTCAACCTCTTGGGCTCAAGCGATCTTCCTGTCTCAGCCCCCAGAAGCTGGGACTACAGGTGTGTACCACCACACCAGCTAAAATCTAAACCTTTTGTAGAGATGGGGTCTTTCTGTTGCCCAGGCTGGTTTTGAACTGCTGGGCCCAAGTGATTCTTCTGCCTCAGCCTCCCAGGGTGCTGGGATGACAAACATGACCGCTGTCCCCGGCCTGAGCCTGCACTTTGTATTCTTGACCTGCTAAGCCCTGTGGTGTGTGTTTCAGAAAGCACTGCCTGGCTGTGATGGTTCCCCTGCGGACCGGGCCTCATGCCCCTGGCTCTCCTCTAGTGGTCCCACCTTGTTGAGCAGGAACTCGTCCAGGTACTTGAGCTCATTGGCGTTGGTGATCTGGCGGAATACCGATTCCCGCCACTTCTCTGACACCGTGATCTTCCCAATCTTGACGTTTCGGTTCTTCTTCCCTTTGCCTCCTGGCTCCTTGGTGCGCTTCTCACCTGCGGCGTGGCGGTGCTGGTGTCCGGAGGGGGCTGAGGATGGGACAGGAAGCAGCTGGTGAGGGTGGGTTTGGGGGAAAGGATGCAGAGGACCTCCTACGGCATGCCTTTATCCAGGGCCAGAAACCCCTGGCTTTGTGCCTAGGGTTTGGCCCACAGCCAACTCAAGGCCCCATTTGGGGACAATGAATGTCCCCAGGGACACTGGTGGCTCTGCTGTCCCTGAGGCTGCAGGTGACCAACCTTCCAGGCCCTTCTTCATGGTGGCAGTTTCCAGCACCACGTGCCCGGACACAGCATTCTCCAACTCCTCCACGCCCTCCAGGCTGTATTTTTTATCCTTGGTTTTATGCAGAAATAGCCTCTTAAACGTGGATCTGCAGGAGAAAGTACATGGCTTAAGTCTGAAGTGAGAATGGACGTGAGGCCCAGCCTCCCTGTGATTGGACACATGGCAAATGCTCTATCATTGCCTGACTCAAAAAAGGATCTGGCCTGGCGTGGTAGCTCACGCCTCTAATCCCAGCACTTTGGGAGATCGAGGCATGTGGATCAACTGAGGTCAGGAGTTCAAGACCAGCCTGGCCAACATGGCAAAACCCTGTCTCTATTAAAAATACAAAAAATTAGCCGGGCGTGATGGGTTCCTGTAGTCCCAGCTATTTGGGGAGGTTGAGGCAAGAGAATTGCTTGAACCCAGGAAGCGGAGGTTGGAGGTTGCAATGAGCTGAGATAGCACCATTGCACTCCAGCCTGGGTGACAGAGTGAGACTCTGTCTCAAAAAAAAAAAAAAAAAAAGAAAGAAAAAACCACGGATCTGGCTAGGTATGGTGGCTCTCACGCCTGTGTAATCTCAGCACTTTGGCAGGCTGAGGTGGGTGGATCAGCTGAGCCCAGGAGTTTGAGACCAGGCTGGGCAATATAGTGAAACCCCTTCTGTACCAAAAGTACAAAAAAAAAAAAAAAAAAAAAAAAAAAAAAAAAATTAGCCGTGCATGGTGGTGCACACACGTAATCCCAGCTACTTGGGAGGCTGAGGCAGGAGAATCGCTTGAGTCTGAGAGGTGGAGGTTGCAGTGAGCTGAGATCACGTCATTGCACTCCAGACTGCCAGACTGCCAGACTGGGCAACACAGTGAGATTGTTTCAAAAAAAAAAAAAAAAAAAAAAAGGATCATCTTATAAAGAGCAATAGCCCTTTCTTTGTACTGGCAGAGGAGTTACGTGAAGAAAGAAGGATACCAAACAGAAGCCACAGGGGGACTCCATTTTCTTTTCTTTTTTGTTCCAGTTGGGGTGTCACTCTGTCACACAGTGTGGAGTGCAGTGGTGTGATCGTAGCTGACTACAGCCTCAAACTCCTGGCCTCATGAGCACGATCCTCCCACTTCAACCTCCTGAGTTGTTGGGATTATAGGTACGAGCCATGCGCCTAGCACATTATCTTTTTTTTTTTTTTTTTTTGAGACGGAGTCTCGCTTTGTCGCCCAGGCTGGAGTGCAGTGGTGCGATCTCTGCTTACTGCAAGCTCTGCCTCCCGGGTTCCCGCCATTCTCATGCCTCAGCCTCCGAGTAGCTGGGACTACAGGCGCGCACCACCACGCCTGGCTAATTTTTTTGTATTTTTAGTAGAGACGGGGTTTCACCGTGTTAGCCAGGATGGTCTCGATCTCCTGATCTCGTGATCCGCCCGCCTCGGCCTCCCAAAGTGCTGGGATTACAGGTGTGAGCCACCGTGCCTGGCCAGCTCATTATCTTTTTTTTTTTTTTTTTTTTGAGACGGAGTCTTGCTCTGTCGCCGGGCTGGAGTGCAGTGGCCGGACCTCAGCTCACTGCAAGCTCCGCCTCCCGGGTTCCCGCCATTCTCCTGCCTCAGCCTCCCGAGTAGCTGGGACCACAGGCGCCCGCCACCTCGCCCGGCTAGTTTTTTGTATTTTAGTAGAGACGGGGTTTCACCGTATTAGCCAGGATGGTCTCGATCTCCTGACCTCGTGATCCGCCCGTCTCGGCCTCCCAAAGTGCTGGGATTACAGGCTTGAGCCACCGCGCCCGGCCTCTCATTATCTTTTAAGTTAGAAAAAGTTTTTTTAGAGACAGAGTCTCATTCTCTTGCTCAGGCTGGAGTGTAGTGGTATGATCACAGTTCACTGCAGCCTTGAACTCTTGGCCTCAAGGGATCCTCCTGTTTCAGCCTCCTGAGTAGCTGGGACTACAGGCATGCACCGTCCTGCCTGGCTATGTTTTGACATTTTTTTTATAGAGACAAGGTTTTGCCACACTGCCCAGGTGGTCTTGAACTCCTGGCTTCAAGTGATCATCCCACCTTGGCCTCCCAAAGTGTTGGGATTACAGGTATGACCCACGGCATCCATCCAGTCATGTGTCCTTTTAAGGGACAGAAGACAGAAGATAGACACAGAGAGGAAGGCCAAGTGCTGATAGAGACAGAGATTAGAGTAATGTAGCCATAAGTCAAGGAACACCTGGAGCCCCCAAAAACCAGAAGAGGCGGGAAGGATTCTGCCCTAGAGGCTTTTTTTTTTTTTTTTTTTTTTTTTTTTTTTTTTGAGACGGAGTCTCGCTCTGTCGCCCAGGCTGGAGTGCAGTGGCCGGATCTCAGCTCACTGCAAGCTCCGCCTCTGGGGTTCACGCCATTCTCCTGCCTCAGCCTCCCGAGTAGCTGGGACTACAGGCGCCCGCCACATCGTCCGGCTAGTTTTTTGTATTTTTTAGTAGAGACGGGGTTTCACCGTGTTAGCCAGGATGGTCTCGATCTCCTGACCTCGTGATCCGCCCGTCTCGGCCTCCCAAAGTGCTGGGATTACAGGCTTGAGCCACCGCGCCCGGCCTTTTTTTTTTTTTTTTTTTGAGACGGAGTCTTCCTCCGTCACCCAGGCTGGAGTGCAGTGGTGTGATCTCGGCTCACTGCAACCTCCACCTCCCGAGTTCAAGTGATTCTCCTGCCTCAGCCTTCCGAGTGGCTGGGATTATAGGTGTGTGCAATCATGCCCAACTAATTTTTGTATTTTTAGTACAGATGGGGTTTCACCATGTTGGCCTGGCTGGTCTCCAACTCCTGACCTCAAGTGATCCATCCGTCTCGGCCTCTCAAACTGCTGGGATTACAGGCGTGAGCCACCACGCCTGGCTGCCTCATGCAGTTTCTACTGAGCAAATGCCTTCGCGAACGTGCTTTGTAAATATGATTGGTTTAGGAGGCCACAATGCTGCGAGGCCCTGGCAGGGACCCCGGGCATCCTCTGGTGGCCTGAGTTCCCCACAAGCCCCATACTTACTTAGAGTCGACCTGAGAGCCCGGGGACAGCCCTGCGTCTGGGATGGAGGATGCGTCACCTGACTTCTTCTTCTGGACAGCCGGCTTCTTCGTGCTTCGCTCTCCGTCCGTGGTTTCTGTTGCAGGCTGCAAGATGGTGCGGGGAGGGCTGCTAAGGAAAGGCTGGCAGGCCTGTACTAGATGGTGAAGCCCCTGCAGGCATTTACACTCCATCCACCCACCTCACTTCCCGCTTTTTTTTTCTTTGAGATGGAGTCTCACTCTGTTGCCCAGGCTGGAGTGCAGTGGCTTGGTCTCAGCTCACTACAACCTCCGCTCTGCCATCGGGTTCGAGCGATTCTCTTGCCTCAGCCTCCAGAGTAGCTGGGGTTACAGGCACGCGCCACCACACCTGGCTATTTTTTGTATTTTTAGTAGAGATGGGGTTTCGCCATGTTGTTGTTACCTGAGCCTTGGCCGGGGATGGGAGGAGCTTGGAGACATCGCTCGTGGAGAAGGAGATGCGCCTCTCCCTGCGAGATCACAGAAACATGGCTTTTACTGACTAGAGCGAGTCAGTGGCATTCTCTTGTCTCAGTGGTTCTTAGGTTCTCACTTGGGCAGTTGTGACCCTGCCAGGGGACACTTGGCAATGTCTAGAGAGTTTTGGTTGTCACCACTGAGGTGGGGGGAAAGGAGTGGGTGGGTACTTCTGGCATCTGGTGAGTAGAGGGCAGGGATGCTACTCAATACCCTACAGAGAATGGTCTCCACTCCAGAGTGGTCCAGCCCCAGATGTTGAGTGTGAAGGGTAGGAAACCTTGCCTTAGCCCAAGAGAGCCTGTCTGCCTGCCTGCCTATCTATCTATCTATCTATCTATCTATCTATCTATCTATCTATCCATCCATCCATCCTTCTACTCATTATCTATCCATCCATCCATCCATCCATCCTTCTACTAATTGTCTATCTATCTATCCATCCATCCATCCATCCTTCTACTCATTGTCTATCTATCCATCCGTCCATCCTTCTACTAATTGTCTATCTATCCATCCTTCTACTAATTATCTATCTATCTATCCATCCATCCTTCTACTCATTGTCTCTACCTTCCACCCATCCATCCTCTTTATCTGTCTTCCATCTATCTCTTCATCTATCATCTCTACCTATCTTTATTTTAATTTTTATTTTTTTAGATGGAGTTTTGCTCGTTTGCTCAGGTTGGAGTGCAATGGCGTGATCTCGGCTCACTGCAACCTCCGCCTCCCAAGTTCAAGTGATTCTCCTGCCTCAGCCTCGCGAGTAGCTGGGATTACAGGCATGCACCAACACGTCCGGCTAATTTTTGTATTTTTAGTAGAGACGGGGTTTTGCCACGTTGGCCAGGCTGGTCTCAAACTCCTGACCTCAGGTGATCCATCCGGCTCGGCCTGGGATTCTAGGTGTGAGCCACCACACCCGGCTCTACTTATCTTCTACCCATCCGTTCCTCCATCATCTCTATCTTCCATCCATAATGTCTACCTATCTTCTCTCCATCCCTCCATCCATCAGCTCTCTATCTTCTAGCCATCTACCCATCCTTCTGTCTGTCTATCCATCCATCATCTCTACCTATCTTCCGTCCCTCCATTCATCGTCTCTACCTATCTTCCTTCCATCCATCTATCATTGGCATCTATCTTGCTTCCATCCATAATCTCTACCCATCTTTTTTTTTTTTCAGATGGAGTCTCATCTCCGTCACACAGGTTGGAGTGCACTGGCTTGATCTCAGCTCACTGCAACCTCCGCTTCCCAGGTTTAAGCGATTCTCCTGTCTCAGCCTCCCGAGTAGCTGGGATTACAGGCATGTGCCACCACGCCCAGCTAATTTTTGTATTTTTAGTAGAGACAGAGTTTCATCATGTTGGCCAGGCTGGTCTCGAACTCCTCTCAAACTCTCGGCCTCCCAAAGTGCTGGGATTACAGGCGTGAGCCATTGAGCCCAGCCTAATCTCTACCCATCTTCTATCCATCCATCATCTGTACCATCCATCCATCTATCCATCCATGCCTCTATCCATCATTACTACCTGTTTTCTATCTATCTATCCCTTCATCCATCATCTGTATCTGTCTTCCATCGCCTCTATCCGTTTTCCATCCATCCATCCCTCCATCATCTCTATCTTCCTTCCATCCATCCCTCCATCATCTCTATTATCCATCCATCCATCCATCCACTCACCCACCCATCCACACATCCTTCCCTTTCTCTCTCCCTCACTCCATCCATCATCTATTTATGATACTCCTGGCACGTGGTAAGTGGAGGCCAGGGATGCTGCTCAACATCCTATGATACACAGGACAGCCCCACTGCAGAGAATGATCCGGCCCCCAATACAAGCAGTGGGAGGCTGAGCAGGCCTGCTGCAGGGAAGGCCTGTCTCCTGCCTGACTGCTTTCCTTTGGTCCTGCAGGCCCTCTGGAAGAGGGAGCTGGAGATTCCAAGTCACCGACACTTGGCTTACTAAGGCTCAGGCAGAGCGAGCCCCTGCTCTTTTAACCCCAAGGAGTATAGTTAGTCCTGTTCACCAATTAGAAACCAAGGCCCAAGATTGCTGGGGAGCAGGGACCTTGACCTGAGGAGCCACCTCCCTCAAGGCCAGGACCTTTCTATATGAGCATAGCTCCTTCTGGGGACCCCTCAAGGCTCCGGGTCCCAGCCTGGGCCCTGGCTGGGTGCCTTGTTTTCACTTGGCCTTTAGCATGCCCTGCTTGTCCTCCTCCCTCAGGGCTCCCGCACACCCACTGGGCATGATCACACACGTGTTTCCAGGATGTGTGGTACTGCCCCTGGCCTTGCCCACCTGGTCTGGACCCTGGTGCTCAGACAGAAGAGGGTGTGGGGCTTACTCTGTGGGCGTGAGGGCGGCCCCTGTGGCCCGGTGTCTGTCGCTGAGGTCCAGGGACTGGCTGAGCATGGCACTAGGGCTGGCGGCGGCCACCAGCTTTTTGCCCCGCCACAGCTCCACGGCGCTGGCCAGCCGCTCGGAGTCCAGGTACCGCTGGATCTGTGTGGAGCCTCCGGGGCTGTCGGGCTTTTCCTGAACCCTTGGGCTGCCACAAGGTTTGCTCTTGTCCTCGGGGGTCTCGGGGGTGCTGCCGGGGGCTGGTGGGCTGATCCTGCTGTCCAAGGCCAGGCTGGTCGGTCGCTCCACCTGGCTGGGCCTGGGGCTCCCAGCCGGCAGCGTCTTCTCGGTTTCTTCAGAGACCTTGCCAACTGCCATGGCCTCGGGTTGCTCTGTGGGCTGCTTTTGGGACGTGTTCTCAGCCTCCGTCTCTACGATTAGAAGGGTTTCATCTTCTCTGCTCTCCTTTTTGTCTTCCAGGAGACTCACCCCTTGCTCCTGGGTGACCCTTCTGGAAGGTTCTCTGAGGGCGCTCTCCTCCTTGCAGGACTGAATGTGTTTGTTCTGGAACTTGACGTGCTCCAGCCCTCTTTGCCGACGCGACTCACGCTTCTCCCGGCTGCTGGGGACTTTCTCATGACTTTCAGTGGCCACGGTTTTCTGGGGCGGGAGAGTCTTCTCCGGGCTCAGGGCCTCCTTCTCAGGTGAGGAGTGCTCTGGCGGGGACCTGTCACTTGGCCACACCTCAGGCTCTGATGCCAGGTGCCTGCCATCCTCTGCCGGCTCTGGCCCCTGCTCAGCTACCTGCTGCCCGCCGGCCACCTGACCCAGCCCGCCCTCCTCAGCGCCTGCTCTTTCGGCTTCCAGGGCTTCCCTCTCCTTCTCCTCTGCCTTCTGCTTCTCCAAGATCATCTGGCTGAAGCTGGAGTGAGGAAAAAGCAGACAGCTGGTTCAGAAACAAACCTTCCTTCCACCTCCCACTGAGTTCCGATGGGACCCCCAGCCTGTGGGCTGCAGACGGGGCTTCGCCTGTGCCTAGTGGCCCTGAGAGATGTTTCTGGAAAGCAGGAATCTCCTCGATCAGGAAAGGAGGCTGAGGGTGGTGCCCCCTCAGTGTCACAGATACTCCTGCCCTGTGTCTGCCTGGCTGCCTTGTTAGGGGAGAGGACCCTTGTTGGGGCTGTGGTGGGTGGGTTCTGTTAAGAAGCCTCAAACTCGTTTGGGGTCCACTGTGGGCTTTCCCTTGAGTCTTTTTCTAGGAGGCTTTTTGTTTTGTTTTTATTTTTATTTATTTTATTTTATTTTTGAGACAAAGTCTCACTCTGTCATCCAGGCTGGAATGCAGTGGCACTATCTTGGCTCGCTGCGACCTCTGCCTCCCAGGTTCAAGTGATTCTTGTGCCTTGGCCTCCCCAGTAACTGAGATTATAGACATACACCACCACGCCCGGCGAATTTTTGTATTTTTAGTAGAGATGAGGTTTTGCCATGTTGGCCAGGCTGGTCTCAAACTCATGTGATCTGCCTGCCTTGGCCTTCCAAAGTGCTGGCCTTACAGGTGTGAGCCAATACGCCCAACCTTTTTGGTTTTTACAGACAGTGTCTGACTCTGTCACTCAGGCTGGAGTGCAGTGGTGTGATCATAGCTCACTGCAGCCACCACATCCCAGACCCAGGTGATCCTCCTGCCTCAGCTTCCTGAATAGCTGGGGCTACAGGTGTGCATCACCACACCTAGCTAACTCTTTAATTTTGTGTAGAGATGGCATCTTGCTATGTTGGCCAGGCTGGTCTCATACTCCTGGGCTCAAGTGATCCTCCCACCTAAGCCTCCCAAAGTGTTGGGATTACAGGCATGAGCCATTGCACCTGGCCTAGGAGGCTTATTTGCACATGTGGGTAGGGCCTGCTCTGGGAGCTGGGATGTGACCTGTGGCAGAGCTGGGTCTGTGTGGCAGGGGAGAGGTGCACAGGGTGCCTAGGTCAGGGAGGGGCTGGGCTTGTAGCTGTGGGTGCCGGGACGGGAGTTGCTGATATCCTGCTGGGGGGTTCTCTGTGCCTGGTGGATGCCCCAGCTCCATGCTGAGTGTTGGGCTGGTCCAGGCGGTCCCTCCAACCCTGAATCCAGGTGTTCCCTGACCGATCCAGGTACAGGGGAGTCCCTGGGCAGAGAATGGGTGCAGCCAATGGCAAAGCAGAGCTTTGTCCCTGAGTGCTGCCTGCCAGCCTCAGAGCCCCTCTCTGTAGCCCATGTGTGTCCAGGCATCTAGTTTCCCACCAACCCTTCCCTGTGTCCAGAATGACATCCCCTTAGTGCCACAGGCCAGATGGTATATCATGGGCAGCAATTTGGTGAGTGACCCTTTTGGCTTCTGGAATATTCTGGGGAGCGTGGCCTGGCTCTGCTCACCTCTTGCGCTGCAGGTGCCCTCGGCAGAGGCTCTGCAGGCGGATGATGCTCTGTTTCCGGCGCCGGTAGAGCTTCCGCTGCCAGTAGCCCCTCCATGCGGCCTGGAGGTACACCGCGGCCTGCGTCCTCTCCAGAGCCCTCCGGACCCGGTAGGACCGCCAGCAGGCCTGGATGGTGACGGCGGCCCGCTTCATCTGCAGGAAGTGCCGACGCTCCAGCACCATCCGAAACCAGCTCTGCAGCAGCAGGATTTTCCGCACCACCTCCCGGTGTAGCGTCTCCTGTAGGGCTTGCCGCTCTGTCTCCTTCAGGAAGACCTGGTGGGCACAGGGTCAGGTGGGGTCAGCCGCACTGCCCCTGACACCACCTCTGTGCCTGGGAGGTCTGCATAGCCCACTCCAGAGTGAGACCCAGGCTGGTGTGCTGACCAACCAGGGCTTCATTTATTTATTTATTATTATTTTTTTGAGATGGAGTCTCACTCTGTCGCCCAGGCTGGAGTGCAGTGGCGCCCTCTCGGCTCACTGCAACCTCTGCCTACTGGGTTCAGGTGATTCTCCTGCCTCAGCCTCCTGAGTAGCTGAGACTACAGGTGCCCATCACCAGGCCTGGCTAATTTTTGTATTTTTAGTAGAGACAGGGTTTCACCATGTTGGCCAGGCTGGTCTCGAGCTCCCAACCTCAATTGATCTGCCCACCCTGGCCTCCCAAAAATGCTGGGATTACAGGCATGAGCTATTGCACCTAGGTGTGGCTCTGTTTTTTTTTTTGAGATGGAGTCTCACAGGCTAGAGTGCAGTGGTGCGATCTCAGCTCACTACAACCTCTGCCTCCCGGGTTCAAGCGATTCTCCTGCCTCAGCCTCCTGAGTCGCTGGGACTACAGGTGTGTGCCTGTAATGAAACCCTGTCTCTACTGAAAATATAAAAATTAGTCAGACGTGGTGGCGGGCACCTGTAATCCCAGCTGCACGGAGGCTGAGGCAGGAGAATCACTTGAACCTGGGAGGTGGAGGTTGCAGTGAGCTGAGATCGCACCACCAGTCTGGGTGACAGAGTGAGACTCTGTCTCAAAAATAAAAACAAGAAAGAAAAAGAAATGAGGTCTCGCTTGGTCACCCAGGCTGAAGTGCAGTGGTGCAATCACAGCTCACTGCAGTCTCAAACTCCTGCCACAGCCTGCCAAGCAGTTGGGACCACAGGTGCATGCCATCATGCTTGGCTTATTTTTAAATACTGTATAAAGACGAGGTCCCGCTATGTTTCCCAGGCTAGTCTGACACTCCTGGGCTCAAGGGATCCTCCCACCTCAGGCTTTCAAGTAGCTGGGACTCTGGGCGCGTGCTACCTCGCTTGGCTGGAAGGGAATTTTTTTACACCGGGTGAGGCCTTTGGGGGACTGACCTTGGCACTTGTTAAACAAGGGTGGCTGAATAATGCCCCCACAGCAAGAGGCAAACACATGCCCAGAGATGGGAGACGATCTCTGAAAGGGACGACAATTGCAGGCCGCCTCCCACCTGATACTGTAAAGGGGATGGACCAGCTCCTAAATCCTGCCAGTTAGCATGATCGTCCCTTTCCTACCTGTGACGCAGCAATAAACAGGTGATGCAGAGGGAGTCTCTGAGCCCCGCTGAAGAGCAGCAGGTGGGGCTCAGCCAGGGCGGCCCCTATCCCTTAGGTGCAGTATTCTGCTGGGTCCCTAGAAATGCATTTCCTAGACAGAGCCCTGTATGTTTCAGAGAGTGGCCCTGGGGGCCTGGGAAGACACGGTGTGCGGTGGAAGGCAGGGTGTGGGTTTGCAGTGCCCCGAGGGGCAGGAGCACTGACCTTGGTCTTCCCGATCTGGTAGTTCCTCTTGTCTACCTTCATCTTCTCCAGGAGGGTCGAGATGACCTCCCTGCAGGGCTGGGCATCCTTGGGCAGGAGCACCTGGAACTGCTCGGTGAAATCCTACATTATTTGGGCAGAGAAAGGAGAATCTGGGTGAGTGTTGCGGCCAGCGATGAGGAGACGGGGATCTGGTGACCCCGGTTAAGGTGAAATTGGGTTTGATGGGAATGGTAATGACAAATCTGAAATTTCAGGCTTTCAGAAATAGCCTGGGCTGGGCATGGTGGCTCACACCTATAATCTCAGCACTTTGGGAGGCCGAGGCGGGTGGATCACCTGAGGTCAGGAGTTCGAGACCAGCCTGGCCAACATGGGGAAACCCCATCTCTACTTAGCTGAGCATGGTGGCACACACCTGTAGTCCCAGCTACTTGGGAGGCTGAGGCAGGAGAATCATCTGAACCTGGGAAGCTGAGGTTGCAGTGAGCCAAGATCACATCATTGTAATCCTCCTGCCTCAGTCTCCCCGGAAGCTGGGAGTACAGGTACTTAGTCCTGTAGCCACCACGCCCAGCTAATTAAAAAAAAATTTTTGGGCCAGGCGCGGTGGCTCAAGCCTGTAATCCCAGCACTTTGGGAGGCCGAGATGGGTGGATCACGACGTCAGGAGATCGAGACCATCCTGGCTAACCCGGTGAAACCCCATCTCTACTAAAAAATACAAAAAACTAGCCGGGCGAGGTGGCGGGCACCTGTAGTCCCAGCTACTCGGGAGGCTGAGGCAGGAGAATGGCGTGAACCCGGGAGGCGGAACTTGCAGTGAGCCGAGATCCGGCCACCGCACTCCAGCCTGGGCAACAGAGCGAGACTCTGTCTCAAAAAAAAAAAAAAAAAAAAAAAAAAAAAAAATTTTTTTGTAGGGACAGGGTTTCACCATGTTGCCCAGGCTTGTCTCAAACTCCTGAGCTCAACCTATGAGACCAGCCTAGCCAACATGACAAAACCCTGAATCTACCAAAAATTAGCCAGGCATGGTGGCAGGCGCCTGTAGTCCCATGTACTGGGGAGGTGGAGGCAGGATAATCACTTGAACATGGGAGGCAGAAGTTGCAGGGAGCCGAGACGCCACTGCACTCCAGCCTGGGCGACAGAGTGAGGCTCTGCCTAAAAATAAAAAAAGAAAAAAGACATGGGTTCTTAGCGGGGTGCAGTGGTGCCTGGGTCATGTGACCCAAAGTGCTAGGATTGCAGGCTAAGCCACCATGCCTGGTCAATAGTCTGTAATCTTAAGAAAGACCACTGCAGACACAAGGTCCTAGGTCTTTTAGATGGTCGAGGTGGCTGGGAACCGGGGCCACCCTTGCAATGGGGCTTACAGTCTAGGACTTGTGAGGGAGTTAGATCATAGCTGGAGGAACATGTTTTTTTTTTTTTTTTTTTTTTTGAGACAGTCTTGCTCTGTTGGAGTGCAGTGGTGCAAACATGGCTCACTGTCGACCTCCCAGACTCAAGCAATCCTCCTGCCTCAGCCCCACAAGTAGCTGGAAGTACACTGCATGCCAGCACGCCTGGCTTCTGTATTTTTGTGTGGAGATGGGGTTTCACCATGTTGCCTGGACTGATTTTGAGCTCCTGAGCTCAAGCAATCTGCCTGCCTTGCCCTCCCAAAGTGCTAATTACAGGAGTGAGCCACCGCACTGGGCCTCTAGTTTTTTTTGAGACAGGGTCTTGCTCTGCCATCCAGGCTGGAGTGCACTGGCTCAGTCATAGCTCACTGTAGCCTCAAACTCCTTGGGTTCAAGTGATCTTCTCACCTTAGCCTCCTGAGTAGCTGGGACCACAGGTGCACAACACCTTGTCTGGCTAATATATATATATTTTTTGAGGCGGAGTTTTGCTCTTGTTGACCAGGCTGCAGTGCAATGGTGCAATCTTGGCTTATTGCAGCCTTCAACTTCTGGGTTCAAGAGATTCTCCTGCCTCAGCCTCCCAAGTAGCTGGGATTACAGGTGTGCCCCACCGTGCCTGGCTTTTTGTTTTGTATTTTTAGTAGAGATGGGGTTTCACCATGTTAATCAGGCTGGTAACGAACTCCTGATCTCAAGTGATCCACCCGCTTTGGCCTCCCAAAATGCTGGAATTACAGGCATGAGCAACTGCACCTGGCTAATTTTTAAATTTTTTGCAGAGACAGGGTGTCTCTAGGTTGTCCAGGCTGGCCTCAAAACTCCTAGGCTCAAGTGATCCTCCTGCCTTGGCCTCCCAAAGTGTTGGGATTACAGGCGTGTGCCACTGCACCTGCCCGGAACATTTCTTTTTAGTGAAGTATTATTTCAAATATTTAAGGGTCAAGTATTGGTAAAACACACCAGCATTTCTGCATTTTTTATAATTTTGCCTTTCTTATCTGTATAGGATTAGAAAGGCATTATTTCTAGTCAATGGATGAGAAAAGAGGCACATTATATTATTCTAGTCCCTGGGGCTATGAAGGGAAAGCATGAAAGGGAACCAGGCGCTGTCATCTCTGGCTTTGGGCTCAGGGTGACACAGGTACCAGCTCTTGGCATGAGGCAGGGGTTTCTTTCTTTCTTTTTTTTTTTTGAGATGGAGTCTTGCTCTGTTGCCTAGGCTGGAGTGCAGTGGCTCAATCTCGGCTCACTGCAACCTCCCCGCCTGCTGGGTTCAAGGGATCCTCCTGCCTCAGTAGTTAGGAGTACAGGCAGCTGCTGCCACACTCGGCTAATTTTTGTATTTTTAGTACAGATGGGGTTTCATCACATTGGTCAGGCTGGTCTTAAACTCCTGACCTCAGGTGATCTGCTCGCCTCGGCCTCCCAAGGTGTTGGGATTACAGGCGTGAGCCACGGCGACTGGCCAACCTGCTGGGTTTACGTTCCAGCAAGGAGCTCTCTTTGGAAGAGGGCGATTGCCTTTGCCATGAAACAGGTGTGTCCAGGTACGTGTGCTTGTGGCCTACCTGGAATGTGTACTTGGCACTGTACCCTGACCTCCGGATGCGCACAGTCTCCAGCATACCGGTGTAGCGCAGCTGCTGCAGGACCAGCTCGTCGTCAAAGCACAGCTCTTTCTGAAATGAGAATGTGAGAGATCACGCAGGTGGCCTTGACCGGACAGGATGCCCAAGCCTGTCGGTGGCTCAGGCCTGGGAACTGTGAGATTAGGGCACTGTGCCATGTGACCACTGCCCCTTGGGATCCCTAACACAGACTTGGTCAGGGTGTACATGTGGGTGCTGGCTAGCTGACCTGGGAGTGTTCTATGGCACAGCAGCCAGGAGTGCCTGGACAAGGGGTCCTTCCTTGCTCCAGACACTCCTTCTGGAATGAGGCCAAGATGAGAGGATCAGTTGAGGCCAGGAGTTTGAGACCAGCCTGGGCAACATAGTGAGACCCCATCTCTAGTCATTTAAATTTATTAAAACAAACAAACAAACAAACAAAAAAAACTAAATGCAAATGTGTCCTGGGCTTGTTCTCCGTGGCAGGCACGGGGTAAGTGCTGGGGATTTGGTGGAGAGGAGAGCTTGGTCTGGGGGCAGGAGCCACACACAGGTGATAGAACAGGGAGGGAGCAGCTGGGTGGAGGCCGAGAGGAGGAGGAAGAAGCCAAGGGGCTGATGGGGACACAGGGAGATGCTTCCTGCCAGGGGAGAGAAGAGGCTGGAAATGCGGCTGCCTCAGTGGGCTTTAAGCCTGGAGCTCAGGGGTCTGGACTTCACCCTGGTGGGCAGTGAGGGATAAGGCATGGTGTTGCTATAAAGACAAACGGTGCTGGGCGCGGTGGCTCACGCTTGTAATCCCAGCACTTTGGGAGGCTGAGATGGGTGGATCACGTGAAGTCAGGAGTTCAAGACCAGCCTGGCCAACATGGTGAAACCCCGTCTCTACTAAAAACACAAAAATTAGCTGAGCGTGGTGGGCACCTGTAATCCCAGCTACGTGGGAGGGTGAGGCAGGAGGATGGCTTGAACCTGGGAGGTCGAGGCTGCAGTGAGCCGAGATCGCACCACTGCACTCCAGCCTGGGTGACAGACAGAGAGAGATTCTGTCTCAAAAACAAACAAACAAAACAAACAAACAAAAAAAGGCAAACAGGAAAGAATGGGGAGGGTTGTCATGACTGGGGGTGGATGTGGGGGCCAGGGATGCTGCCTGACACCCTCCAGTGCACAGAATGGCTCTTATCATAGAGAACCATCTGCTGGCACAGCCCACGAGCAGAGACGGTGCACGACGGAGCATCTCCCCAGGTACAGTTGGTGGGAGGTTCCTGCCTGGCTGTGTGCTCACATTTGTCTGGGAGCCCACACCCCTGCTCCGTCCCTGGTAAAGTCCCCGAGCTGTCCTCCCAGGGATGGAGTGGACCTCTGGGGTAAAGGAAGCCTGTGCCAGTGCTGAGCCTGAAGCCCCCCCTGGTGCTTCCACTGGGGCTCCGAGGGTCTCTCTAGACACTTGCAATGTGAGCAGCGGGCTGTGTGTGCCTCTAAGACTCTGCTATGTAACCTCAGCTCTTGCCTTTTGGTACACTCCTTGCACTGGCTACTCTTTGGGATGTATCTGAAGAGCACCCCTGACCTGTCGCTCCCTAATCAAACCTTTTCTGGGCCTCTCCATGTTCCAGATGATGTCCCTACTCTTGAATGGCCACTTGGGCCATCCTCACTGCTAACCCTCTATCCCCAGCTGCCTCTGGATGGACTGCTGCACTGTCCCCCATACTGCGTGGAGGCTGGGGCTGGATGCAGGGACACCGACACCCCTAAGAGTCTGGCATGGGCCTTCTCCTCCCAAACACCTTAGAGAAACTCACCTTTTCAGCATTGGAACGGATGCAGCGGATAAAGAAGGGCTCTGCTTTCCCCAGCGCCTCCAAGAGCTTGTTAAGGGATGTCTGTTAAGGGAAAGAGAGAGCATTTGGGTTGAGTTAGGGACCCTGGCAGCCGCTGTTCTGTGGGAGACCTGGGATGCTCTAGCATCAGTGTGCGGTGGATGGGGTCTGCACAAATGTGGGTCCCTGGTGGTGGGACACAAGAGGTTCCAGCTGGACGTTCTGACCCGAGCCTGCGCTATCCCTGGAAACCCTCGAGGGAGCTATGTGGTCCCCATGGTCCCAGGGCCACCAGTGCTTGTCTCTGCCTCAGGTGGAAGGCTGGGGCTGGGAAGGACCGGACAAACGCTTTCTGGAGATTTGAAACATGTGTCAGCCTCTGAAGGGACCATGGATGTAGTGTTGTTTTTTTTTTTTGAGACAGAGTCTCACTCTTGTTGCCCAGGCTGGAGCGCAATGGCCTGATCTTGGCTCACTGCAACCTCCGCCTCCCAGATTCACGCAATTCTCCTGCCTCAGCCTCCCAAGGAGCTGAGATTACAGGTGCCCACCACACCTGGCTAATTTTTGTATTTTTTTTTGAGACGGAGTCTCGCTCTGTTGCCCAGGCTGGAGTGCAGTGGCGCGATCTTGGCTCACTGCAAGCTCCACCTCCCGGGTTCACACCATTCTCCTGCCTCAGCCTCCCGAGTAGCTGGGACTACAGGTGCCCGCCACCATGCCCAGCTAATTTTTTTGTATTTTTAGTAGAGACGGGGTTTCACCGGGTTAACCAGGATGGTCTCGATCTTCTGACCTCGTGATCCGCCCGCCTCGGCCTCCCAAAGTGCTGGGATTACAGGTGTGAGCCACCGCGCCGGGCGAATTTCTTTATTTTTAGTAGAGACGGGCTGTGCTCGGTGTCGGGTGAAGCTACACAAGCGTAAGGCTGAGCTGAGCACCACCTCCCGCCTCTCCTGCTGCACCCACCTGGAACTGGGCGCTGATGCTTGGCGCCGCCCCCCGCCTCTCCTGCTGCACCCACCTGGAACTGGGCGCTGATGCTCGGTGGCTTTTTCTTCTTGTGCAGGTGCAGCAGGGACTTGGTGGTGCGGTCATGCAGGGTCATGCTGATGATGAGTTTCAGGGACTTGGAGTCCAGCAGATTCTAGGACAGACACATGGGGTCCGGCCTGCCCTCCCACAGCCCACACAGGCACAGGAAGGCATCACAGCGTCCCCGGAGCCAGGGCAGAACAGCGTCCCTGCAGCGAGTGCCCAGGCGGCAGCTCTTAGGTTTGGTCTTGGGACCACGCTGTTGGAGAGGGCCCAGTGGAATGAGGTGGGCTACACCTTGCACACAGCGCTGGTTCCGGCAGGGCTGATGGCAGCCTCTTTCACCGCCTGAGTGGCTGCCCCATTTCCCCTTCCTCTGGGTTAGAGAGGAAGCCAGTGCTACTGAACCTGGCCGACCCTCTCCTCTGCACAGCTCCTACAGTTTACGTTACTTGAGGCAAGAAGGGCCAGGTCTTTTCTGTGCCATCCGCATGAGCTCATCGGACAGGCCACCATCATGTGTCAGCCAGTTCTATCAGCTGACAAGAGGAATTAGCCCTCTCCCATCTGCTAACTAGACTGCAAGGCTAGTCTTACTCTTTTTGCCAATTTCCTAAATTGCTGCACTTGTACGTGGAAACGAGACAGAGCGCTTGGGAGGTGCTCTGTCCCATCTGGAAGTGGCCCTGTAGCCAGGGACTGAAGATGGGGCTGTTAAACGGAAGGGTCCCATTACCTTGGGGCAGGATGAGCTCTATGGTGCTATGAACCCACTAGAGCTCCCTGTGGGACCAGGCTG
The DNA here is from genome assembly GCF_024542745.1 of Macaca thibetana thibetana. Taxonomy (NCBI): domain Eukaryota; kingdom Metazoa; phylum Chordata; class Mammalia; order Primates; family Cercopithecidae; genus Macaca; species Macaca thibetana. Next base: position 7,411,967 of record NC_065596.1, read on the forward strand.
AGGCCCGACTTCAGCTGCGCTTATGCCCCTGGCTTCCTCCCTCACCCCTTCTCTCTGCTTTCTCCTGTAAACCCCCCTCCATAAGCCGCTGTGTGTGCAAATATCCCCATCTCAGACCGTGCTTCTGGGAAACCCATAAAGAGCCAGCTCCAAATCATCTCAACACAAGAACATTTTTTTTCTTGAAGGGAGGGGGAGATAGTGGGAAGAAGGAGGTAATGAAGCTGCAGAAGTGAAAGCTCTCAAGACGGGCAGAGAAGCAAGATATCTTGGAATGTGTCGCGCGGGGTGTGTGTTTTTTTTTTACCTTTGGAATGATCTGCTTTTGTTTGATACCTTTACTTTTCCTGTCAAAATATTAAAAATGGTTTTGTGAACAAAAGGAACACAGCGTCGGGATTTGGGTTAGTTCAGCAAGCCACGCCTGGCGGGTTAGACTGAGACAGAGAGAGACGGGAGAGAGCGAGAAGGCGCAAGTGCAACGAGGCCGCCGCCACCTCTCCACACCGCACACCGTGGCGTGCCTCAGCCACTGTCTGTGGACACCAGTTTCCCTGGGATGGCGGCAGCCGGACTCTGCTGGTGGCTGCCCCAAGGCTGAGAAAAGCATTTGGTCTGGGGGCCATTCAGATGTCTGAGAAGTAGGAGGGGCTGGCTAGGAAGCTACAGGGTAGGACGTGCATCCAAAGGGGCTCGCTATGGAGGAACTGACATATCCCCAAATCACGGCAGGATGCCCTAAATGGGGCAGAGGAAGCCTGAGCAGTCCTGGTGGAGACCAGGTGACCAGGCTGTCTTTGCCATGCGCTGGTAGACACCAAGCAGGCCCAGAGGCCCTTCTGGAACCCTCTGCCGGCAGGGCAGGGACTTGCCTTGCAAAATAACCAAAATGGGGCCTGGGTGGGAGCTCCTTTCAGGATCATGCTGGTGGGAAAGAAGAAAACCAAAACTGGCCAGGCGCGGTGGCTCACGCCTGTAATCCCAGCACTTTGGGGGGCTGAGGCAAGTGGATCACTTGAGGTCAGGAGTTCAAGACCAGCCTGGCCAACGTGGTGAAACCCTGTCTTTACTAAAAATACAAAAATTAGCCAGGCGTGGTGGTGGGTGCCTGTAATCCCAGCTACTCAAGAGGCTGAGGCAGGAGAATCGCTTGAACCCAGGAGGCGGAGGTTGCAGTGAGCCGAGATTGTGCCACTGCACTCCAGCCTGGGCGACAGTGAGACTCTGCCTCAAAAAAAAAAAAAAAAAAAAAAAGGAACAAAAGTTTGAAACAGGCTCCTGCTGGGTATAGGGGCTCATGCCTGTAATCCCAGTGCTTTGGGAGGCTGAGGCAGGAGGATCGCTTGATCCCAGGAGTTTGAGACCAGCCTGGCAGCCTGGGCTATAACATAGCAAGATTCCACCTCTACAAATAGTAAAATTAGACAGGTGTGGTAATGCACGCCTGTATTTCCAGCTACACTGGAGGTTGAGGCAGGAGAATTGCTTGAGCCCAGGAGGTCGAAGCTGCCGTGAGTGGTGATTGTGTCACTGCTGTACTCTAGCCCGGGCAACAGAATGAGACCCCCATCTCTTAAAAAAGAAAAAAAAAAAGGGCCAGGGACAGTGGCTCATGCCTGTAATCCCAGCACTTTGGAAGGACGAGACAGGCAGATCACCTGAGGTCAGGAGTTCAAGACCAGCCTGGCCAACATGGTGAAGCCCTGTCTCTACTAAAAATACAAAAAATTAGCCAGGCGTGGTGGCAGGTGTCAGTAATCCCAGGTACTTGGGAGGCTGAGGCGGGAGAATCGCTTGAACCTGGGAGGCAGAGGGTGCAGTGCGCTGAGATCGTACCCCATTGCACTCCAGCCTGGGCAACAAGAGTGAAACTCCGTCTCAAAAAAAAAAAAAAAAAAAAAAAGAAAGAAAGAAAAAAAGAAACTGGCTTCCATTGGCTCCCATGCAGGTGCAAGCTTTGCTCTCAGCCAGCCCACACCCCAATGGCCACTAAAAGGCGGGATGTGGTGACCGCAGGTGGATGTCCTGTCAGCTGAGGCTGCTGCCTGCCTAGTGCTGGGTCAGCATAATGGAAGCATGAGAGTCATTACCCCATTTGGAGGCCGAAAGCATAGAATACTCAGGTCCCACAGTGTGCTAACGGTTGGGATCCCAACCCAGTTTATGCACCTTCTGGGCTCTCTCGACTGGCTTATGTGGCCACCTGCAGACAGCAGGGCCATCCTCTCAGGAAATTGCATGCCCTGCTGCAGACGGCTTCTCTGCAAACTCACAGTGGCAAAGGCGGGAGCAAGCTTTGCTCTGCAAGCCAGACAGGCATGGGGAGGAGACGGAGGATGGCACGTTTGCGGGTGGAAAATTAGATGCCTCGAGGAAGGAGCGCTCCTGGGAAGCTGCCCCGTGTGTTGGGAAGCTGGCCGTGCCTGGGCCACAGTGCAGACAGCGGCCAGGGGTGTTATTGATTGGCATTTAGTGATGGCTGGGGGGTGAGCTACCAGACAGCATTGTGGTTTTAGTGGCCGAGGCAAATTAGGAAGACTGCAGGCCCCGCCGGGGTCGTGGGAGTAGGGGGAGGCGGTTGTTGCACTTGTAAGCAGGGTCTTGCTGGGGGACTCACAGGATGAAGGCGCGGGGTTTCTGGAGCCGACTGAGGGACTGGAGAAGCCTACGGGGGTCCTCGCCCTGCCAGGGCAATCCTTTGATGCTCTTGATCATTTGGTTATGCAAATCGCTGAGGGGAGGGTGGGGAGGGCGCAGTGACAGAAAGAAGATGGAGTTAGAAGCATGCCTGCCACCTTGGGGTTCCCAGAGCCATTGGGACCGTCCCCAGGCCACTGAAGCTAAAACATGCAGCTGGGGAAAGACACTGAGCTCAATGCTGCCCCTCTCTCTTCTGCCAGAAATGGGGACTGGGTCAGCCTCCCCAAGACCTGCAGTGGGGCAGGGCTTTGAGGCAAATTGGACTTGGCCACACGGATCATTGATCCTTTTCAATATATCATTTCCAGCTGGGCGCCGTGGCTCACGCCTATAATCCCATCACTTTGTGAGGCTGAGATGGGTGGATCACCTGAGGTCAGGAGTTCGAGACCAGCCTGGCCAACATGGCGAAACCCTGTCTCTGCTAAAAATATAAAAAGTTAGCGGGGCATGGTGGAGGGCACCTGTAATCTCAGCTACGTGGGAGGCTGAGGCAGGAGAATTACTTGAACCCAGGAGGCAGAGGTTGCAGTGAGCTGAGATAGCGCCATTGCACTCCAGCCTGGGAGACAGAGCAATACTCTGTCTTTAAAAAAAAAAGAAAAAAAAATTATTTCCATCTGATCATTCCACTTCATTGGATCCTTTTCATCTGGATCACTGAGAAAGTTCTCATATTTAAGAGGCTTTGGGACGGAGTCTCGCTCTTTCTCCCAGGCTGGAGCACAATGGTGTGATCTCAGCTCACTGCAACCCTACCTCCTGGGTTCAAGTGATTCTCCTGCCTCAGCCTCCTAAATAGCTAGGATTACAGGTGCGCACCACCATGCCCGGCTAATTTTTGTATTTTTAGTAGAAATGGGGTTTCATCATGTTGGTCAGGGAGGTCTTGAACTCCTAACCTTGTGGTCCGCCCACCTCAGCCTTCCAAAGTGCTGGGATAACAGGTGTGAGCCACTGCATCCAGCCGGGGATATTTATTTAGTTTTAAATTTATTTTTATTTTATTTTATTGAGACAGAGTCTCACTCTTTTGCCCAGGCTGGAGGGCAGTGGTGCGATCTCAGCTCACTGCAACCTCCACTTTCCAGGTTCAAGCGATTCTCCTGTCTCAGCCTCCTGAGTAGCTGGGATTACAGACATGCATCACCCTGCCCAGCCTATTTATTTTTAAAATTCCATGACAGGCTGGCCATGGCTCGTACCTGTAATCCCAGCACTTTCGGAGGCTGAGCGGGGCAGATCACCTGAGGTAGGGAGTTCAAGACCAGCCTGGCCAACATGGTGAAACCCTGTCTCTACTAAAAACACAGAAATTAGCCGGGCATGATGGCGCATGCCTGTAATCCCAGTCACTCCAGAGGCTGACGCATGACAATCGCTTGAACCTGGGAGGCAGAGGTTGCACTGAGCCGAGATCGCGCCACTGCACTCCAGCCTGGGTAACAGAGTGAGACTCTGTCTCAAAAAAAAAAAAAAAAAAAAAAAAAAAAGGCAGTTGGGGAAACTCAGAAAAGAAGACCCTAAGGAGGGTCTCTGTGGGAGGAGCAAATTAGTCTCTCTCCATGATTTTGTGGCCAGATGTCAAACTCCTTGTTGGCTTCATTAAGGCCTTTGGAGGAATTAATTTGAATACAAGAGCCACAGGTTGAGCACAGCAACTGGGGTGGTACCATCTCCATCAGGGGACATTTGCCAATGTCTGCAGACATTTGTGGTTGTCATGACTTGGGGGTGGGGGTGCTCTCCTGGCATCTGGTGGGTGGAGGCCAGGGATGCTGCTCAACACCCTATAGTCCACAGGACGGGTGTCACCCCAGAGAATGATCTGGCACAGTGCTGAGGCTGAGAAACCCTAGTTTTTTTTTTTTTTTTTTTTTAACAGAGTCTTGCTATGTTGCCCAGGCTGGAATGCAGTGGTGCGATCTCGGCTCACTGTAAACCCTGCCTCCCAGGTTCAAGTGATTCTCCTGCCTCAGCCTCCCGAGTAGCTAGGATTACAGGTGCACACCACGCCTGGCTAATTTTTGTATTTTTAGTAGACACAGGGTTTCACCATGTTGGCCAGGGTGGTCTTGAACTGCCGACCTCAAATGACCTGCCCACGTAGGCCTCCCCCAAGTGCTGGGATTACAGGGGGTGAGCGACCGCACCCGGCCAGAGAAACCCTAGTTTAAGGGGGTAATTACCCTCAAAGCACTCAACCTTACTCGCTTCATTTTGTTTGATGGCTGTGGGCTTAGGCTTGAGCATGCACGCTAGAGGTGCAAACTTTGGCACTGATAACGTGTGTGAATTAGAATGCCTTAGAAATGAAAATTGGATGCTTTCAAACTAAATATTAGTGAGGAATGTCTAAATTACAAATGTTTTTGACAGAACTTCTAGAAATGAGGATCTCGTTTTTCCTGTTTTTTTTTTTTTTTTTTTGAATTCCTTACTCCAGACATTTTATTTATTTTTTCTTGTAGAGGTGGGGTCTTGTTATGTTGTCCAAGCTGGTTTCAAACTCTTGGCCTCAAGTGATCCTCCCGCCTTGGCCTCCCAAAGTGCTGGGATTACAGGTGCGTGCTACCGCGTCCTGCTGGCAGTCGTTCAAAGCACATGTTTTAGCTCTGGGCAGGTGGCCTGGAAGGACCCAACCCCAGCCCCTGTGCTCCATGCACCATGCCAAGTGTCCACATGGCCCCACTTACCTGTTTTCCCCAGCCCTCCAGGGAGGCAGAGCAAAGGCAACAGAGGGGTCGCCTGTCACCTCTATATGCGAGTGGCCTTCATACCCAGGGTGGTCAGTGCAGCGGCCACGGCTTGGAATGATGTCCATGACTTTGGCCCACCCCTAGCCCTGCCGACCCGGCTAAATCTGCAAATCTGGCAGGAGTGGCCCCTGTGGGCCGTGGCATTCCCTGAATGGCCAGTCCTCTCTGTCTGTGCCCTGGACGCAGCACTGAGCGCCTGGGGAAGATGGCTCCCCTCGGTGCCTTGCTGGCCTCGGGATCAAAGGCCCTTTCTGCACTTACTTCTTGCTTTCATATAAAGCAATGATGTCCTCAAAAGCGTTAATATCGAACTCCTCAGAGCCGTCAAATGAGAAATCTAGCATTGAACAGCTGAAAGGGAGAATCTGTATAAACTTAACATGCTCCTGGGGTGGGACCCGCAGCCCTGTGGCCAGGCCCTGGGGAGATGGATACTGCTTCTGCTACCGCAGGTCAGAAGTTACTTTGTCTTTGAGGTAAGGGAGGCAAGGAAAAAAACAAACGAGTACTGGGTGTGGTGGCTCATGCCTATAATCCCATCACTTTGGGAGGCTGAGGTGGGAGGATGCCTTGAGGCCAGGAGTTCGAGACTAGCCTGAGCAACATAATCAGACTCCGTCTTTATAAAAGGAAAAATTAGCCAGGCGTGGTGGCCTGTGCCTGTTGTCCCAGCTACTTGGGAGGCTGAGGCGGGGGGATTGCTTGAGTCCAGGAGGTCGAGGCTGCAGTGAGCTGTGATTATACCACTGCACTCCAGCCTGGTCTCAAGCAAAACAAAACAAAACAAAACAAAATAAAACAAAAATGCAACCCATACAACAAAATGGAAGCTTTCTAGCTCTTGGGAACTTGGGGGACCCCCCCAAAAAAAAACCAAACATAATAGAGGAATGCATTCTCCTTTCTTGCGTCCCATTTTGGATGAAAAAGGTGATTCCTAAAACTTTTATATATTTATTTTTTTTGAGACAGAGTCTTGCTCTGTCACCCAGGCTGGAGTGCAGTGGTACGATCTTGGCTCACTGCAACCTCCATCTCCCGCGTTCAAGCAATTCTCCTGCCTCAGCCTCCCGTGTAGCCGGGACTACAGGTGCCCGCTACCATGCCCGGCTAATTTTTGTATTTTTAGTAGAGACGAGGTTTCACCATGTTGGCTAGGCTGGTCTTGAACGCCTGACCTCAAGTGATCTGCTCGCCTTGGCCTCCCAAAGTGCTGGAATTACAGGCGTGCACCATCATGTCCAGCCAGCCTGCTCACTTTTCTAGCCTGGTGCTGTCACATGCTTGGGTGCATGCAGGGCCCTTGGGGTCATTGCTAGGGTCCACAAAAGACCCCGCATCATCTCATGTGCAACATCAAAGTGTATGTGTTTCTGACTGTGAATGAAGTAACTTGGCAGAACAACTTTTGGGCCACCCCAGGCAGGACGAGGGAAGAACTCTCCAATCAATCAAGCCCGTCTCTCCACACCACCAGCGATACTTAGGCTTCACCTCCCAGTGCCCACCCTAGGCCATAAAATGGATCCTTTGTAAACTGAATCTCCTCCCATCTCCCTAAAGCGCATGATGCACCAAGGCGTGCTATTCTGTGTTTAGAAAAGCAGCCACCAAATGCTACTTGGTTCTAGAGGGTCTTTCTGGTTCTAAAGGCAGCTCAGTGACTTACTCAGAGCAACCCTGACCTGGGTTTAGAATGTAGCATTCCCCGGTGGCTCACGCCTGTAATCCCAGCACTTTGGGAGGCCGAGGCAGGTGGATCACCTGAAGTCAGGAGTTCAAGACCAGCCTGACCAACATGGAGAAACCCCATCTCTACTAAAAATACAAAATTAGGCCGGGCGCGGTAGCTCACGCCTGTAATCACAGCACTTTGGGAGGCTGAGGTGGGTGGATCACGAGGTCAGGAGATCGAGACCATCCTGGCCAACAGGGTGAAACCTCGTCTCTACCAAAAAAAAATACAAAAAAAAAAAAAAAAAAATTAGCCGGGCGTGGTGGCAGGCGCCTGTAGTCACAGCTACTAGGGAGGCCGAGGCAGGAGAATGGCGTGAATCTGGGAGGCAGAGCTTGCAGTCATCAGAGATTGTGCCACCGCACTCCAGCCTGGGCAACAGAGCAAGACTCTGTCTCACAAACAAACAAACAAACAAGAGGTCAGCTGAGGTCAGGAGTTTGAGAACAGCTTGACCAACAGAGTGAAACCCCATGTCTACTAAAGACACAAAATTAGCCAGGCACAGTGGCACATGCCTGTAATCCCAGCTACTAGGGAGGCTGAGGCAGGAGAATCAGTTGAACCCGGGAGGTGGAGGTTGCAGTGAGCCAAGATCGTGCCATTGTACTCCAGCCTGGGCAACAAGAGCGAAACTCTGTCTCAAAAAAAAAAAAAAAAAAAAAAAAAAAAAAAGAATGTAGCATTCCCTAAGTTGTTTGGAACAATGCTGCTGCCACCTAATGATCTCAGTATGGGCAAATTAGGGTCTTGCTCACCGGTAAAGTTTTTCTGAAGGGGTGCTGGCTCCTCTTGGCAGCTCTTCCGGGTGACTTTGGGCACCAGGGCTGCTCATACCTGCTGGAGACACAGAGTGGACGGTGGTTGGGATGGCCTCCTGTGGAGGCTGCAATTATTTTCACCCATTTTATTTATTTATTTGAGATGGAGTCTTGCTCTGTTACCCAGTCTGGAGCACAGTGGCGTGATCTTGGCCCACTGCAACTTCTGGCTCCTGAGTTCAAGTGATTCTCCTGTCTCCGCCTCCTGAGTAGCTAGGACTACAGGCCACTGTGCCCAGCTAATTTTTGTATTTCCAGTAGAGACAGGGTTTCACCATGTTGGCCAGGCTGGTCTTGAACTCCTGACCTCAGGTGATCTGCCCACCTTGGCCTCCCAAAATCCTGGGATTATAGGCATGAGCCTCTGCGACACCCCCCCACATTTTTTTTTTTTTAATTGTTTACCGACAGGGTCTTGCTGCATTTCCTAGACCGAGTGCAGTGGTGCGATCACAGCTCATGTAACCTCCAACTCCTGGGCTCAAGCAATCCTCCTGCCTCAGCCTCCTAAGTAGCTGGCGCTAGAGGCACATGCTGACACACATGACAAAGTTTCAACTTTTCTGGAGAGATGGGGTCTCACTATGTGGCCCAGGCTGGTCTCAAATAGCTGGCCTCAAGTGAGCTGCCTTGGCCTCCTAAAGTGCTAAGACTACCAGTGTGTACCATTGTACCCTGACACTTCGACCCATCTTATTATTCATTTATTTATTTATTCACTTACTTTTTGAGACAGAGTCTTGCACTGTTGCCTGAGCTGGAGTGCAGTGGCACGGTCTCGGCTCATTGTGACCTCCGCCTCCCAGGTTTAAGTGATTCTCCTGCCTCAGCCTCCTGAATAGCTGGGATTACAGGCGCCTGCCATCACGCCTGGCTAATTTTTTGTATTTTTAGTAGAGACGGGTTTCACTATGTTGGCCAGGCTGGTCTCAACTGTCTGACCTAGTGGTCTACCCACCTCGCAAAAGTGCTGGGATTACAGCGTGAGCCACCGCGTCCAGCCTATTTATTTATGTTTTGAGACGGAGTCTTGCTCTGTCATCCAGGCTGGAGTGCACTGGCATGATCTTGGCTCACTACAACCTCCGCCTCCTGGGTTCAAGCGATTCTCCTACCTCAGCCTCCCTGTGGTAGCTGGGACCACAGGCATGCACTACTATGCCTGGCTAATATTTGCATTTTTAGTACAGATGGGGTTTCACCATGTTGGTCAGGCTGGTCTTGAACTCCTGACTTCAAGCGATCGTCTGCATCAGCCTCCCAAAGTGCTGGGATTTCAAGCGTGAGCCACTGTGTCTAGTAGACCAATCTTAAAAAGCAGCTCATCGGCCAGGCTCACGCCTGAAATCCCAGCACTTTGGGAGGCTGAGGCGGGCAGATCACGAGGTCAGGAGATCAAGACCATCCTGGCTAAAACAGTGAAACCCCTTCTCTACTAAAAATAAAAAAAATTAGCCGGGTGTGGTGGCGGGCGCCTGTAGTCCCAGCTACTCTGGAGGCTGAGGCAGGAGAACGGCATGAACCCGGGAGGCGGAGCTTGCAATGAGCCAAGATTGCGCCACTGCACTCCAGCCTGGGCAACAGAGTGAGACTCCGTCTCCACACACACACACACACACAAAAAGCAGCTCATCACTCAAATGTGGGCAAAGTCGGGTTAACTGTGAAGTTTTGGATCCCCAAAACAGCACTGTCTATTTCCTATTTCTCATGAAAGCTTTATCCTTCCTCCTTTTCATCAAGCCCCTTCCGGAGACAGAAGCCACAGCTGATAACTGAAACTGAAGCTGAGGACGGAAAGTCGGAGCCCTTAGACCCGGGTGAGCCACTCAACCATGCAGGCCTCAGGTTGCTTTGGGAAAAATGAGGACATAGCTTTCTGCCGTCCTTCTATCAGCAATTCTATAGGGCTGACCCAAGTCTTCAGTGGATCAGGCACACCTCCTGCTTCAAACCATCTCTGTCTAGGACAGGGGAACAGAAATGTCCCTTTGAGGCTGGGTTCCCGGTAGAGAATGTCCAGATAAGAGAAGAGGCTGAGGCCGGGCGCGGTGGCTCACACCTGTAATCCCAGCACTTCATGAGTCAGAGGCAGGCGCATCACTTGAGGTCAGGAGTTCGAGACCAGGCTGGCCAACGTGGCGAAACCCCATCTCTACTAAAAACACAAAAATTAGCCTGGTACAGTCGCCTGTAGTCCCAGCTACTTGGAAGGCTGAAGCAGGAGAATCACTTGAACCGGAGAGGCGGAGGTTGCAGTGAGCCAAGATTGCGTCATTACACTAGTGCCTAGGCAAGAGAGAGAGACCCTGTCTCTTAAAAAACAAAAAAAGAGCGAGAGAGAGAGAGAGAGAGAGAGAGAGAGAGAGAAAGAAGAGGGAGGGCACTAGGAAGAGTTACATCATCACAATCAGCAAACTCCCAGGGCCAGCGGATCAGGAGGCATCATTAGCAAAGGAGAGGCCGGATGGAGCTTCTGAGAGCATGCCCTGAGGTTAAATTACACTCGCAGGTCGAGTTTCTGTTCAGGGTGATGGGAACACTGCAGGTAGACAGGTGGCGTTTGCACAACATAATGCATGTACTAAATGCCAATGAACTGTTCACTTTAAGACGAACTCAGGATGTGCCCCCCTCTTGACAGTGACGCTTGTGTGGGCTCACGCCCCAGCTCCCACCTGCAGCCTTTTCGGCCCTCTCGGCCCGCAGGCGTCCGGCCTCCCGAAGCACAGCCATGGCCCGGATAGCGGCCCGGAGCACGGCCCAGCGGAACACGGCCACAGGGTCCATGCCAATGAGCTCCCGCACGTAGGAGCTGTCACTGCCCCGCAGCAGGGCCACGATGTCTGGCCGCATGTAGTCCATGTTCTTCTCCCGGAAGTCCTGGTGGGGGATGGATGTGGGCGGTCACTTAGGGATAGTCACCAGTGCCTACCAAAGACCCGGGGCTGGCGCAGGAAGGGCTGGTGGTGGGGTGGGGTCCATCCTAAGCGCAAATGGCAGTTCTTGAGCTATGGAGTCTTGGGCATTGGAGCTGGGGATTCGCGGTGGGTTCTGAGCACCCTAGAACCTTGGCCACAGGAGGATCCTCCCACGTGGAATTCTGGGCTGACTATGGCTTCCCTCAGGCTTCCGCCAACGGTGATGGGCAGACACCTACCTTGATCTGATATTTCACCTTCCCTGCGAAGTGCTGGATGATGAAGGCTGGCTCCATGACCGGGGTGCCCAGGAAGTACTTATTGTCCTCATGCTGCTGTTTGAACTTGGCCAGCAGGGTCTGGCTCGTGGCGTGGGGGAAGCTGGGAACAGAACACGGAACCTTTGCAGGCATGAACAGCGGCTGATTTACCTGCTGTGTATTTTATCTTGCAGACCCCTGGTGCGCAAGGTGGGTGGGTGCATGGGGTGGGCAGAGCAGTGAATTGGCACAGGGCTCTGTGAGCAGAGGGGTGGGTGAAGGAGCGAAGAAAAGAAGGAATGACAGTGAGCCTGCCTGCCTCATGCCAAACATGCCGGCGGAGGGCTGGGACGCTGCTATCTGCGTGCGCCTGCCTGCCTCATGTTGAACACGCTGGCGGAGGGCTGGGACTCTGCTCTCTGCGTCAGCAGGCGCAGCCGCAGCCTGGTACAAGGAAGCTGAGGGTGAAGTGATGCTCTCAAGGCTTCAGGATTTTTAAAACAAAAACATATTTTTTCCTTTGGAGACACGGTCTCACTCTGTTGCCCAGGCTGGAGTGTAGTGGTACGATCACAGCTCACTGTGGCCTTGATTTCCTGGGCTTGAGGGATCTATCTTCCTGCCTCAGCTTCCTGAGTAGCTGGGACTATAGTGCAATGTTTTTCTTTTTTTAAGAGAAGGGGTCTTGCTATGTTACCCAGGCTGGTCTTGAACTCCTGGCCTCAAGCGATCCTCCTGCCTCAGCCTCCCAAAGGACTAGGATTACAGGCGTGAGCCACCGTGCCCAGCCAGGGTTGCAGAATTAACATTGAGTAGCTCAGTGCCTGAGTCTGGGTGGCTCACTCTCTTTGTCCCCACATGGCTGTTTTCTAGGGGGCTTGGAGAGAGGTCGCTGACCAGGCTTGGTGGCATCTGCAAAGTCTGTCCCGTGGGAGGTCTGGATCTGTTACCCATCGTAGGCAGCTCCTAAGAATAATCCTGGGCCCGTGTGACTTCTGGTCTTGGAGCCATTTGTACCTGAATGCCATACGTTGGACAGGGGGTCCTTCTCCTGCACCACAGTTGGAAGGAGAGGCTGGGAGAGGAGGATGAAGCAGGGCTCTGTTGTGCTCCGGGGAGGGGGAGGTTGTGGGGGCAGAATAAAGGACTCCTTGTACCTGACTGCTTCTACCTCCCAGGAGGGAAATGATGTTGTTGGTTTGGCAAACGCTGCCTGAGCCTGGCCCTACTTTTGAAAACACAGGCAGCGGAATGCCTGTATTTTCATCGGGGGCTCCGTGTTAACGGGGCCAAGGAGGGGAGAGTCTGTAGCTACGAAAAGTATCATTTCCAGAACCGTAAACACGGTATGGAGTGTGAGGCATCTGCCTTGAGTGTCCCCCAAAACCCTCAGTTATTGAGATAGGTAATATTTTAGCACACTATTTCAGAAAATCTAAATCAATGTGCAAAAAGAAACAAAAAATTCCATGATGAGCAAAAATAGCAAGATTTTAAATAAAGAGACCTGAGCCTGCTGGGCTAGGCCCTGCCTCACGGGCTTCCCCTGATCTGGCCCTGGGAGTTTCCTGGTTGTGATGATGTAGTTCCTCCTACTGCCATCTCTACTTTTTTTTTTTTTTAATTTTTAGAGTTGGGGTCTTGCTCTGTTGCCCAGGCTAGAATGCATTGGTGCAATCACAACTCACTGTAGTCTTGACTCTCTGGGCTCAAGTGATCCTCCTGCCTCAGCCTCCTGAGTAGCTGGGACTATAGGTGCATGCCACTGTGCCCAGCTAGTTTATTTATTATTTTTCTGTAGAGATGGGGTCTCACTATGGTGCCCAGTCTAGTCTTTAACTCCTGGTCTCAAGTGATCCTCCACCTTGGCCTCCTGAAGTGTTGGAATTAAAGGTGGGAGCCACTGCATCTGGCCCAAATGCTCTTCTCTTATCTGAACATTCTCTACCTGGACCCCAGCCTGAAAGGGATGTGTCTGTCCCCCTGTCCTGGACAGGGACTAGGTTTGAGGCAGGGGATGTGCCTGATTCATCTGAGACTCTGGCCAGTCCCTTAGAGATGTCACTGGCAAGGGATGGGTCTGATAGAGTTGCTGATAAAACAGTATGTCCATATCTTAACCCCCTCCACCGACTTTTGAATGTGACCTTATTTGGAAAATAGGGTCTTTGCAGGTGTAATTAGTTAAGATGAGGTCATCAGCGTGGGACCTAGTTCCACATGGATGGTGTCCTTCTAAAAAGAGGAGACAGGGTCAGGTGTAGTGGCTCACACCTGTGGTGCCAGCACTTTGGGAGGTCAAGGTGAGAGGATCGCTTGAGCCCAGGAGTTCAAGACTAGCCAGGCAACATAGAGAGATTCCATCTCTACCAAAAAAATTTTTAACCAGCCTGGCCAACATGGTGAAAAAACCCCATCTCTACTAAAAATACAAAAATTAGCTGGGCATGGTGGCAAGGCACCTGTAATCTCAGCGACTCAGGAGGCTGAGACACGAGAATCGCTTGATCCTGGGAGGTGGGGGTTATACTGAGCTGAGATGACGCCAATTAACTTGAGCCAAGATGGTGCCACTGCCCTCCAGCCTGGGTGACAGAGACTCTGTCTCAAAAAATATAAAATAAAATAAAATAAAATAAAATAAAACGTAGCTGGGTGTGGTGGTGCATGCCTATAGTCTCAGGCACTTGAGAGACTGAGGCAGGAGGATGGGAGCCTGAGAGGTCGAGGCTGCAGTGAACCAAGGCTGTGCCACTGCACTCCAGCCTGAGCAACAGAGCAAGAGCCTGTCTCAAAAAAAAAAAGGAGGAGACAGGACTGAGAGATGAGAGATGGAGACACAGAGGGAAGAAGTCCATGTGAAGAGGGAGATAGGGACTGGAGTGATGTGGCCAAAAGCCAAGGAAAGCCTGGACCCCCAGAAGCTGGAAGAGGCAAGGAAGGGTCCTCCCTTGGAGCCTCTGGAGGCAGCACAGCTCTGCTGACACTTTGACTTTAGACTTCCAGCTTCCAGAATCGTAAGATAATAGATTCCTGTGGTTTTAAGAACTCCACCTCCTGGGTTCAAATGATTCTCCTGCCTCAGCCTCCCAAGTAGCTGGAATTATAGGCACCCGCCACTATGCCTGGCTAATTTTTGTAGTTTTAGTAGAGATGGGGTTTTGCCACGTTGGACAGGCTGGTTAAAAATTTTTTTGTAGCGATGGAATCTTTTTTTTTTTTGGGACAGAGTCTTGGTCTGTCACCCAGGCTGGAGTGCAGTGGCGCGATCTCCGCTCACTGCAACCTCCGCCTCCCAGGTTCAAGTGATTCTCCTGTCTCAGCCTCCCGAGTAGCTGGGATTACAGGTATCCGCCACCATGCCTGGCTAATTTTTGTATTTTCAGTAGAGACGAGGTTTCACCATGTTGGCCAGGCTGGTCTCCCAACTCCTGACCTCAGGTGATCTGCCTGCCTCGGCCTCTCAAAGTGCTGGGATTACAGGCGTGAGCCACTGTGCCCGGCCAAGATGGACTCTTTCTATGTTGCCCAGGCTGGTCTTAAACTCCTGGACTCAAGAGCCCACCTGGCTTGTAGTGATTCCTTAGGGGAGCCACAGGAAAGTAGTTCAGTACATGTCACGTGACTTCAGTGACTACAACTGGGTGACCCAGCATGAGGCGCCTTATTGACCTCCCTGTCTGCCTTCACGGTGCCCTGTGGACTGCGGGGATCAGTGTGGAAGGCTCAGAAGTGAGTTCAGAGCCCGGCAGCATCTGGGTCCCAGTTCCACACACTGTACTGCCCTTTGCAAGAACTTACCAATCCTGTCTCTTGCTCCATTGCTCAGGCTGGAGTGCAGTGACACGATCACAGCTCACTGCAGCCTCGACCTCCTAGGCTCAAGGGATCCTCCTGCCTCAGCCTCCTGAGTAGCTAGGGCCACAGGTATGCCCCACCATGCCCGGTCCCCATCTCTATTTTCTAGACACAGGCCCATAATCCTTTGCTGAAAACTCCTGGTGGATGTGCCTCAAGTGTACAAATTAATCACATGTGTTGATGTTTTCACAGTGAGGTGTTTGTGCATTTTGCACACACAAGCTTGGGTTTTGTGGTCAAGTGAAATTGAACAGACACAAGTTCTCTGGACAAGGCCTGGTGTGGTGGCACACGCCTGTAATCCCAGTACTCTGGGATGCCGAGGCGGGAGGATCCCTTGAGCTCAAGAGTTTGAGACCAGCCTGGACAACGTGACGAAACCCTGTTGCTACAAAGAAATAGAAAAATTAGCCGGGCATGGTGGTGTGACCCTGTAGTCGCAACTACTGGAGAGGCTCACGTCGGGGGATCACTTGAGCCCAGGAGGTCGAGGCTGCAGCGAGCTATGATTGCACCACTACACTCCAGCCTGGGTGACAGAGTGAGATCCTGTCTCAAAAATAAAAAGGAGTTTTTGGGAAAGTCTGGATTTGGGGTAAGGCTCTGGGGGCTGCAGAACCCGACCCAGTGCCCATGTGTAGATGTGCCGGGAGGGATGGGGTGTGGACACTCACTTGCTCTCCTCGTCCAGCAGGTAGAAGAGGCCCGTGGGCTTCTTGCTGATGAGATGGATGCAGCCGACATTGTCTGTGTAGCCGATGTTGTGCCACGTGATCCCCTCGCCCTGATACTCCTCCTGCAGGGGTGATGTGGGGTCAGTACGTTTCTTATCTCCCAGATATGTAATATCTACATAACATGTATTGCGTACAGGTCGAGTATCCCTAATCCGAAAATCTGAAATGCTTCAAAATCGGAAGCTTTTTAAATTGATGCGTGGCTTACAATTAACTCTAATAGGGCAGGGCACGGTGGCTCACGCCTGTAATCCCAGCACTTTGGGAGGCCAAGGCGGGTCGATCACCTGAGGTCAGGAGTTTGAGAACAGCTTGACCAACAGAGTGAAACCCCATGTCTACTAAAGACACAAAATTAGCCAGGCACAGTGGCACATGCCTGTAATCCCAGCTACTAGGGAGGCTGAGGCAGGAGAATCACTTGAACCCGGGAGGTGGAGGTTGCAGTGAGCCAAGATTGTGCCATTGGTCCTACTCTAGCCTGGGCAACAAGAGCAAAACTCTGTCTCAAAAAAAAAAAAAAAAAAAAAAAAAAAAAAAAGCTCTAATAATACACTTAATTTAATACTATATATCCAAAATGTGATCATGTTAACATGTAATTGACATAAAAAGTAACTGAGAGGCTGAGGTGGGAGGATCGCTTGAGGCCGCGAGCTCAAGACCAGCCTGGACAACATAGCAAGATCCTGTCTATGAAAAAAAAAAACAAAATACAGGCCGGGCGCGGTGGCTCACGCCTGTAATCCCAACACTTTGGGAGGCCGAGATGGGCAGATCACGAAGTCAGGAGATCGAGACCATCCTGGCTAACATGGTGAAACCCCGTCTCTACTAAAAATACAAAAAAAAGGCCAGGCGCGGTGGCTCAAGCCTGTAATCCCAGCACTTTGGGAGGCCGAGACGGGCGGATCACTAGGTCAGGAGATCGAGACCATCCTGGCTAACACGGTGAAACCCCGTCTCTACTAAAAAATACAAAAAACTAGCCGGGCGAGGTGGCGGGTGCCTGTAGTCCCAGCTACTCAGGAGGCTGAGACAGGAGAATGGCCTGAACCCGGGAGGCGGAGCTTGCAGTGAGCTGAGATCCGGCCACTGCACTCCAGCCTGGGCGACAGAGCGAGACTCCGTCTCAAAAAAAAAAAAAACAAAAAAAAAACAAAAAAAAAACTAGCCGGGCGTAGTGGCGGGCGCCTGTAGTCCCAGCTACTCGGGAGGCTGAGGCAGGAGAATGGTGTGAACCCGGGAGGTGGAGCTTGCAGTGAGCCGAGATCGCATCACTGTACTCCAGCCTGGGCGACTGAGCAAGACTCCGTCTCAAAAAAAAAAGAAAAAAAGAAAAAATAAACAAACAAAAAAAAATTGCTAGGTGTAGTGGCACATACCAGTAGTCCTAGGTACTTGGGAGGCTGAGGCAGGAGGATGGCTTGAGCCCAGGAATTTGAGAACAGCCTGGGCAATATAGCAAGACTCCATCCCCCCCCAAAAAAAAGAATCCAAAACTTTTGGACTGCCAATGTTATGTGATGCTCAAATACAATGCTCATTGAAGCATTTCAGATTTTGGGTTTTCAGATTTGGGATGTTCAACCAGTAAGTATAATACAAATATTGAAAAATCTGAAAAAAATCCCAAACCTGAGACACTTCTGGTCCCAAGCAGTTTGGATAAGGGATCCCCACGCTGTAGGAACGTATTTGTGTATCAATAGGCATGTTTACATGTAAATGTATCTGCATGCATGTATCCTTTGCAGCACTACGCATAATAGCAGAGAAATGGAAGTAACCTAAATGCCCATTAATGGATCGAGAAAATGTGGTGCATATACATCAAGGAATACTATCCAGCCATAAAAAAGGAAAGAGATCATGTCCTTTGCAGGAACATGGATGGAGCTGGAGGCCATTATCCTTAGCACACTAACGCAGGAACAGAAAACCAAATATTGCATGTTCTCGTTTATAAGAGGGAACCAAATCATGAGAACACATGGACACACAGAGGTGAATAACACACACTGGGGCCTATTGGAGGTAAAGGGTGGGAGGAGGGAGAGGATCAGGAAAAACAACTAATGGGTACTAGGCTTAACACCTGCATGATGAAATAATCTGTGCAACAAACCCCCATGACACAAGTTCACCTACATAACAAACCTGCACATGTACCCCTGAACTTAAAAGTGAAAAAAATATACATAAATATATCAATAACAAAATGCATATGAGTACATCAATATGAATACATTAATAGTTATATAAACTTACTAGATAAACGAATGATTGTAAACAGGAAACAAGAATGCACATTCTCAAATACTCACCACAGCTTGGTGCTTTAAATATCACACTTAAGGGCTGGGCGTGGTGGCTCACGTCTGTAATCCCAGCACTTTGAGAGGCTGAGGCGGGCAGATCACCTGAGGTCAGGAGTTCAAGACCACCCTGGCCAACATGGTGAAAACCTGTCTCTACTAAAAATACAAAAATTAGCCAGGCGTGGTGGCGCATGCCTGTGATTCCAGCTACTGGAAAGGCTGAGGCAGGAGAATGGCTAGAACCTGGGAGGTGGAGATCGCATTGAACTGAGATTGCACCATTGCACTCCAGCCTGGGTGACAGGGCAAGACTCTGTCTCATAAAAAAAAAAAAAAAAGAAAGAAAAAAAAAATCACACTTTAAACCATCTAGAGGTTGGCAAACTTTCTCTGTAATGGGCCAGATAGCACCTTATGAACCAGAAACTGTCTGCTGCAACTAACAGTTGTGATGTGAAAACAGCCACAGATGATAATGTAAACCAATGCCAATAAACCTTTATTTATAAAGACAATTTGTGGGACTAGATTTGACCCATAGGCTGTGGTTTGCTGGCCCCTGCTCCAGAGCTATGTTGTCCAACAGGAATCTTCACATTTTCTTTTTTTCTTTTAAGAGACAGGGTCTCACAGTGTTGCCTACACTGGAGAGCAGTGGTGCAATCATAGCTCATGGTAGCCTCAAACTCCTGGGTTTGAGTGGTCTACCTGCCTCAGCCTCCCCAGTAGCTAGGACTACAGGCAGGTGCCACTATGCCTGGTTAACAAAAAAATTTTTTGGCTGGGCGCAGTGGCTCATGCCTGTAATCCCAGCACTTTGGGAGGCCGAGGCGGGCGGATCACAGGGTCAGAAGATTGAGACCACCCTGGCTAACGCAGTGAAACCCTCTCTCTACTAAAAATAAAAAAAATAGCCGAGCGTGGTGGCGGGCGCCTGTAGTCCCAGCTACTCAGGAGGCTGAGGCAGGACAATGGCGTGAACCCAAGAGGCGGAGCTTGCAGTGAGCCGAATTTGCGCCACTGCACTCCAGCCTGGGCGACAGAACGAGACTCCATCTCAAAAAATTAAATAAAATAAAAATAAAATAAATAAAAAATAAAATAAAATAAAAATTTCTGGCAGAAACTCTGTCTCAATTTTTTTTTTGAAGACACAGGGTCTTGCTCTGTTGCCCAGGATGGAGTACAGTGGTGTGACCATAGGTCACTGCAGCCTTGAACTCCTGACCTCAAGCAATCCTCTTACTTTGGCTTCCCAAAGCACTGGTATTGTTAGCATTAGCCACGATGCCCAGCCTCAAATTTTCTAATAATCACATGTAAAAAGTAAAAGAATAGGTGAAATTAATTTTTTCTTTTTTGAGACAGGGTCTCGTTCTGTCACCCAGGCTGGAGTACAGTGGCACAACTGTAGCTCATTGCGGCCTCGACCTCCTGGGCTCAAGTAATCCTCCCACCTCAGCCTCCTCAGTAGCTACAGATATGTGCCTCTGTGTATAGCTCAAAATTAACTTTAATAATACACTTAATTTAACCCCGTATATCTAAAATGTGATCACGTTAACGTGTAATTGACATAAAAAATGACGGAGAGGCCAATGTGGGAGGATCACTTGAGGCCAGGAGTTCAGGACCAGCCTGGGCAACAAAGCAAGACCCTGTCTCTACAAAAAATAAGACCAAAAAACTAGCTGGGTGTGGTGGCGTGCAACTATAGTCTCAGCTACTCGGGAGGCTGTGGTGGTAGGATCATCTAAACCTCAGTGTTCAAGGCTGCAGTGAGCTACTGAGACAGTGTATGTTCTTTTTCCTCACACGCTAAGTCTTCACAATTTAGTGTGTATGTCACCCTTCCTGCACAACTTAATTCTGACCAGCTACACTCCTAATGATTCACTGCCAAAAAGCTTAATAGAAAAATCAGCTGGATATTTACATAAGCCTGCCAGTTTCATTTTCCCATCAGAATCATCAATGTGAAGGAGAAGACATGAATAAGGATGGTTGACTATTTAGCTGTGAAAAGACACGTCAGGGCCAGGCGCGGTGCCTCACTCCTGTAATCCCAGCACTTTGGGAGGCCAAGGTGGGCAGATCGCCCGAAATCAGGAGTTTGAGACCAGCCTGGCCAGCAGGGTGAAACCCCATCGCTACTAAAAACACAAAAAAATTAGCCGGGCATGGTGGCACGTGCCTGTAGTCCCAGCTACTTGGGAGGCTGAGGCAGGAGAATTGCTTGAACCAGGGAGGCACAGGTTGCAGTGAGCCAAGATCGTGCCACTGCACTCCAGCCTGGGCGACAAGAGACAGACTCCATCTCAAAAAAAAAAAAAAAAAGACACATCAGATAGGTTATCAATGTCTTTGAGCTAAGCAAATCCTTAAAAGGCAGCCCAGTTTCTCTCTCATCAAAAAGATTTTCTGTTTGGACAGAGAAGCCCCCAAATGAACTATGGCTCAAAATATCCCTGACATTTGCCTCATCCCAGGCTGGGTGGGTTTTCTTAAATTTTCCTTCTGACTGAGAAAAATTCTGCAGCAAGTTCACCAACGATCTGGGCCTCCAGGGAGATTCCAGTTCTAGCTCATTCTATTTTCCCTTTGGGCTGGGTGTGCAACAACATGGTATTTCCTTATAAAATGCTGCAGCTGTTATGGAAAACAGTATGGTGGTTCTTCAAAAAAGTTAAAAACAGAATTACCATAGGATCCAGCAAGTCCACTTCTGGGTATATACCCGAAAGAATTGAAAGCAGTGTCTTGAAGAGATATTTGCACACCCATGTTCAAAAAAGCATTATGCACAATAGCCAAAAGCTGGAAGCAACCCAAGTGTCTACTGAAGGATGGATGAACAAAATGTGGTACATCCAGAAAATGGAATATTACTCAGCCTTGAAAAAGAAGGAAATTCTGACACATGCTACCATGTGGATGACCCATGAGGACTTTATACTATGTGAAATAAGCTGATCACAAAAACACAAATAATGTCTAATTTCGCTTACATGAGGCACTTAGTAAAAAATGACAGAGACACAAAGTAGAATGGGCCAGGCATGGTGGCTCACAACTGTAATCCCAAGTACTTTGGGAGACCGAGGTGGGCAGATTGCTTGTGCTCAGGAGTTCGAGACTAGCCTAGGCAACATGGCAAAACCTTGTCTCTACAAAAAATACAAAAATTAGCCAGGCATGGTGGTGTACACCTGTGGTTTCAGCTACTCGGGAGGCCGAGGAAGGAGGATCACTTGAGCCTAGGAGTTTGAGGCTGCAGTAAGCTATGATTATACCACTCTAGCTGGGTGACAGAGCAAGACCCTGTCTCAAAAAAAAAAAAAAAAAAAAAGTGGAATGGTGAGTTCAGGGCTTGCAGGAGAGGGAATGGGGAATGAGTATTTCATGGGGACAGAGTCTCAGTTTGGCAAAATGAAAGAGTTCTGGAGATATATGGTGGTGGTGTTTGCATAACTGCGAATGTGTGAATGCACTTACCGCCGCTGAACTGAATATTTACAAATGGTTAAGATGGTAAATTTCACGTGATGTCTGGTTTACCAAGTTCAAAAAATTGACAAAAAAGCCCTTTCCGCACCTGCTCCAGCTTGAAGATGTGCTGGTTGAAGTAATACTGTAGCTGCTCATTGGCGTAGTTGATACAGAACTGCTCGAAGCTGTTCCTCTCGAAGTCTTCAAATCCGAAGATGTCCAGGACCCCGATGGACAGGCACTGGGAGAGACAGAGAAAATGGTCACTGCCCGCAGGTGCCCCCCGTGGGAGCCAGCCTTCATGAGAGGGGCTGGCTCTACAGGCTGTGACCTGTTAGGTCCTGAGTCCCTGCTGCTTGGCAGAACACTTTGCCATTACCAGCATGGAATCCATACTTTTTTTTTTGAGGCAGGGTCTTGCTCTGTTGCCCAGGTTGGAGTGCAGTGGCGCCACCACAGCTCACTGCAGCCTTGACCTCCTGGGCTCAAGCAATCCTTCTGCCTCAGCCTCCTGAGTAGCTGGGACCACAGGTGCATGTCAGAATCTGTCGTTTTTGAATAAGGGGCCCTGTTTTCATTCTGCCCTGGGCCTGAATTTTGTAGCCTGTCCTGTTTCCTGGTCCTGCCTGTTGGGGGAAACAGCCTCTTGACTACAGATGCCTCGGCTCCGGATGTTCTAGGTTGCCCACCAAGGATGTTGGTAGTGAGGATGTGGCCTCCCCTGACCTAGCTTGAGGGAGGAAATGGGGGCACTCACCGAGACTGCCTCTTCCACGTCCTTCTTGTTGAGGAGTGCGTGGTTGATCCGCAGCACAATCCAGTCGAACAGGGCGCTGTACAGAGACTTGGCCATGGAGTCGCGGGCAGTGATGGCCTATGGACACAGAGCGGGTGGCTCACCTCCAGCACGGCAGGCCCTGCACTGGAGTCTTGCTCTGTCGCCCCGGCTGGAGTGCAGTGGCATGATCTTGGCTCATTGCAGCCTCCACCTCCTGGGTCAAGCGATTCTCCTGTCTCAGCCTCCCAGGTAGCTGAGATTACAGGTATGCACCACCATACCTAGCTAATTTTTGTATTTTTACTAGAGATGGAGTTTCACTATGTTGGCCAGGCTGGTCTCAAACTCTGACCTTAGGTGATCCGCCTGCCTTGGCCTCCCAAAGTCCTGGGATTACAGGCATGAGCCACTGTGCCTGGCCAAGATGGCCCTTGGTATATATATTTTTTTGACATAGGGTCTCACTCTGTTGTCCAGGCTGAAGTGCACTAGTACAATCTTGGCTCACTGCAAACTCCACTTCCTGGGCTCAAGTGATCTTCCTGCCTCAGCCTCCTGTGTAGCTCGGGCTACAGGCGCACAACACCACACCTGGTTAATTTTTACTTTTTTTTTTTTTTGAGGTGGAGTCTTGTTCTGTCACCCAGGCTGAAGTACAGTGACATAGTCTTGGCTCACTGCAACCTCTGCCTCCTGAGTTCAAGCGGTTCTCCAGCCTCAGCCTTCTGAGTAGCTGGGATTACAGGTACACACCAGCATGCCTGGCTAATTTTTGTACTTTTAGCAGAAAGGGGTTTCGCCATGTTGGCCAGGCTGGTCTCGAACTCATGGCCTCAAGTGATCTGCCCACCTCAGCCTCCAAAAGTGATGGGATTACAGGCATGAGCCACCGTGCCTGGCCTTAATTTTTAATTTTATTGTGGAGACGGGGGTCTCACTATGTTGCCAAGGCTGGACTCGAACTCCTGGGCTCAAGCAATCCTTCTGCCTTGGCCTCCCTAAGTGTTGGGATTACAGGCGTGAGCCACTGCAACCAGCCAAGGTGGTCTCTGTCAATATTCAACTCATCCAACACACACCTTTCCCCCTGTCCTGGAGGACGTGCCTGCACACTGAGGCTTTAACAGACCCAGCGGCCTCTGGAATGGCCGCGAAGGCCTTTCCATACACTCCTCAGAGCAACCAAAATTGCTGCTGAGTGAGGAACTTGGGCTCAGGGAGGGGGTGGGGCGTGCAATTGTGGTAGAACCAGCAAGGAGGGTCTAACTAACTTCAGGCCCCTTGTTTTTCCAGGGGCACCATGTGGCTATCACCGTGTGCATCAAAGCTCTTTTGTGGCCAGGCGTGGTGGCTCACGCCTGTAATCCCAGTACTTTGAGAGCCAAGGCGGGTGGATACCCCGTCTCTACTAAAAATGCAAAAAACAAACAAACAAACAAAAAAAAACCAGTCTGGGCACAGTGGCTCAAGCCGGTAATCCCAGCATTTTGGGAGGCTGAGGCGGGTGGATCACCTGAGGTCAGGAGTTCGAGACCAGCCTGACCAGCATGGTGAAACCCTGTCTCTACTAAAAATACAAAATTAGCAGGGTGTGGTGGCACATGCCTGCAATCCCAGCTGCTCAGGAGGCTGAGGCAGGAGAATTGCTTGAACCCAGGAGGCGTAAGTTGCAGTGAGCCGAGATTGTGCCATCGCACCCCAGCCTGGGCAACAAGAGCGAAACTCTGTTTCAAAAATAAAATAAAAATAAAAATGCAAAAATAATTAGCCAGGCCTCGTGGTGCACACCTGTAATGCCAGCTACTCAGCAGGCTGAGGCATGAGAATCACTTGAATCTGGGAGGAGGAGGGTGTAGTGAGCCGAGATAGTCCCACTGCACTCCAGCCTGGGCGAGAGTGAGACGTTATCTCAAAAAAAAAAAAAAAAAGCTCTTAAGGTTCAATCTATATAGAATAAATTGTCTTTTTTTTTTCCACATATTCAGGTCGCAACTCTGACAGATGTATTCACCGGCAGACAAGATCTAGAATGTGTCCCCTTCGTTTTGTATTTCTTGGGTGTCAAGGAAATGGAGCCACACAGAATGCAGCCCCTGTCGGGCACCTTTGGCTCTGCGTGGAGCCTCTCGGGGCACCAGTGCTGCTCGGGTCTTGGGTGATGTGCAGCAACTTCCTGGCAACATCACGTGGTGCCCTGGACCCATGTAGGCTCAGAATGTCCCCGGTGCCTGTTTGAAATGCCACAGCAGCTTCCCATTGGGTGAGGGGCTAAAAATCCCCATTGTGACTAGGTACTTTCCTATTGTTAAACAAGCTGCAAGTGATCCTGCTCTTGAGATGTAAAAATGCAAGAGAAATACAGCACAGAGAAAACATCCAGGCTGGGGCAAAGACCAGAGGGAGGCACCTTAACAAGGTTTAGAGTCACAGGCTTGAGACTTATAGGCTGGGAGTTACATAAGGGTAGTCAGTGTCATGTTCCGGAGTCCAGGGATGGGCAAATTTTTTTCTGGGAGGGACCAGGGAGTCATTACTTTTGGCTCTGGGGCCTGATGTTCTCTGTCGCAACTGCTCTGCTTAGCTGCTATGGCCCCAAAGCAGTCTTAGGTGGTATGTAAATGAATGGGTATGGCCATGTGCCAATAAAACTTTATTAGCAAAACCAGGTGGAAGGCTGGATCTGGCCAACTATTGCTGGTGAGAATCAGCACGCACACGGAACATATAGAAACACAGATATGAATGCATGTGGCTCAAGTTCTGGCCTGAGGGCCATGGTTTGTGTCCCAGGCTGGCCTGAACTCACATGACAATCAGAGGCAATGCCTGGGTTCCATTCTAGCATTTCAGGGACAGGAACGGCCCACTCACGCCAGCTCTTTCCAAAGACCATTCCCGCTTGGGTTTTGGGGTCTGGCACTCTGTGAGTGCCTGGGCAGCGCTCACCTCGCTGAGGCTGTAGGGAAGGATGAGCTTGTCGTTGACGGTCACCGTTTTTCTTTTGGTCAGAACCTCCACCAAGATTTCTCGCTTTACCTGTTTGGAGGTCAAGGAGAGGGAGAAGGAAAAGGGAGATGGAGGGCATATCAGGCATGTCCTGGTGTCACTGAGGCAAGGCCCGGGGCCAGAGGCAGCTGGGAGACGGACCCTCAGCAGCCAGGCCTGGAAGTGGGCCCTGAAGCCTGCCCACCCACCCACGATGTGCTGTTTTTTTTTTTTTTTTTTTTTTTTGAGACGGAGTCTCGCTGTGTCACCCAGGCTGGAGTGCAGTGGCGCGATCTCGGCTCACTGCAAGCTCCGCCTCCCGGGTTTACGCCATTCTCCTGCCTCAGCCTCCGAGTAGCTGGGACTACAGGCGCCCGCCACCACGCCCGGCTAGTTTTTTGTATTTTTAGTAGAGACGGGGTTTCACCATGTTAGCCAGGATGGTCTCGATCTCCTGACTTCGTGATCCACCCGCCTCGGCCTCCCAAAGTACTGGGATTACAGGCTTGAGCCACCGCGCCCGGCCTGTTTTTTTTTTTTTTTTGAGACAGAGTCTCACTCTATCGCCCAGGCTGCAGTACAGTGGTGTGATCCTGGCTCACTGCAACCTCCGCCTCCCGGGTTCAAGTGATTCTCCTGCCTCAGTCTCCCCAGTAGCTGAGGTTACAGGCGCCTGCCACCATGCCCAGCTAATTTTTGTATTTTTTGTAGAGATGGGGTTTCTCCATGTTGGCCAGGTTGGTCTTGAACTCCTGACCTCAGGTGATCCGCCTGCCTGGGCCTCCCAAAGTGTTGGGATTACAGGCATGAGCCACTGTGCCTGGCCTGCGATGTTGTTTTATACTTGGCAGGTTTCAGAATTCCCACATAGCATGGGCTTGCTGGATGCTCACCCCGTGGCACGCACAGGCCTTATGTGAGTGTGAGCCATGGGTCCAGGTGGCGCCCGGTGACCAGCACTCACTGCTTTGCCTGTTGGAGCTGGTGGCTCCCATCCATTGCACAGGGGCTGGGCTTAGACTTTACCCAGACAGCCGACATGCTCATCCCTCCCCCAACTGCCAAGCTACCTGAGCTGGTGGTCTCTGCCCACCAGCAGCAAGAGTGGGGAATAAGCGGGGGCCTTCTCTCTCTCTTTTTTTTTTTACATGGAGTCTTGCTCTGTCGCCCAGGCTGGAGTGCAGTGGCGCAATCTTGGCTCACTGCAACTTCTGCTTCCCGAGTTCAAGTGATTCTCCTGTCTCAGCCCCCTGAATAGCTGGGACTACGGTGTGTGCCACCATGCCCAATTAATTTTTGTATTTTTAGTAGAGACAGGGTTTCTCCATAATGGTCAGGTTTTGGGGCCTGATGTTCTCAAACTGGTCTCGAAGTCCTGACCTCAGATAATCCACCTGCCTCAGCCTCCCAAAGTGCTGGGATTACAGGCGTGAGCCATCGTGCCCGGCTGGCAGGGGCTTTCTCTGAATATCCCAGCAGATGCTCACATATCCCCAAGAACTCAACAGAAGCTGGGGCTCCTGTACCAAGAATGGAACGCTAAGCATAAATGGATTAAAACACAAAAGACTGGGGTAGGGTTCCTTGGCCTCACTGCCTTTTGCACTTGGGGCTGGATAATTCTCTGCCGGGGGGGGCTGTCCTGTGCACTGCAGGGTGTTGAGCAGCATCCATGGCCTCTACCTAGCAGATGCCAGGAGCAACCCAGAGTATGGCAACCAGAAAGGTCTCCAGACATTGCCCAGTGTGTCCTGGGGGCACAACTGCCCCTGGCTGAGAACCAGTGGAGGAGGAAGGGATGGCAGGTCCAATGAGAAAATGATCAAACCAGAAGTTTTTGTTTTTTAAGAGATGGGGCCTTACCCTGTCACTCACCCCAGCTGGAGTGCAGTGGCACGATCACAGCTCACTGCAGCAATGAACTCCTAGGCTCAAGTAATCTTCCTGCCTTGGCCCCCTGGGTAGCTGGGATTACAGGAGCACACCATCAACACCTGCATGCAGCCCCAAGCTATAGTTTTTTTCTTTCTTTGAGACAGACTGTTGCTCTGTCGCCCAGATTGGAGTGCAGTGGCACAATCTTGGCTCACTGCAGCCTCTGCCTCCCAAGTTCAAGTGATTCTCATGCCTCTGCCTCCCGAGTACCTTAGACTATAGGCACGTACCACCATGCCTGGCTAATTTCTTTTTGTATTTTTAGTAGAGATGGGGTTTCACCATGTTAGCCAATCTGGTTTTGAACTCCCAACCTCAGTTGATCCTCCCACCTCGGCCTCCCAAAGGGCTGGGACTACAGGTGTGAGCCATCGCACCTGGCCCCTGAGCTGTAGTTTCAGAGAGGCTTTCACTTGAGGGTGGGAGGAGGAGATGCCCCCGTCCACAGAGCTCATCAGAAATGAGGAAGCAACACTGTAGAGATGAGAGCGGAAGACGTAAGGTCCTGGTTGATGAAACCTCAGCCTACGTAGGAAGTTCTGGGTACGGTCCCTCGTATTGAGAGATAGCCAGCGGCCCTGAGTCAGGCCTGAGGAGGGACAGAGATGGTGATCAGTACCTTCAGAAGCTGCGACAGGGTGTCCAGCACCTCGGGCGGCCCGACCTCCAACCCTTCCTCTCGGCCTGTAGCTCTCTTCTTGTAAGTGACGTTGCCTAGGTACAGGATGGCCGAGAGGACGGCAAAAATCCTGGGAAAGAAAAGGCACTCACATTTGGGCAGTTTCTACATTCCTAAGACATCAGATTCTTCCAGGGAACTGGGCTGAATCCATAAAACCAGCAAATTTTGTTCAGAACGCATGAAGTTGGAAAAATATCTAAGGCCTCTGTTGAAGACTGCCTCTGTGGAATGTGACTTTACAGACAGTTACCTTTTTCCTGAGATTTGATCTGGCTCTGTCGCCCAGGCTGGAGTGCAGTGACACAATCATAGCTCACTGTAACCTCCAACTCCTGGGCTCAAGTGATTCTACTGCCTCAGCCTCCTGAGTAGCTGGTACTACAGGCCACCACATTTGGCTAATTTAAAAACATATTTTTAAAGGGATGGAGTCTTGCTATGTTGCCCAGGCTGGTCTCAAACTCCTGGTCTCAAGTGATCCTCTTGCCTTGGCCTCCTGAATACCTGGGATTATTGGCATGAGCCACTGCACCTGGCTAGACAGCTATTTTCTCTTTTTATGAAACAGGGTCTCAATCTTGTCACCCAGGCCGGAGTGCAGTGGCACAATCATGGCTCACTGCAGCCTCAACCTCCCTTGGCTCAGGTGAGCCTCCTACCTTAGCCTCTTGGGTAGCTGGGACTATAGGTTTGCACCACCATGCCTGGCTAGTGAAACTGTTTTTTTTTAAAAAAAAAAATGTGTACAGATCCCTCTAACTAGCCTCCAGACCAAGAAATAGAACATTCCAAGTCCTGGATCCTGGAGCCCCCCAACCCCAGAGGAACCACTGTCCTGACGTCTAATGCTGTCTGTGAACTTGATGGGATGTCTGGCCAGTCACTGGCTATATTGTCCAGGCTGGAGTCCACTGGCTATTCAGAGGTGCTATCTTTTTTTTTTTTTTTTTTTTTGAGACAGAGTCTTGCTCTGTCGCCCAGGCTGGAGTGCATTGGCACAATCTTGGCTCACGGCTGCCTCTGCCTCCCGTGTTTAAGTGATTCTCGTCCCTCAGCCTCCTGAGTAGCTGGGATTACAGGCGTGCACCATCATGCCTGGCAAATTTTTCATATTTTTAGTAGAGATGGAGTTCCGCCATGTTGCCCAGGCTGGCCTTGAACTCCTGAGCTTAGGCAATCCACCTGCCACGGCCTCCCAAAGTGTTGGGATTACAGGCGTGAGCCACTGCGCCCAGGCCAGAGGTGCCATCTTAGCTCATTGTAGCTGTGAACTCCTGGGCTCAAGTGATCCTCCTACCTCAGCCTTCCAAGTAGCTGGGACTACAGGTGTGTGCCACCATGCCTGGAAAATTAAAAAAAAAAAAAAAAAAAAAAAAAAAAAAAAGATGGGGTCTTGCTATGTTACCCAGGTTGGTCCCAAACTCCTGGTCTCAAGCGATCTTCCTGCCTTGGCCTCCCAAATAGCTGGGATAACAGGCGTGAGCCACCACGCCTGGTTTAAAAAAATTTAAATTGCTGGGAGCGGTGGCTTGTGCTTGTAATTCCAGCACGCTGGGAGGCTTACACAGGTGGATGGCTTGAGCCCAGGAATTCAAAATTAGCCTGGGCAACATGAGGAAACGCTGTCTCTACAAAAAATTGTCTGGGTGTGGTGGCACGCGCCTGTAGTCCCAGCTACTTGGGAGGCTGAGGTGGGAGGATCACCTGAACCAGGGGAGGTCAAGGCTGCAGTGAGCCATGATCTCACCACTTCACTCCAGCTTAGGTGAAAGAGTGAGACCCCACCTAAAAAAAAAAATAATTAAATTGTAGTAACATAAGCATAATATGAAATTCACTACCTTAACTTCTTTGATTTTTAGAGACAGGGTCTTGCTCTGTTGCCTGGGTGAAATGAAGTGGCACAATCCTAGCTCACAGTCTTGAACTCCTGGCTTTAAGTGATCCCATTGCCTTGGCCGTCCAAAGCACTGTGATTACATGTGGGAACAACCGCACCCAGTATTCTTTAAACTATTTTTTGTTGAGACTGGGTCTCCCTTTGTCATCCAGAGTGGCGTGATTACTTCAGTGGCGTGATCGTGGCTCACTGCAGCCTCTTCCTCCCTGGCCCAAGTGATCCTCCCACCTCAGCGCCACAAGTAGCTGGGACCACATGTGTGTACTACCACGCCTGACTAATTTTATTTATTTTTTGTAGAGATGGGGTTTCACCATGTTGCCCAGGCTGGTCTTGAACTCCTGGGCCCATGTAATTCTCCACCTTGGCCTCCCAAAGTGCTGGGATTACAGGCGTGAGTGAGCCACCTGGCGCCTGGCCAAACCATTTTTAAGGGTACAGCTCGGCAGCGTTAAGTATGTTCACATTACCTTTAATTGGCATCGCCTGATGACCAATGGCTTGAGCCCCTTCTCATGTGCTCACTGCTATTGGGCCACACTTCCTATGGCGGCTCTGTTCAGGACACTGCCTGCCCGTTTTCACTGGGTTGCAGGTTAGACCTCAGAGTGACTGGTAAGGGACATGTGCGCCCCCTGTACGCTCTGAGGGACGGTCCCCGGGACCCGCACACTTACTGCTTCTTGGTGGCGGGGAGGAAGCCCACCATCTCCATGGCCTGCTTGAGCCTCTCAAAGTCATGCTTCAGGTCCTCCCCATCTTCAATCTTCAAGTTATGCTGGAAAACAAAGGCGTCGGTACTTTGGGCATTCCTGGGCCGGCGAGGGTGGCGTGCCAGAGTGATTTTGGCTGGAGCTAGCGGGGCAGGGCCCCAGGACCAAGGGAATGAATGGGTTCTTTTAATGTTGCCTTCTGGGAGCGGGTTTGGGGGCCAGGGCAGGCTGCCTCTGACTTCCTGGCTGTGCATAAACAGCTTGAAGCCGGGAACAGAGGTGGCGTTTGTGACTGGGGCTTGAGGCTGTTTACCTGGTTGAGGTAGAAATAATCTTCAGGCTGCTTGAGCTGAAATTCTCGGCGCTCTTCCTCGCTGACCCCGAGTAACAAATAATAAAACACGTGGTAGTTCCTACAGGTCAAAATTGGGAGGAACACAGTTGTTTTTGGAGGCCAAGCAATAGCTACTCTGCAAACCACTACTAACATGGCTTTGGAGAGCACACCTCAAATATGTACAAATTTAAAACAGTAAGTCAGTTCTTATGTCTTAAAAAAACAAAAAGAAACAAATGAGCATCTTGAGCAAATAGATTTCCAGAGGACTGGAGGTGGGTGGGTGTACATCTCACTAACTTGTCAACTGGAAATATTTCTTTTTTTTTTTTTTTGAGATAGGGTCTTGCTCTGTTGCTCGGACTGAAGTGCAATGGTGTGATCACAGCTCACTGTAGCCTCGACTGCCTGGGTTCAAGTGATCCTCCCAGGTCAGCCTCCTGAGTAGCTGGGACTACAGGTGTGTGTCACCATGCCCAGCTAATTTTTTTTTTTTTTTTTTTTTTTTTTTGCAGAGATGGGATTTCGCCATGTTGACCAAGCTGGTCTGGAACTCCTGGGTTCATGTGATCCTCCCGCTTAGGCCTCCCAAAGTGTTGGGATTACAAGCGTTAGCCACTGCTACAGGCCTGTTTTTTTTTTTTTTCTTAAAGAGACAAGGACTGTAGCCGGGCGTGGTGGTGCACGTCTGTAATCCCAGCTACTTGGGAGGCAGAGGCATGAGAATCGCTTGAATCCAGGAGGTGGAGGTTGCAATGAGCCGGGATGACACCACTGCACTCTAGACTGGGTGACAGAGCAAGACTCTGACTCAAACAAACAAACAAACCAAAAAAAAAAACAAAAACAAAAACAAAAACAAAAACAAAACCCAACTAACCAAACAAAAACAAAGAGACAAGGATTTGCTCTATTGCCCAGGCTGAAGTGTGGTGTCTAGCTCACTGCAGCCTCAACCTCCTGGACTCACGTGATCCTCCCGCCTAGACCTCCCGAATAGTTAGAAGACTACAAGCACATGCTACCATGCCTAAGAAATGCTTCCAATCTAATTTTCTATATTTTGTGCAGACATCTGAGCACGTACTGGGGATAAAACCTCCAGGGAGGCACACAAAGGTGGCTTGGGAGGTATGAAAACAAAGTGTGAGGCCACAGGAGCAGGTCTGGGGAGAAGATGGATGGGCAGGCCCTGCTCCTGTGAGAGCCTCCACGGCCTCCCCGAGTTCTTCTGACCTCAGGACATTTGCTTTGCTTCTCTCCTCTGTAGGAAGAAACGCAGACATGACGTGGCATTCAGAGATTCCCGGGAAAAAGTTCTCCTACCTCTCATCCTTCTCCTGAGACACCAGGCGAGACTTTTCAAGCAGATATTTCTCGACGACAGCTCTGTCATTAAGAGAAAAAGAGAAAGAATAAAACGTTACATTTTAGTATTGTGTTAATATTGAGGTTTTTTTTTTTTTTTTTTTTTTTGAGATGGAGTCTCGCTCTGTCATTCAGGATGGAGTGCAATGGTACAATCTTGGCTCATTGCAACCTCTGCCTCCCGGGTTCAAGCGATTATGTTGCCTCAGCCCCCAGAGTGGTTGGAATTACAGGCGTGTGCCACCATACCCAGCTAATTTTTGTATTTTTAGTAGAGGTGGGGTTTTGCCGTGTTGGCCAGGCTGATCTCGAACTCTTGACCTATGTCAAGTGATCTGCACATCTTGGCCTCCCAAAGTGCTGTGATTACAGGCATGAGCCACCACGCCTGGCCAATATTTGTTATTCACTGTCTTTTTTATTCTAGCCATCCTAGTGGGGGTGTAGTGGTATGTCGCTGTGGGCTTTTTTTTTTTTTTGAGATGGAGTATCATTCTGTTGCCCAGGCTGGAGTGCAATGACGCGATTTTGGCTCACTGCAACCTCCACCTCCTGGGTTCAAGCAATTCTCCTGCCTCAGCCTTCCGAGTAGCTGGGATTACAGGCATGTGCCACCATGCCTGGCTAATTTTGTATTTTTAGAAGAGATGGGGTTTCTCCATGTTGGTCAGGCTGGTCTTGAACTCCTGACCTCAGGTGATCCACTTGCCTCAGCCTCCCAAAGTGCTGGAATTACGGGCATGAGCCACTGCAGCATTTGTTTTGAGGCAGGATCTTGCTCTGTTGTGCAGGCTGGAGTGCAGTAGCACAATAATGGCTCAATGCAGCCTTGTCCTCCTGGGCTCAAGTGATCTTCCCACCTCGGCCTCCCGAGTAGCTGGGACTACAGGCTAATTTTTGTAGTTTGGTAGAGACGGGGTTTCGTCATGTTGTCCAGGTTGGTCTATAACTCCTGGCCTCAAGTGATCTACCTGTCTCAGCCTCCTGAAGTGTTGGGATTACAGGCATGAGCCATGCATCTGGCCTGTCACTGTGGTTTGGATTTGCATTTCCGTGATGACCAATGATGCCGAACATCTCACGTGCTGCCTGGCCATTCACAGGTCTTCTCTGATAAAGTATCCATTGATGTCTTTTGTGGTTTTCTTATTGGGGTGTTGGTCCTATTATTGAGCTATAAATGCTCTTTCTATATTCTAGATTCAAGTCCTTTCTTGGTTCTGATTTGCAGGTACCTTCTCTGGGTCTGGGGCTTCCTCTCCAATTTTGTCACAGTGTCCTTGGAAGCCCAGGGGTCTGTGATACCCATCAATACTTGGTTGTATCCATACGGTCTGGTGTTCTGCCGTTTGCCGATCATTTTCTTTTTCTTTTTTTTTAGACGGAGTTTTGCTCTTGTTGTCCAGGCTGGAGTGCAGTGGCGTGATCTCTGCTCACTGCAACCTCCGCCTCCGGGGTTCAAGCAATTCTCCTGCCTCAGCTTTTCAGTAGCTGGGATTACAGGTGCCCATCACCACGCCAAGTTAATTTTTGTATTTTTAGTAGAGACAGATTTCACCATGTTGGCCAGGCTGGTCTCGAACTCCTGAACTCAGGTGATCCACCCGCCTCGGCCTCCCAAAGTGCTGGGATTACAGGTGTGAGCCACTGCTCCTGGCCTTGCCAATCATTTTCTCTGTGCCAAGCAGTTAAGGTGTTTCCTCCAAATTAAATTCTCAGAGGTCCTTCAGGAGGCACCTGGCATCATGTGGGACCTTGAGTCTGAGGGTGCCAGCACAGGGACTAGGGTGTCTCTGCAGCCCCAAATATCTCTCGATGCTAAAAGTAGTGGCAGGGAATGTTTTTTCGAGGACAAATACGTTCTAGGCATCATTTGATATTTTCTCAGGGACTCCTCTCACACGCTGGGGCAGGCACGGTGGCTCCTGAGGAGTGGACAAGGAGCCGAGGCTTGGTGAGACTACGTGCTGCCCAGGGTCCTGTGGGAGGCGGGTGGCCTGGTGGGATCACTTCGCACCAGCTGGGGATGGCTGAGTCTGGTGGGGCCGGTCTATCACGGGGTCCGCCATCACTAGAGATGTGAGCTCACTGGGGGCTCCAGATCACCCTCATCTGAGCTTATCCTGTTATGCAGGAGACACAGCTGGTGCCCAAGGGGTGGCAGGGCCAGGGTACAGCACAAGGTTCCTGATTCAGGGCCTGCTGAATCTGAATGCCGCCTGCCTGTCTCTCCAGGACAGCAGTCTTTTTTTTTTTTTTTTTTTTTTTTTTGAGACAGAGTCTCACTCTGTCACCCAGGCTGCAGTGCAGTGGCATGATCTCGGCTCACTGCAACCTCTGCCTCCCATGTTCAAGCAGTTCTCCTGCCTCAGCTTCCCAAGTAGCTGGGATTACAGGCATGCGCCACCACACCCAGCTAATTTTGTATTTTTAGTAGAGATGGGGTTTTGCCATGTTGGCCAGGCTGGTCTTGAACTCCTGGCCTCACGTGATCCAACCGCTTCAGTCCCACAAAGTGCTGGGATTACAGGCATGAGCCACCATGCCCAGCCCAGGACAGCAGTCTTTTGTCTGCAGGCTCA
Organism: Macaca thibetana thibetana; assembly: GCF_024542745.1. NCBI lineage: Eukaryota > Metazoa > Chordata > Mammalia > Primates > Cercopithecidae > Macaca > Macaca thibetana. Next base: position 7,446,851 of record NC_065596.1, read on the forward strand.
CACAGGGACATACACGATGCACAGGTGACTTTCGATGGGCCTGGCCTAGGTCCTCTCTTCTTTCAAATAGGAGAAAAAAATGTTTCCTTCTATTCCTTTGCCGGGCTAGTAACCAGTTTCAGCACCTGCAGCCTCATAAATTGGGGAACTGGGCAGGGAGGCTTGGACTACGCCTGATCCTTGGCTTTCGTGGGAATGGCATAGAGAAGTGTCACCTGCCTGAAGGTAGGCAAAAGCAGAACCGGTCCGAGCCAGCTCCTTGTGATTGCTGCGGCCATTCTTGGGATGGGAAGTGCGCCTCCCTCCCTGGGGTGAGGATGGCCACATTCCTGAGGTTGTGGGTGGAGGCAGGACTCCTTTTCCTGAATCCAAGGCCACAGATATGACTTTTCAAAGCTGGTCTGGGAGACCTGGTCACAGAGGGCCACTGGTCCTGAATATGACAGCACCCTGGGGAAGGCAAGGGAGGCTGAACCGTTTAGCTATGGGCTGGGCCAGGACAGCCCTTCTGGTGTGTGGTCCAATGGCGGGCCCTGGAAGTTATGCCTCCTGGAACCTGGGGATGTGACTTTATCTGGAAAAAGGGAGCTGGGCGCAGTGGCTCATGCCTGTAATCCCCAGAGCTTTGCGGGGGCAAAGGTGGAAGGATCTCTTGAGGCCAGGAATTCAAGACCAGCCTGGACAACATAGTGGGACCCTGTCTCTACGGAATAAAAATAAAAAATTAGCCAGGTGTGGCGGTGTGCACCTGTAGTCCCAGCTGCTCAGAAGGCTGAGGCAGGAGGATCACTTGACTCCAGGAGTTCAAGGCTACAGTGAGCCATAATCAAGCCATTGTACTCCAGCCTGGGCAACAAAGTAAGATGCTATCTCAAAAAATAAAAAGGGTCTTTGCAGAGGCCATTAAGTTAAAGACCTCAAGATCATCCTTAATAATCCAGGAAGGCCCTAAATCCAATGTCAAATGTTCTTATAAGAAAAGAGGGGGTCGGGGGTGGTGGCTCACGCCTGTAATCCCGGCACTTTGGGAGGTCGAAGCAGGCGGATCACTTGAGGCCAGGAGTTTGAGACTAACCTGGCCAACACAGTGAGGCCCTGTCTTTACTAAAAATAACAAAAATTAGCTGGGTGTGGTGGCACATTCCTATAATCCCAGCTACTCGGGAGACTGAGGCACAAGAACTGCTTGAGCCTGGGAGGCAGAGGTTGCAGTGAGCAGAGAGAGCATCACTGCACTCCAGCCTGGGCGACAGGGTGAGATTCCGTCTCCAAAACAATAAAAATAAAAAAATAAAACAGGAGAGACATAGGCCACCTGAAGACAGAGGCAGAGATTGGAGTAATGTGGCCACAAGCCAAGGGAGCCACCAGAAGCTGGAGGAGGTAGCCAGGATCTTTCCCTAGAGCCTCCAGAAGGAACCAGCGCTGTGGACACCTTGATATCCGATTTCTGGCCTCCGGGATGTTGCGAGAATAATTCCTGCTGTTTCAGCCATATGGTTTGTCGTACACTGTTATGGCAGTCCCTCCTAGGAAATGCAGACAGAGATACTGTGGGAAAGGGGGCGGTGCCCATACGGAGGTGAATCCTGTAGTGTCTGTCCAGAGCCAGCTGGACACCCAGACAAGACGAGGAGGCAGCTTAGTTTCTCCCCAAGGGAGGCCTGGAACTGTAGCAACAGTATCTGTGTCATCTTCCCAACAAGGTACCCTGAACGCTTCCTGTGGGCTAAAAATCTCTGCAATGTGGCAGATAGGATCGTACAAAAGACGGACCCATGGGAAGAAAAATAAAATCAAAGATAAGAGGTGGGGACCTTTGTGCATTGCTGATGGGAAGGTAAAATGGTGTGGCTTCTGTGGGAAACAGTATGGCGGCTTCTTAAAAAATTAAACGGCCAGGCGTGGTGGCTCACGCCTGTAATCCCAGCACTTTGGGAGGCCAAGGCAGGCAGATCACCTGAGGTCGGGAGTTTGAGACCAGCCTGACCAACATGCAGAAACTCCATCTCTACCAAAAATATACAATTAGCTGGGCGTGGTAGTACATGCCTATAATTCCAGCTACTCAGGAAGCTGAGGCAGGAGAATCGCTTGAACCCAGGAGGCGGAGGTTGCGGTGAGCCGAGATTGCGCCACTGCACTCCGGCCTGGGCAATAAGAGCAAAACTCCGTCTTAAAAAAAAAAAAAAAAAAAAAAAGAAAGAAAAACTAAACATAGTGTCTGGGTGCAGTGGCTCACACCTGTAATTTCTGGATCACAGGCATGCACCACCACGCCCAGCTAATTTTTTTTTTTTTAAGATGGACTTTCACTCTTGTCGCTCAGGCTGGAGTGCAGTGGCATGATCTTGGCCCACTGCAAACTCCGCCTCTTGGGTTCAAGCGATTCTCCTGCCTCAGCCTCCCGAGTAGCTGGGATTACAGTTGCCTGCCATCATGCCTGGCTAATTTAGTAGAGACGGGGGTTTCACCACATTGGACAGGCTGGTCTTGAACTCCTGACCTCAGGTGATCCACCTGCCTCAGCCTCCTATAGTGCTGGGATTACAGGTGTGAGCCACCATGCCCGGCCTTATGTTGTGTATTTTAACCCCCAAAATATGAAGTGAAAAAGGTGGGGTCTTCATGGAGAGAAGGTCAGGGCCTGGAAGACAGGTGGGACAAGTGGCTGTTCCAGGTGTCTCTGATGAACTGGGCACACCTGTGTGGGCAGATGGTAGGAGTTGGGGGGCCACTGACTGCCTTGTGGGGGCTGAGGCCGAGGGGCCAGAGCAGCCCCTGACATTTGTCAAGGGCCACTCACCTACACCACTGCCTACTGGAGCCTGGGCAGTGGGAAAAAGGAATGAAGCTAGAGGCGGAAGGGTTCAGGAGAACAATGTGCCTGCTTGTATCTTGAATATGGACCATCCGTTGAAATGATCATCAGTCAGGTTCAGACAGACAAAATCTTGGGACCTTTACAAATCCCACTGACACAGCAGCCCCTCAAACGAGAATCTGTAGTTAGGTGGGGGATCCTTGTGAGTATCCAGGCCTTGGACCCTGTCAGATGCCATCTAAGTACTCATCTATCCATCAATGGATCCATACATCCACTGATCAAGCCCATCCAATTTACCCATGAATCTATCCATTTGCTAAATGACACATCCACAAATCTCCCCATTTATTCATCTACCTACCCATGAATCTACCCATCCACCTATGAATAATCCATGTACTTATCCATCCACGAATCTGTCCACCCATGAATCCGTCTATCTATCCATCCATCCACTCATCCACACACCCACAACTCTACCCATTTATTCAACCGCCTACCTATGAATCTATCCATCTACTTGTAAATCCATCCACCCATGAATCCATCTATCCAGCCACCCATGAATCCACTCACGCATAAATCCACCTATCTATTCATCCATCCATCCATCCATCCATCCATCCATCCATCCATCCACCCACCCACCCATTCATTATATGAATCTACCCATTTACTCATCCACCTACCCATGAACCCATCCATCCACCCATGAATCCACTCATCCATTAACCTATCTATCCATCCATCCATCCACCCACCCACCCATTCATGAATCTATTCATCCATCCACTCATGAATCCATTCACCCAAGAATTAATCTATCCATCCATTCAGCCATCCATGCATGAATCCATCCATCCATCCATCCATCCATCCATCCATCCATCCATCCATCCACCCACCCATCCATAAATCTGTCCACCCATCTACCTGAAAATCCATTCACCCATGAATCCATGTGTCTGTCTAACCAACCATCCATCCATTCATCCATCCATCCATCCACCCATTCACCCACCCATTCATTATATGAATCTACCCATTTACTCATCCACCTACTATGAATCTACCCATCCACCTGTGATGGATGGATTCATGAGTGTACAGGTAGATCCATTCATGAATCCATCCATCCACCCATAAATCCACTCACCCATTAACCTATCTATCCATCCATCCATCCATCCATCCATCCATCCATCCACCCACCCACCCACCCATTCATGAATCTATTCATCCATCCACTCATGAATCCATTCATCCAAGAATTAATCTATCCATCCCTTCAGCCATCCATGCATGAATCCATCCATCCATCCATCCATCCATCCATCCATCCATCCATCCATCCATCCATACACCCACCCACCCATCTACCCATCCATATATCTGTCCATCCATCTACCTGAAAATCCATTCACCCATGAGTCCATCTGTCTGTCTAACCAACCAACCCAGCCATCCATCCATCCATCCATCCATCCATCCATCCATCCATCCTCCATCCATCCATCCCCTCATGAGTCCATCCACCCATCCACCCTTCAGTATTCCCAATGCACAACCACCTCACTTTGCTGCTCTGTGCTTGTCATTTTCTTTCTTTCTTTTTTTTTTTTTTGAGACGGAGTCTCGCTCTGTCACCCAGGCTGGAGTGCAGTGGCCAGAACTCAGCTCACTGCAAGCTCCGCCTCCCGGGTTCATGCCATTCTCCGGCCTCAGCCTCCCGAGTAGCTGGGACTACAGGCGCCCGCCACCTCGCCCGGCTAGTTTTTTGTATTTCTTAATAGAGACGGGGTTTCACCGTGTTAGCCAGGATGGTCTTGATCTCCTGACCTCGTGATCCGCCCGTCTCGGCCTCCCAAAGTGCTGGGATTACAGGCTTGAGCCACCGCGCCCGGCCATGCTTGTCATTTTCTGGCTGAAGGGACACATGTTTGGCAAAGGCCAGAGTCTATATCCTTATTGCCTGTGACACCCCTAAGACCTACTAAATTTGAAACTTTATCAAGACAAGAAATGGGCTGCGCTGTTGTCCTTGCCTGTTTTCGGTAAAGCCCATTACCTCTAGCCATGTCCCCCAGCCCCTGCCCACATTTCCTACCTCAACCTACTGCTCCAGACCTTCACGTCAAAGACTTTAAATCACACTCGCTCTCCTGTACAAAGCATAAACATTTGCACAGCCATGATCTCCACATCTCACTCCCATATGTATCGGGAAGCAACAGCGCGTGGGGCCGGCTCCCACCAGTAGGGACCCCGGGACACTGACTCACCCTCTCACAATGCCACTCTCCAGGTAGCTGACTTGGATGAACTTCCCAAACCGGCTGGAGTTGTTGTTGTGGGCTGTCTTGGCGTTTCCAAAAGCCTGCAACGAAATCAAAAGCAGGTTTTCAGACCAGGAGGATGGAATTTTTCTTTTTTTTCCTTTCATTTTACACTGTGCCTTTATTTTTATTTTGTATTGTTCAATTTATCTATTTTTTCTCTTGGAGACAGTCTTGCTCTGTCACGTGGGCTGGAGTGACACAATCTTAGCTCACTGCAACCTCTGCCTCCTGGGTTTAAGCAATTCTCATGCCTCAACCTCCTGAGTAGCTGGGACTACAGACGCGCGCTACCATGCCAGCTAATTTTTTGTATTTTAGTAGAGATGGGGTTTCACCATGTTGTCCAGGCTGATCTCGAACTCCTGAGCTCAGGCAGTTTGCCCGCCTCAGCCTCCCAAAGTGCATGAGTCACTGTGCCCAGTCTCTATTTTTTCTTTTTCTTTTTTTTTTTTTTTTTTGAGATGGAGTCTTGCTGTGTCGCCTAGGCTGGAATGCAAGGGTATGATCTCGGCTCTTTGCAACCACCGTCTCCCGGGTTCAAGCAATTCTCCTGGCTCAGCCTCCTGAGTAGCTGGGATTACAGGCGCACACTGCCATGCCTGGCCAATTTTTTGTATTTTTAGTAGAGATTGGGTTTCACCATGTTGCCCAGGCTGGTCTTGAACTCCTGAGCTCAGGCAATCTGCCCGCCTCGGCCTCCCAAAATGCTGGGATTACAGGCATGAGCCACCACCCCCGGCCTCTTATTTTTTCTTTAACTGTTCCTGCAAAGCAGGGCTACCCAGTAAGCAGAGAGTAGCCCATTTTCTTTCTTTCTTTTTTTTGTTTGAGACAGGGTCACACATCACCCAGGCTGGAGTGCAGTGTTGCGATCTTGGCTTACTGTAACCTCTGCCTCCTGGGCTGAAGCGATCCCCCTGCCTCAGCCTCCCGAGCAGCTGGGACCACAGGCATGCGCCACCACGTCTGGCTAAGGTTTTGCAGAGATGGGGTTTTGCCATGTTGCCCAGGCTGGTTTGGAACTCCTGAGCTTAAGTGATCCACCCACCTCGGTCTCCCAAAGTGCTGAAATTACAGGCATGAGCCATCGTATCCGGCCTTGGTTTATTTAGTTAATATTTTTCAGATTGTGACATAATTTGCAAAAACATCATTTTATTTATTTGTTGTCTAAATAAACTTTATTTTTCAACCTTTTAATATTATTTTTTAGACGGGGTCTCGCTCTGTTACCCAGGCTGGAGTGTAGTGGCACGATCTCGGCTCACTGCAATCTCTGTCTCCCAGGCTCAAGGGATCCTCCCGCCTCAGCCTCCCAAGTAGCTGCGACCACAGGCATGTACCACCATGCCCCGCCTTAACTTTTAAGGTTTTGGGGTACACACACAGGTTTGTTAAGTAGGTAAATTCGTATCACAGGGGTTTGCTGTACAGATTATTTTGTCACCCAGATACTAAGCCTAGTATCCAATAGTTATTTTTTCTTTTTCTTTCTTTCTTTTTTTTTTTGGAGACAGACTCTTGCTCTGTTGCCCAGGCTGGGGTGTAGTGGCACGATCTCGGCTCACTGAAACCTCCGCCTCCCAGGTTCAAGCAATTCTCCTGCCTCAGCCTCCCAAGTAGCTAGGAATACAGGTATGTGCCACCACGCCCAGCTAATTTTTGTATTTTTAGTAGACATGGGGTTTCACCACGTTGGCCAGGATGGTCTCGATCTCTTGACCTCGTGATCCGCCTGGCCCGGCCTCTCAAAGTGCTTGGATTACAGGCGTGAGCCACTGCGCCCGGCCCCATAGTTATTTTTTTCTGCTCTTCTCCCTTTTCCCATCCTCCAGGAGGCCCCACTGTCTGCTGTTCCCCTCTGTGTGAACATGAGTTCTCCCTATTTAGCTCCCACTTGTAAGTGAGAACATGCAATATTAGGTGTTCTGTTCCTGTGTTGGTTTGCTAAGGATAACAGGCTCCAGCGAGGATGGAGCTGCTATAGGCCTCAGCCTGGAGCCCTGGGCCTTCCTCCTTCTGGGCTTTGAGGATACTCACTTATTCCTGAGACAGTAGGCTATAAGTCACTTAGAAGCCCAGATAAGACCTGGAAAATACAGAGGTCTATAGTCAAGGCCCATTCCAACATTTCTCTCTTTATCTTTGTGTCTGAGGTTGTGTAAGGTGCTCAAGGTTTTTTTTTTTTTTTTTTTTTTTTTTTTTTTTTTTTTTTGAAACAGAGTCCTTACTCTGTTGCCGGGCTGGAGTGCAATGGCGCGATCTCAGCTCACTGCAACCTCTGCCTCCTGGGTTCAAGCGATTCTCGTGGCTCACCCTCCTGGGTAGCTGGGATTACAGGTGTGTGCCACCACGCCTGGCTAACTTTTGCATTTTTAGTAGAGATGAGGTTTTCCCATGTTGGCCAGGCTGGTCTCAAACTCCTGACCTCAGGTGATCTGCCTGCCTTGGCCTCCCAAAGTACTGGGATTACAGGCGTGAGCCATCGTGCCTGGCTGGTGTTCAAGGTTTAAGTCTCTGACATTAAAAATGGCAATTGCCTGAATTCTTTTCAGTTATAATCATTCATCTGATAGGGTAAACCACACCCTGTGGGTCAAATCTGGTCTGATGCTTGTTTTTTTAATTGCCTGCGAGCCAAGAATGATTTTCACATTTGTAAATGGCAAAACAAGAAACAAACAAAAACCCAAAGAAGAATATTTCCTGGTGTGAAAAACCTCTTCATATTTCAGCGTCCATCAATAAAGTTTTACTGGTGTACGCCAGGCTCATTCAATTGTGTTGCAACAGACACTACCATCTAGTCTGCAAAGGCAAAAATATTGCCTATTGGGCTCTTTGCAGCAGGAATTTTGGGCTGATCTGGACTCTGGGTTCACTGCTGGACACAAGGCAGGGTATGTGGAAGCTCCTTCGAGGAGCCCTACAGTTTGGTGGGAAGATAAGTGGGTTCAAAGAGCAATTTAAAAAAAAATTGGGGGCCGGGCGCGGTGGCTCAAGCCTGTAATCTCAGCACTTTGGGAGGCTGAGACGGGCGGATCATGAGGTCAGGAGATCGAGACCATCCTGGCTAACACGGTGAAACCCGTCTCTACTAAAAAATACAAAAAAACTAGCCGGGCGAGGTGGCAGGCGCCTGTAGTCCCAGCTACTCGGGAGGCTGAGGCAGGAGAATGGTGTAAACCCGGGAGGCGGAGCTTGCAGTGAGCTGAGATCCGGCCACTGTACTCCAGCCTGGGCGGCAGAGCGAGACTCCGTCTCAAAAAAAAAAAAAAAAAAAAAAAAAAAAAAAAAAAAAAATTGGGGTAAAACTAACATAACATACAATTAACCATTTTAAAGTGTGGCATTTAGTACATTCACAATGTTGTGCAGCCATCGCCTTTATCTGGTTCCAGAACATTCTGATCCCCCTAAAAGGAGACTGTCCCCATCAGCAGTCCCTCCCCATTTCCCTCCCCTAGTCCCTGACAACCACCAATCTGCTTCCTGTCTCTATGGATTCGCCTGTTGTGGGTATTTCAGGTCAATGAGGTCATACACTGTACGGCCTTTTGTGTCTGGTTGCTGCTGCTTTTTTCTTTTCTTTTTTCTTTCTTTTAATTTAAGAGGCAGGGTCTTGCTCTGTCGCCCAGGCTGGAGTGCAGTGGTGTAATCATAGCTCACTACAAGCCTCAACCTCCTGGGCTCAAGCAATCCTCCTGCCTCAGCCTCCCAAGTAGCTGGGACCACAGGTGCAGGCCACCATGCTTGGCTAATTTTAAACATTTTTTGTAGAGACCGCGCCTCTCTATGTTGCCCAGGCTGGTCTTGAACTTCCGGCCTCAAACAATCCTCCCGCCTCGGCCTCCCAAAGGGCTGTGATGACAGGCACGGTGGCTCAATGTTCCATTCCTTTTTCACAGGACAATCTTTTGCTCTGTACTGACGAGTCCACACATACAGGGAAGTGTGTGCAGTGCAGGGAGTGTGCAGGGGTCCCCTCTGGGGCCTTCCGTGTAACCATCACCTGAATGAAGATGGGGGACACCTACTCTCTGTCCAGATTCCTGGGGTGCCCCCTTCCCATGAGGGACTTACTGCTCCAGAGTGTTTAAGATGGAGCCCTGGGGGAACTCGAGGCAGGGAAGGTGCCTGGCACAGGACAGAGAAGCTGGGAAGAGGTGGTGGCTGGGGGAAGATGGGGGCCTCTTTCGTTTAGGGAGAAAGAAGATGGGGTGAGGCCAGCAGGATGCGGGCTGTGAGGCCTGGCAGATGAGAGAGAGGCGGCAGAGCTGGTCCTGGGGCCTGGTGTTCCACTATCCCAGTCCTTGTGACCACTAGGTTTGGGGAAGAGGTGACATGGCAAGGGGAGGGCACAGGGACAGGGGGCACACCCTGGGCACGCCACACGTGGAAAGTCTGGCAGCAGTGATGTTCCCGTTTGAGAGGCTGGGGAACCTAGGGAGGATAGGAGAGAGCAAGGCCACAGTGTGAAGGAATTGGCAAGGCCATTGCCAAGGTCCCATTGTAGGGGGTGGTGAAGGTGGTGGCCAACACGCCGGGGAGGCAGAAACCAGAGACACAATGACACACAGAGACAGGATCTTCCTGAAGGCCTCATTCCACAGGGGGATGGATATTGGTTGTTATGGACTTCATGTCTGTGTCCCTCACCAATTTTTTTTTTTTTTTGAGACAGGGTTTTGCTCTTGTTGCCCAGGCTGGAGCGCAATGGTGCGATCTCGGCTCACTGCAATCTCCGCCTCCTGGGTTCAAGTGATTCTTGTGCTTCAGCCTCCTGAGTAGCTGGGATTACAGGCACATGCTACTGCGCTCGGCTGATTTTTGTATTTTTAGTAGAGACGGGGTTTTACCATGCTGGCCAGGCTGGTCTCGAACTCCCGACCCCAAGTGATCTCCTCGCCTCGGCCTCCCAAAGTGCTGGGATTACTGGCTTGAGTCACCATGCCTCGCCCCTGACAAACTTTATATGTTGAACTCTAAGCCTAAGGTGATACGTTCAGGAGGTAAGGTCTTCGGAAGGTGATGAGGTCACTTACATGGGGCCCTCATGAATGGGATTAGTGCCTTTATAGAAGAGGCCCCCAGAGAGCTCCCTCACTCCTTCCACCATGTGAGGGCATGGAAAAAACGCCATCGATGAACCAAGAAGTGGGCTTTCACCTGACAGCAAATCTGCCAGAGCCTTGACCTTGGACTTCTCACTTCCAGAACTGTGAGAATATATTTCTGTTGTTTGAACCACCTGGTCTACGTGATACAGTCATGCACTACACAGCAATGACGATCGAACGATGGACTGCATATACGACGGTGGTCCCATAAGATTATAATACTGTATTCTTACTGTACTGTTTCTATGTTTCCATCCATCCATCCATCCACCCAATCTTTTTTTTGAGACAGGGTCTCACTCTGTTGCCCAGGCTAGAGTGCGGTGGCATGATCATGGCTCACTGCAGCCTCAACCTCCAGAGCTCAAGGTGATCCTCCTGCCTCAAGCTCCCAGGTAGCTGAGACTACGGGCACGTGGCAGCACACCTGGCTTATTTTCTTATAGAGAAGAGGTTTCACTGTGTTGCCCAGGCCAGTCTCAAACTCCTGGGCTCAAGCAATCTGCTCACTTTGGCCTCTCCAAGTGTTGGGATTACAGGTGTGAGCCAAAGTAACCAGTCTATCTATTTAGAGACAGAATCTTGGTCTGTCGCCCAGGTTGGAGTGCGGTGGTGTGATCTTGGCTCACTGCAGCCTCGACCTCCTGGGTTCAAGTGATTCTCCTGCATAGGCCTTGCGAAGTGCTAGGATTACAGGAATGAGCCACCAGGCCTGGCCTATGTTTAGATACACAAATATTTACCATTGTGTTACAACTGCCCACAGTATTCAGTAAGGTAACATGCCGTACAGGTTTGCAGCCTAGAAGCAATGGGCTATACCTATTTGTTTTTGCTTTTTTTGAAATCGAGTCTTACTCTGTTGCCCAGGCTGGAGTGCAGTGGCATAATCTCGGCTCACTGCAACCTCCGCCTCCCAGGTTCAAGTGATCCTCCTGTCTCAGCCTCCACAGTAACTAGGACTACAGGCACGAGCTACCACGCCCAGCTAATTTTTGCATTTTAAAATAGAGACAGAGTTTCACCACAGTTTGAGCCCAGGCTGGTCTTGAACTCCTGACCTCAGGCGATCCACCTACCTTGGCCTTCCAAAGTGTTGGGATTACAGGCGTGAGCCACTGCACCCAGCCAGCTACATCTATTTGTATAGGTATACCCTATTAGTGGTTATATACTAACACACCTATTAGTATATAACCTACTAAACATCTACAGTGCTGGGCGCGGTGGCTCAAACCTGTAATCCCAGCACTTTGGGAGGCCGAGACGGGCGGATCACGAGGTCAGGAGATCGAGACCATCCTAGCTAACACGGTGAAACCCCGTCTCTACTAAAAAATACAAAATACTAGCCGGGCGAGATGGTGGGCGCCTGTAGTCCCAGCTACTCGGGAGGCTGAGGCAGGAGAATGGCGTAAACCCGGGAGGCGGAGCTTGCAGTGAGCTGAGATCCGGCCACTGCACTCCAGCCTGGGGGACAGAGCGAGACTCCGTCTCAAAAAAAAAAAAAACCAAAAAAAACCAAACACCTACAGCCTAAGTATGTAGTAGGTTATATCATCTAGGTTTGTGTAAGTTCACTCTAGGATGTTTGCATGACCACAAAATCACCCAATGACGCATTTCTCCCATAGTTAAGCTATGCGTAACCATATTCTGTGACAGTAGCCCAAACAGATTAAGACACTGGCTGACCACTGAGTGGAGGCTTTTGTGGGGCAGCCTGAAGGGGGAAGTCCCATTAAAAATGCAACTGACTGGCTGGGCACAGTGGTCATGCCTGTAATCCAGCACTTTGGGAGGCCGAGGCAGGAGGATGGCTTGAGGCCAGGAGTTCAAAACCAGCATGGGCAACACGACAAAACCCCAAATCTAGAAAAAACAAACAAAAAAATTAGCCAGGTATGCAGCAATCTCATTACTGGGCATATACCCAAACGATTATAAATCACGCTGCTATAAAGACACATGCACATGTACGTTTATCGCAGCACTATTCACAATAGCAAAGACTTGGAACCAACCCAAATGCCCATCAATGATAGACTGGATTAAGAGAATGTTGCACATATATGCCACGGAATACTATGCAGCTATAAAAAAGGATGAGTTCATGTCCTTTGCAGTGACATGGATGAGGCTAGAAACCGTCATTCTCAGCAAACAAACACAGGAACAGAAAACCAAACACTGCATGTTCTCACTCATAAGTGGGAGTTGAACAATGAGAACACATGGACACAGGGAGGGGAACACCACACACCGGGGCCTGTGGGGGGTGGGGGGCTAGGGGAGGGATAGCATTAGAAGAAATACCTAATGTAGGTGATGGGTTGATGGGTGCAAGCAAACCACCATGGCATATGTGCATCCATGTAACAAAACTGCACGTTCTACACATGTATCCCAGAACTTGAAGTATTAAAAAAGAAAAAGAAAAAGAAAAAAAGAGCCAGGTATGGTAGTGGGTGCCTGTAGTTCCAGTTACTTTGGAGGCTGAGGTGGGAGGATTGCTTCAGCCCAGAAGGTTGAGGCTGCAGCTACATTTGCACCCCTGCACTCCAGCCTGGGCGACAGAGCGAGACTCTGTTTCCAAAAAAAAAAAAAAAAAAAAAGGATTTGACCATGCAAGGCCCAGATACTCCCTTGGAGAAGGCTCCATTTAGCTGCAAAGCCTCGGGCAGAGCTTGAAGCCCGGATAGTAGCAGTGGCTGGACCCGTGTGCGGGTCACGCTCCTCAAGGAGCTGGCTGTTTGGGTCATGGGACAAGGAAACAGGGAGGAGCTCGAGATCATGGGGGCACGGAGCCAAGCAGGAAGGTGAGAAGGAGGGGGCCCCAGAGAGAGAGATGACCTGGCCCTCTACAGAGAAGGGGGTCTGGGCAGTAGCCGGGTGCTTTTGGTCGGGGGGACTGGGTCACCACATGAACCTTGCTCACCTGTTGATTTTTTTTTTTTTTTTAGGCAGGGAGACAGGGTCTCAGTCTGTCGCCTAGGTTAGAGTTTAAGTGGTGCGACCATAGCGCACTGCAGCCTCAACCTCGACCCCTAGGCTCAGGCGAGCCTCCCATTTCCGCCTCCTAATGAGCTGAGACCACAGGTATGCATCACCGTGCCTGGCTAATTTGTTTTTTTTTTTTTTTTTTTTTTGAGACAGAGTTCGCTCTTGTTGCCCAGGCTGGAGTGCAATGGCGCAATCTTGGCTCACTGCAACCTCCGCCTCCTGGGTTCAAGCGATTCTCCTGCTTCAGCCTCCCGAGTAGCTGGGATTATAGGCATGCGCCACCACATCCAGCTAATTTTGTATTTTTAGTAGAGATGGGGTTTCTCCACGTTGGTCAGGCTGGTTTTGAACTTCCGACCTCAGGTGATCCACCCTCCTCGGCCTCCCAAAGTGCTGGGATTACAGGCGTGAGTCACTGCCCCCAGCCTAATTTTAAAAATGATTTTTGTCAACACGAATCTCACTATGTTACCCTGGTTGGTCTGGGGCTCTTGGACTCAAGTGATCCTTCCATCTCGGCCTCCCAAAGTGCTGGGATTACAGGTGTGAGCCACTGGGTCCGGTCTGACCTGCTGAACTTTGAAATAGTCTCTGGAGGGTCTAATGAAACCCGGGGGGCTTGTCGGTGGGCGGGAGCCACCAGGGGCTCTGCTGGTGAAGTTGGCTTTCCTGGGTGCCTATGGGACTTTTGGGGGGTGAACCACCCTGGGTGATGGGGGCGTCCTGTGCACTACACAGTGTTGAACAGCATCCTTGGCCTCCACCTACCCGACGCCATCTGGGATAACCAAAGACTGTGCCCAGAGATCGCCAAATCACCCCGGCTGGGGAGCACTGATGTACACAGACGGAAATAAAAGGGGGTTGCAGGGCTGGGTAGTTGGGGCTCACTGGTCCCTCTGTCCCTTCCATAGGCTCCTGTGCGCGCTGCATTCTAGGTGCTGAGGAGATCCCTGCGGTCTTTCTAGGTTTCATTTCCAGCTGTCCAGGGGGTAGCTGGAGAACTGTGTTTTTTGTTGTTGTTGTTTGGAGTCCGCAGTCTCGCGGCACCGACTCCCTCGTTTCCTTGGATGCTCACGGGACCCTGCAGGGCCATAGTCTGGAGCTCACGCAGGAAATGAGCTTCAGCCTGGGGACCGGTGCCCAGGCCTAGGCCCTCCTCCTTGCTCCGTGCCTGACAGCACGAAGCCCAGCCTCGCCTATATGGTCCCACGACCAGACTCTCCTCCCAATCAAGCTCAATTCAAAGAGATCTGTCAGGCAAACCCTGAAATAATGTCCCAGGAAGGGGCACAGAAAGCTCCCCTTACTTGGCCTAACTATAAGCAGATGGCGAAGGGATGCCTGTCCTCGAGGGTGAGGGGGGGAGGACAGTCCTGTTGGTTGCCCTGGGGTGTCTGCAGCAGGAAATGGGTTCTCTCTGAGTGGGGTCCCCCCACCTTGGTGTAAAGCCTGGTCTGTGGCAGAGGTGTCCCAGAAATGTACATTCACACCCTAAAGAGCCACAGTGCTCACTTTAAACCCAGCGGCCAAGTCTCTGCAGTGACTTCTAATATCACAGCCAGGCCTGGTGTCTTGGGGACACACGACAGGGAACGCCTTTGGGATATGAGGGGCCCCTCCCACCACTGTGGCTGCCCAAGGGCGGGCTTTCTGGTTCTGCGATTACCCCGTGCACCAATTACCCATGCACACAGGCTGCTCCCAGGCCCAGTGACCTCACGCGTCTGGTATGCGGTCTCAGCACACTGCGACTTTTCAAAGCCCATCTAAAAATATCCGGTTGGTGCTATTATACATCCGAGGGGGAAGTGCGGCCCGGCGCTCGCAGCGAGGGGTGCTATTGTGTTGCTGCTCGGCTGGGCTGGCCAGGGGCTCGCACAGTCTCAAAGCACAAGGGGTGGCTGGTGTGCCTGGAGGATCATGTGGGGTCCAGAGTGGACAGGAGGGAGGACATGGGACCCCGGTGTCAGCATCTATGCGATATAATCTGGCATACGCACCAGGAAGGCGGATGCCATGGTTCCCCAAGGCTACAAAACCCATAGTACTGGACATGCTCAAAACCAAAAAAGGCCTCTCCTTTCACAGAAACACATTTTTTTTTCTTTTATGATATAAAAAACATGTTTCTAATATAAGCTGCAAACTTTGGAAAAAAAATATTATCTCACTAGGTCCAGCAATCCCACTTCTGGGTATATATCCAAAGGAAATGACATCAGTACGTGGAAGAAATGCTTGCATTCTCATGTTCATTTCAGCACTAATCACAATAGCCAAGACGTGGAATCAACCTAAGTGTCCATCAACAGATGAATGAATAAGCTGGATTCAGTGGCTCACTCCTGTAATCCTAGCACTCTGGGAGGCCGGGGCGGGTGGATCACTTGGGGTCAAGAGTTTAAGACCAGCCTGGCCAACATGGCGAAATCCCGTCTCCACTAAAAACACAAAAATTAGCTGGGCGTGGTGGCATGTGCCTGTAACCCAGCTACCTGGGAGGCTGAGGCAGGAGAATCGTCTGAACCCAGGAGGTGGAGGTTGCACTGAGCTGAGATCGCGCCACAGCACTCTGGCCTGGGTGACAGAGCAAGACTCTGTCTCAAAAAAAAAAAAAAAAAAAAAAAAAGAGAGATCCTGTCATTTGCAGCAACATGGATAAAGCTGAGGGATACTATGTTAATAAGCCAGGCACAGAAAGGCAAATACTACATGATCTCATTGGTGTAGAATTTTTGAAAGTTGAACTCATAGTGGGAGGGGGGAAGGGAGTGAGGGTTGAAAAGTTACCTATTAGGTACAGTGTTCGAGATCTGAGTGACGGGTATATTAGAAGTGCAACCCTAACCATTTCCCAATATATCCCTGTAACAAACTACACATGTACCCCCATTCCAAAAAAAAAAAAAAAAACTCATAGAAGTAGAAAGTAGGGCTGGTGCTGTGGTTCACACCTGTAATCTCCCAGCACTTTGGGAGGCAGAGATGGGAGGATCACTTGAGGCCAGGAGTTTTGAGACCAGCCTGGGCAACATAGTGACATCCCATCTTTACCAAAAATAAAAAATTAGCTAGGTGTTGTGGGACACACCTGTTGTCCCAGCTACTCAGGAAGCTGAGGCAAGAGGATCGCTTAGGCCCAGGAATTCGAGGCTGCAGTGAACTGTGCCACAGCACTCCAGCCTGGGTGATGGAGCAAGACCCTGTCTTAAAAAAACAGAAGTAGAAAATAGAATACTGGTTACCGGGGGTGGGGGCAGGGTTGGGGAGATGCTGGTCAAAGGATATAAATTTCAGTTAGACAGAGGAATAAATATTTAAACAATCTATTGTATAACATGGTGACTGTAAATATTTTTGTATTTTGAAAATTCCTAAGAGAGTAGATTTTAAGTGCTTTCATCACAAAACATGTTGAGTATGTCAGGTAACGCATATGTTAATTAGCTCCATTGACCCATTCCACAATGTATACATATTTTAAAATGTCATGTTGTATGTGATGAATATATACAACTTTCATCAATTAGAAATAAAACAGGCTGGGAGGTGGCTCATGCCTGTAATTCCAGCACTTTGGGAGGCCGACGTGGGCAGATCACAAGGTCAGGAGATCTAGACCATCCTGGCTAATACGGTGAAACCCTGTCTCTACTAAAAATACAAAAAATTAGCCGGGTGTGATGGTGGGTGCCTGTAGTCCCAGCTACTCAGGAGGCTGAGGCAGGAGAACGGCATGAACCTGGGAGGTGGAGCTTGCAGTGAGCCAAGATTGCGCCACTGCACTCCAGCCTGGGCGACAGAGCGAGACTCTGTCTCAAAAAAAAAAAAAAAAAGAAAAGAAATAAAATAAGCCCTGGTGTTGTGGCTCACACCTGTAATTCTACCACTTTAGAAGCCAAGGCGGGTGGATCACGTGAGGTCAGGAGTTCAAGACCAAACTGGCCAACATGGTGAAACCCCGTCTCTACTAAAAATGCAAAAATTAGCCAGGCGTGGTGGCACGCGCCTGTAGTCCCTCCTACTTTGGAGGCTGAGGCGAGAGAATTGCTTGAACCCAGGAGGTGGAGGTTGCAGTGAGTCAAGATCGCGCCACTGCACTCCAGCCTGGGTGAGAGAGCAAGACTCTGTCTTGGGAAAAAAAAAAAAAAGAAAGAAATAAAATAAGCCGGGTGCAGTGGCTCACACCTGCAATCCCAGCACTCTGGGAGGCCAAGGCAGGAGATCACCTGAGCCCAGGAAATTCAAGAACAGCCGTGAGATCCTATGTCTACAAAAAAGAAAAAATTAGCCATGTGTAGTGATGCATGCCTATAGTCCCAGCTACTCAGGGGGCCGAAATGGCAGGATCACTTGAGCCCAGGAGGTCGAGGTTGCAGTGAACCATGATTGTGCCATTAATTACACTCTAGCCTGGATGACAGAGTGAGACCCTGTTACCCGCCCCGCCCCACCCCCCCCAAAAAATTAAATTAAAGACAATTTTTAAAAACCTCATGAAAAGTTTATATCACAGAAGAAATCCATAAAGCTACTGGTCATAATTCAGCTTCCCCCCAGTCACGGTTTCTAGGTAAAACTAACGTAGAGGCAGTCTTGCCCCTTCCTCTGACAGGGCTGGCCTAGGTGTGGGTCCAGTGGGGATGCCATGTGCCCACCAGGGACACTGAGAGCTGGAAGAAGTCTGGCCGCCTTCCAAATGCCCCTGCCTCTGAGATTTTTCTTCTGGGCAATTTAAAAAGATTTCTTGAATTGAGAAAGCTAGAGAAGAATTATTCAATGGGGCCAGGCGCCGTGGCTTACGCATGTAATCCCAGCACTTTGGGAGGCCGAGGCGGGCAGATTACTTGAGGTCAGGAGTTCAAGACCAACCTGGCCAACATGGTGAAACCCTGTCTCTACTAAAAATACAAAAATTAGCCGGGCATGGTGGCAGGCGCCTGTAGTCCCATCTACTCGGGAAGCTGAGGCAGGAGAATCGCTTGAATGTGGGAGGTGGAGGTTGCAGTGAGCTGAGATCGTGCCACTGCACTCCAGCCTGGGTGACAGAGCAAGACTCTGTCTCAAAAAAAAAAAAAAAAAAAAAGGTATTATTCAATGGTACTCACGAACACACGGGCAGGATGCCTTTATTCTCACTATTGTGATGGGGCCTTCCAGTGTGGAGAACGATTGGGCTCAACTCTGAAGATGGCTTGGGCAACCAGGGAGCAGGGTGGGCGTCAGTGGATGGAAAATCACTAAGAGGAAACATGGAGTGTATGGCAGTTTCTAGCTAAACCGACCTAACAGGATTCTTGCTGAAGACAGGCCAGGGTGATCAGATAGTACCTGGGGTATGGGAGAAGATGAGGAGTCCGATCAGACACCAAGCGTGATCAGCTCTCAAGGACGGAGGGTTCCTGTTAAACTGTCTTAGCAGGGTCTCAGCTGAAACTGGATTTTACAAAGAAGTGCTCAGATGGGACTGGGAAAAGGTTCAGAAGTCTAATGTTCGGTCAAGCAGAGAATCTTTGAAAAGAGACATCCAGGGTTGAACGTCCTATGTAGGCAGAAATTCTAGATCTTCTTTTTTTTTTTTTGAGACCAAGTCTTGCTCTGTCACCCAGGCCAGAATGCGGTGGCTCACTGCAACCTCCGCCTCCCAGGTTCAAGTGTTCTTCCTGCCTTAGCCTCCTGAGTAGTGGGGAGTACAGGTGTGCACCACCATGCCCGGCTAATTTTTGTACTGGTAGTAGAGACGGGGTCTTGCTATGTTGGCCAGGGTGGTCTCGAACTCCTAGCCTCAAGTGATTCACCCACCTCGGCCTCCCAAAGTGTTGGGATTACAGGCGTGAGCCACCGTGCCTGGCCAAAACTTCTAGATCTTCTGGCCGGGGGCAGTGGCTCATGCCTGTAATCCTAGCACTTTGGGAGACCGAGTTGGGCAGATCATGAGGTCAGGAGATCGAGACCATCCTGGCTAACACGGTGAAACCCCATCTCTATTAAAAAAAAAAATGCAAAGAATTAGCTGGGCATGGTGGCGGGCGCCTGTAGTCCTAGCTACTCAGGAGGCTGAGGCAAGAGAATGGCATGAACCCGGGAGGCGGAGCTTGCAGTAAGCTGAGATTGCACCACCGCACTCCAACCTGGGCGACAGAGCGAGACTTCGTCTCAAAAAAAAAAAAAGAAAAAAATATTCTAGATCTTCTATCTAAAGGATGGCTCTCCTCTTGGTTGGAATGCCTGATAACATTTTAGGGAGGCCAGGCAGGTGGCTCACATCTGTGATCCAAGCACTTTGGGAGGCCAAGCCAGGAGGATCGCTTGAGGCCAGGGATTCAGGACCAGCTGGGCAACATAGCAAGGCTCTGTCTCTTAAAGAAAAATAATTGGAAAGTTCGCCAGATCTGGTGATACACACTTGTAGTCCCAGCTACTTAGAAGGCTGAGGGAGAAGGATTGCTTGAGTCCAGGAGGTTGAGGCTGCAGTGAGCTATGATCGCACCACTGCACTCCAGCCTGGGCAACAGAGTTAGATCCCATCTGAAAAAACAAAACAAAAAAATATTCTCCCTAAAACATTTTAGGGAGAACAGTGACTATGACATATCATGACCTGTGGTAAGGAGTGGCCCCCCAGGGGCATATGCTGTGGGATTCAAGACTCCCTCTTTAATTCGCATTCCTTTAAGAGGCAGACTTGCCATCCCCATTTCGGATGAGGAGCCGGAGGCACCAAAAGGTCTGCCGGCCTCCCTGAAGTCCAAGAGCAGGAGGCTGATGCATCCTTGGCTCCCCTGCCCTGATCGGGCGGGTGTGGTGGCTCATGCCTGGGCAGGCCCATGCCCTGCCCACCTGCCCTGACACATGTGGTCACGTTTAGCCACAGCTCAGGTGTCTCAGCCTCTGGGAGCCTCCCTGGACCTGCCTGGACAGAGTGGGCTGCCTGCTTCCCGGAGCCTTGATGCTGTTTCTTTTTGTTGTTGTTGAGACTCCGTCTCGCTCTGTCGCCCAAGCTGGAGTGCAGTGGCACGATCTTGGCTCACTGCAGCCTCCACCTCCCGGGCTCAAGTGATTCTCCTGTCTCAGCCTCCCGAGTAGCTGCAACTACAGGAGCCTGCCACCACGCCCAGCTAATTTTATTGTATTGTTAGTAGAGACAGGGTTTCACCATGTTGGCCAGGCTGATTGCTCTCAAACTCCTGAGCTCAGGCAATCCACCTGCCTCCGCCTCCCAAAGTGCTGGTATCACAGGTGTGAGCCACTGTGCCCAGCCCCTTGATGCTGTTTCTTCCTCCCTCTGCAACACCATCTCTGCGTGAAGCCTCTGCCCCCGCTCAGACCATGAGCCACACAGAACTTCTGATCTCCCCTGTCTGGTCAATGCCATGCGGGCACCGAGATGAAGGACTGACCAGTATTGCCGAGAGGCTGCGGCTGGAGAAAGAACATCTGCAAATATCGAGCCACCACAGAGCCTAAAGAAAGGGGCTGAAAGAGGGAGACTGTCTCCTTGCTTTTCAGTTTGCAGAAGTCCTTTCTCCTTCCAGCTATGGTGAGGTGGAGACTGCCACATGACACTGGCCAGGGCCTGGCAGCCAGCTTGGAACTCCTGTTATTTCTTTCCTGTGTTCTCCAAGTTCCTAGCAGAACTTTCTACCTGAAACAGCACTTGGTCCGAGGCCACGGAGTAGGGGACGCCCTCCCGGGGACACTGACAGCAGTCAGACCCAGATGAGAGCTGTGACCCTGCGCGTGGGTGGTTCAAGCCGGCAGCCAGAGGCCACATCCCAAGGCTGTGCCAGGCTCTCATGGACACAGGAGCCCTGTGGGCGGTGCTCTGTCCCAGGAGGCCCCAGGGGCCAGGGGGTTCTGCTCTGCCAGGTCTGCCAATCTAATAGCCATGGGGCAGCCACTGGGAGCTGTGACTGTGCTTCATGGAAATGCCAGGGAAATACACCCCCAGGTTGTCATGGGGTTGCAGGCTATTTCTTTTTTCAAGACAAGGTCTTGCTTTGTCACCCAGGCTGGAGTACAAAGGCGCAATCCTAGTTCACTGCAGCCTCAAACTCCTGGGCTTGAGTGATCCTCCCTCCTTAGACTCTTAAGTAGCTGGGACCACTGGCACATACCACTGTGCCTGGCTGATTAAAAAAAAAAAAATTTCGGTATAGACAGGGTCTTGCTATGTTGTCCAGGGCGGCCTTGAACTCCTGGGCTCGAGTGATTCTCCCGCCTCGGCCTCCCAAAATGCTGGGAGTACAGGTGTGAGCCCCCATGACTAGCCAGGTTGCAGGCGACTTCTGCTGAGACACTTTGCAAGATTCAGTGGGTTCTGGTGGCCAGGGGGAGGGTTGGAGGCTCAAGGTTACTGCTGGGCAATTTGGGCAAATTAGTTCATGGCTCTTGGATTTCAGATTTCTCTCCTGTAAGGTAAGGTTTTGGAAAAATCCCTGCCTTAGCAGATGGAGGATTAATCAGGATTTTCTGTGTGAACCAGGGGCCAGTGAACTTGTTCTGCGAAGGGGCAGGTGGTGAATATTTCTGGCCCCATCTGCTGTCACCGCTCAGCTCTGCCAGTGTGGCAGGAAAGTGGTCATAAACAGGTAGGGGCATGGGTGTGGCCACATGGAGGACACCCTCCTCGTACCAGTGATCTCTATCAGGGGTCTGCAAAGTGCGGCCAGTCACCTATTACTGTACAGTCTATGTTCTAGGGACAGCTTTCACATTTTAAAAATGCTTAGGGGGTCGGGCGTGGGAGCTCACACATATAATCCCAGCACTTTGGGAGGCCAAGGAGGGAGGATCACTTGAGGTCAGGAGTTCAAGACCAGCCTGGCCAACATGGTGAAACCCCTTCTCTATCCAAATACAAAAGAAATTAGCCGGGTGTGGTGGTGTGCACCTGTAGTCCCAGCTACTTGGGAGGCTGAGGCAGGAGAATCACTTGAACCTGGGAGGTGAAGGTTGCAGTGAGCCAAGATTGTGCCACTGCACTCCAGCCTGGGTGACAGAGCAAGACTCCATCTGGAAAAAAAAAATGCTTAGGGGAGAAAAAAAGTCAAAACATCGGCCGGGAATGGTGTATCACGCCTGTAATTCCAGCACTTTGGAAGGCCGAGGGGGGTGGGACACAAGGTCAGAAGTTCGAGACCACAAGGTCAGAAGTTCGAGACCAGCCTGGCCAAGATGGTGAAACCCCATCTCTACAAAACTACAAAAGAAATGAGCTGGGCGTCGTGGCATGCACCTATAGTACCAGCTACTCGGGAGGCTGAGGTAGGAGACTTGCTTGAACCTGGGAGGCGAAGGTTGCAGTGAGCCAAGATTGTGCCACTGCACTCCAGCCTGGGCGACAGAGCAAGACTCCATCCGAAAAAAAAAAAAAAAAACCAAAAATGCTTAGGGGAGAAAAAACGTCAAAAGATCGGGCGAGTGTGGTGGCTCTTGCCTGTAATTCCAGCACTTTGGAAGGCCGAGGTGGGTGGATCACAAGGTCAGGAGTTTGAGACTAGCCTGGCTAATATGGTGAAACCCCGTTTCTACTAAAAACACAAAAATTAGCCAGGCATGGTGGTGGGCGCCTGTAGTCCCAGCTACTCGGGAAGCTGAGGCAGGAAATCCCTTGAACCTGGGAAGCGGAGGCTGCAGTGAGCCAGGATCGCACCACTGCATTCCAGCCTGTGCAACAGGGTGAGACTCCATCTCAAATAATAATAATAATAAAAGTCAAAAGATCTCTGGATGGCTGAAATTGATGTGAAATTCAATTTTCAGCAGCAGCTAATGACGTTTTCCTGGCACGCAGCCACATCGGTCTGGGTCTGGCCTAAGCCTGCATTTGAGTTCCAATAGCAGAGTCAAGTCATTCTGACAGAGACTGGGTGGCCCCTAGGACCTGTGTGAAATAGACTGTCTGGTCTTTGTGGGAAAAGAGTGGCCAGGGGCCGCTGTTCTGGATCCTCTGTTAAATGCCCCCTTTTCTGGGGATCCCAGACACGGCTCCAGCAGGATGGGTCGGCAGGAGGTGAGTGTCGCCTGGAGGTGAGTGTCGCCCTGGATGACTGGTCTCCCCAGGCCATGGCAGGGAGGTGGAGAAGCAGGCCTGGGAAGCACCCAGGACAAAATGGGTCCACAGGGTCATGCGCTCAAGGAGGGCTGGGTGAGAAGAGACTCCCTAGGAGCTGGGAGCAGAGGTCGGCAGGCAGGGCTGGAGGCGAGGAAGTGAGAAGTTGGGCTGATGTTTTCAACAGAGTTCAGAGCTGTGGTGAAGGCGGGGCCGAGGCAATGAGGAGGTTGGTGGGGGCTGTGTCGGGGATGATGCCAGCCAGGCGCAAGGAAGACCCTGGGAAGGGGGCGGGTGTCATGGAGGTGAGGAGGCAGCTGCAGGCTCAGTTGGCCTGCGGATGTGGGGGCAGGAAGTGGAAGAGTCACCCCAACCTCATGGCTCCCCCATTCGCAGAGGAGGAAGTGGAAGCTCGCCAGGGCCCCTAGCCTAGTCAGGTTTTGTTCTTTTCTGGTTGCTCAAGGGGCTTGGGGCACCCCGACAGGCTCTTGATAGCTGCTTGCTGGTCAGATGGACGGACAGCAGGGATGTACAGAGAGCTGAGTGCTCCCAACCCCATATGCCCCAGTTCACAAGAGACACCAACTGTCAGCCACAGACGCAGATAGCATCACGGCAAACACTGAAACGCAGCAAGGACTCCCAGGGCTAGGACGGGGCCCTTTAAGAAGGACAGACTCCTACCATGCGCTAAAGTCTGACAGCAAACCCTACAGGGGTGGGGTAGGGGGAGCCTTAAATAACAACAAAAACCCAAGTGTGAAACAAGTTACTGAAATCTTACATATGTCACTAAATTTGGGTTTAGGTTATCACGAAACCATGTACTAGGTCACAGAAAGAATACAGAACAAACCAGGCTTTGATAGGAGAAGGTCCTGTTTGGTTCTCAAGGCTGTGAAAACATCTGAAGAATTTATCATATTTCCCCTAGGGCTCATCTTACCCATTTTTTTCGGGGGGTGGGGGATGGGGTCTTACTCTGTTGCCCAGGCTAGCGTGTAGTGGCGTGATCTTGATCTTGGCTCACTGCAACCTCTGCCCTCCAGACTCAAGCGATTCTCCAACCTCAGCCCTCCAAGTAGCTAGGATCACAGGCATGTGCCACCACGCCTGGCTAAGTTTTTGTATTTTTGGTAGAGATGGAGTTTCGTTATGTTGCCCAGGCTGGTCTCGAACTCCTGAGCTCAAGTGATCTGCCTGCTTCCGCCTCCCAAAGTGCTGGGATTACAGGTGTGAGCCACCGGACCTGGCCTCATCTTGCCCATTTGATGCCCAAATCATTCTCTTTGGGGGTTACTTTGTTCTTTTTCTCAGCTTGAGATAGGACATGAATTCATTTACTTCCACTCTTTCCTATTTGTGGATCTAATGTGTGTTCAGCTATGCAGTGTCCTCTTACCATTGCTTTAAATATAGCCCATGGATTTTGATAACATATGGGTGTTTGTCATTGATTTTCAGAAAACCTGCAATTTTGGTTTGTTTGTACCTTTTTTTTTTTTTTTTTTTTTTTTTTTTTTTTGAGACAGAGTCTCACTCTGTTGACCAGGCTGGAGGGCAGTGGTGCGATCTCGGCTCACTGCAACCTCTGCTTCCCAGATTCAAGCAATTCTCTTGCCTCAGCCTCCAGAATAGCGGGGATTACAGGTGCCCGCCACCACGCCTGGCTAATTTTTGCATTTTTAGTAGAGACGGCGTTTTGTCATGTTGGCCAGGCTGAGCTCGAACTCCTGACCTCAGGTGATCTGCCTGCCTTGGCCTCCCAAATTGCTGGAATTACAGGCATGAGCCCCCACGCCCGGCTGTGTTTCTATCTCTTCATCTAAGAGTTGCTCAATAGAAGTTTACTTAAAAAAAAAAATTCCACGTAGTTTTATTGCATTGTTAGAGTGTCACTGGTAATTGTTCTACTTTGGGAAGTTATAAATGCTTTCTCTTTACCTGACATAGGAATGATTTTTATTTGTAGAGATGGGGTCTTGCTATGTTGCCCAGGCTGGTCCTGAACTCCTGGGCTCAAGTGATCCTCCTACGTCAGCCTCCTGAACAGCTGGGATTACAAGTGTGTACCACAACACCTGACACTGATACAGAAATGATTTTTGAGGCCAGGTGTGGTGGCTCACACCGGTAATCCTAGCACTTTGGAGACCAAGCTAGAAGGATTGCTTGAGGCCAGGAGTTGAAGACCAGCCTGGGCAACATAGTGAGACCCCGTCTCTACAAACAATACAAAAATTGGCCAGACGTGAGGGTGGTAAGTGCCTGTAATCCTAGCTGTTTGGGAGGCTGAGGTGGGAGGATCGCTTGAGCCCAGGAGACTGAGGTTGCAGTGAGCCAAGATTGCACCACTGAACTCCAGTCGGGGTGACAAAGAGACCCTGTCTCAAAAAAAAAAAAAAAAGAAAAAGAAAAAGAAAAATGATTTTTGAGAATGTTCCACATATGTGTAAGGAGGTTTATTCTCTTAGAATTCATGATATGGCCACAATGTCTGCCTTAAGTATGTGGTTTGGGCGTCTTAACATCCTTGCCTATTTTCTGTCTACTTAACCAAGTTGTGTGTGTGTTTCTCCTAGTATCTTTTAGAATTTCTACTTTGTGGCCAGGCGTGGTGGCTCACACCTGTAATCCCAGCACTTTGGGAGGCCGAGACAGACGGATCACCTGAGGTCAGGAGTTCAAGACCAACCTGGCCAACATGTTGAAACCCCGTCTCTACTAAAAATACAAAAATTAGCCAGGTGTGATGGCATGCACCTGTAATCCCAGCTATTTCAGAGGTTGAGGCAGGAGAATCGCTTGAACCAGGGAGGTGGAGGTTGCAGTGAGCTGAGATTGTGCCACTGCACTCCAGCCTGGGTGACAAGAGTGAAACTCCATCTCAGAAAAAAAAAAATTTTTTTTCTACTGCATAAAGGCAGTGGCTATGTTGTTTGATGCATAGATATTCACAACTATTATACCTTTATTGCAAAGTGAGGCTTTTGGCATCATAACCAATCTTTGTCACATGTAACGTGCAGAGGCCTGAACTATGTCTGAATTGCAGCTCTGCTGTCTTCTGTTTCTCACTGCCTGGTACACCTGTGCTTGCTTTTCGTTTTTAACTTCCTGAAGCTCTTTGATTTACGTGTGTCTTGTGTATAAAGCAAGGAACTGAACTTGCTTTATATACTTGCGAGCCAAGATGAATATCCTTTCGTTTTATTTACTTATTTAATATTTATTTACTAAGACAGGATCTTGCTCTGTCCCCCAGACTGGAGAGCAGTGGCGTGATCATAGCTTACTTCAGCCTCCAATTCCTGGTGTCCTGCGGTCCTCCCACCTCAGCCTCTTGAGTAGCTGGAACTACAGACCTTGCACCACCACGCCTGTTTAATTTTTTAATTATTGTAGAGACGGGGTTTTGCTTTGTAGCTTAGGCTGGTCTTGAACTCCTGGCTTCAAGTGAGCTTCCTGCCTTGGCTCCCCAAAGTGTTGGAATTACAGGCATGAGCCACTGAAACTGGCCCTGAAAGATGTCATTTAAATTTAGCAGCATCATGGCCTCATTCGCTCCCGAGGCTCTGTCCACCATGGTTGAACCTCTTTCCTGCCTGCTAACCGATACCTGCCTGTCACTGGCTGTCTGTGTCTGTGTGCCAAACTCCTGGGCTCAAGTGATGCTCCTGACTCAGCCTCCTGAGCATCTTGGATTACAGGCATGTGCCACCACACCTGGCTATGATGTAGGAATGATTTTTGAAACTGTTCCATGTAGACTTAAGGAGGTATGAGGGGAGTGATTCTCCAGATGACTTGTTTTTTCTGAGGCAGAGTCTTGCTCTGTTGCCCAGGCTGGAGTGCAGTGGTGCGATCGCCCAGGCTCAAGTGATTCTCCTGCCTCAGCCTCCTGAGTAGCTGGGATTACAGGCGCGAGCCACCACACCCAGCTAATTTTTGTATTTTTAGTAGAGATGAGGTTTCACCATGTTAACCAGGCTGGTCTCAAACTCCTGACCTCAGGTGATCTGCCCCGCCTCTGCCTCCCAAAGTGCTGGGATTATAGGCCTGAGCCACTGCGCCTGGCCTCCAGGCAACTTTTGATGACTTCCTGAAATCATGCATCTTTTGCAAGAAAAAGATTCTCAACCTCACTTGGCAACCGACTTGTACCGCATGTGCATCATGGGAGGAGCCAGTCTTAGGCTGAGCTGAGAAGGGAGTCTGAGTGGAGGCTCATTCTGCAAGTGTTCAGCTCATTAGGAAAGGTTTCATCTTGAGATGACGTTTGCTTCTCCACACAATCCCCAAACCGCAGGGACTTCCAGTACTGTTTTTTTTTTGAGACAGGGTTTCACTCCTGTCGCCCAGGCTGGAGTACAATGGCGCGATCCTGGCTCAACACAACCTCCAACTCCCGGGCTCAAGTGATTCTCCTGATTCAGCCTCCAGAGTAGCTGGAACTACAGGCATGCAGCACTGTGCCTGGCCAATTTTCATATTTTTAGTAGAGACAGGGTTTTACCATGTTGCCCAAGATGGTCTCAAACTCCTGACCTCAAGGAATCCAACCACCTTGGCCTCCCAAAGTGCTGGAATTATAGGCGTGAGCCACCGTGCCTGGCCCTTCCAGAACTTTTAATGCAGCAAAAGTGAACATTTGCACATGTAAAGAAAGGTAATCTCCTTAGGGGGGGTTGGAAGGAGGTTCTGTAGCTACTACAGCACCTCTCTGCTCTCCCTGCAGGCGCCACTGCCTCTCTCTGTAAACTTGGGGTGGGGGATGCCTCTTGGGGCCCCCAGGCTCCCCTTGGACCCACTCTCCAGGGCTGGGGTCAGCAACCCATCACCCTGTGGTGGCAGCTCTTGGACAGATTTATATATATATATGGAATGTATGTGTCTGCTGGAAGTGTGAGTTCCCTCACTTATGGCAGTGGAAAAAGCAAGTCTGAATCATCAAGATTTCAGTCTGCCCTTATCTCCCGAAACTCAGTGTGGGACCACTGCTGTGTCCCTTCAGTGGGCTGTGGTGAGGAAGAGAAAAAGTTGACAATCCAAGTACAAGTAAGGGGGTGTGTTAAAAATAACAGGCCAGGGGCTGTGGCTGATGCCTAGAATCCCAGCATTTTGGGAGGCCAAGGAGGGTGGATGGCTTCAGTCCAGGAGTTCGAGACCAGCATGGACAACATGGCAAAACCCCATCTCTACTAAAACTACAAAAATTAGCTGGGTGTGGTGGTGCACGCTTGTAGTCCCAGCTACTTGGGAGGCTAAGGTGGGAGGATCTCTTGAGTCCAGGAGGTGGAAGCTGCAGTGAGTTGAGATCACACCATTGCACTCCATTCTGGGTGACGGAGCCAGACTCTGTCTTGAAAAACAACAAGAAACCCCAGACCAGATGTGAGGGCTCATGCCTGTAAATCCCAGGGTTCTGTAATCCTCCTGCTTCAGCCTCCTGAGTTATCGGGGACTACAGGCATGTGCCACCATGCCAAGACTAAGCTGCCCTATATCGGCTGTATTTTTCTCTCCAGAATATATACTCCAAGAGCAACTGCCACAAACCCACTCCAGCCAACTTCTTCAGCACTCACCATGAGGACTGTTACCAATGAGCATAAAAGGATATATATATATATATTTAGATATCTATCTATCTTTTTTTTTTTTTTTCTGAGACGGAGTCTCGCTTGTCCCCCAGGCTGGAGTGCAGTGGCGCTATTTCTGCTCACTGGAAGCTCCGCCTCCCAGGTTCATGCCATTCTCCTGCCTCAGCCTCCCGAGTAGCTGGGACTACAGGCGCCCGCAACCACGCCCAGCTAATTTTTTATATATTTTAGTAGAGATAGGGTTTCACTGTGTTACCCAGGATGGTCTCGATCTCCTGACCTCGTGATCCGCCTGCCTCGGCCTCCCAGAGTGCTGAGATTACAGGCATGAGCCACCGTGCCTGGCTTTTTTTTTTTTTTTGAGACAGAGTCTCGTTCTGTTGCCCAGGCTGGAATGCAACGGCGCGATCATGGTTCACTAACTATAACTCTGCCTCCCAGGCTCAAACGATCCTCCTGCCTCAGCCTCCTGAGTAGCTGGGGCTACATGCACATGTGCACATGCCACCGTGCCTGGTTAATATTTTTATTTTTTGTAGAGATGTGGTCTCACTATTTTGCCCAGGGTGGTTTCAAACTCCTGGCCTCAAGCAATCTTCCCGCCTTGGCTTCCCAAAGCACTGGGATTATAGACGTGAGCCTTACTGACTGGCCCTTCATTCCTTTTCGTGGTTAAATAATCTCCTTTGAATCCACTCTGCTCTGAAAAGGGGCAGTAGCGGTGGCTGCCCAGCCTGTCTTGGGCGCTCGCTCCAAAGCTGAACAGTACATTGTGTGGCATCCTCCTTGGGTCTGGGGAAGCCACGGCAGGCACTGCCCTGTGCCCAGAGGGATCATGTGATATAAAGTCCTTTGATGCTCCTGACAGTTGGGCATTAGCCGCTCCTCATCACCTCCATCTTGGTTGACACATCCTGCTTTTGACATATCATGGGCCTGCAATCCTCCCACCTTAGCCTCCTGAGTAGCTGGGACTACAGGCATGCGCCAGCATGCCTGGCTTATTTTTGTATTTTTTTGTAGCGATAGGGTTTCGCCACGTTGTCCAGGATGACCTCAAACTCCCGAGCTCAAGTGATCCTCCTGCCTCGGCCTCCCAAAGTGCTGGGATTATAGGTGTGAGCCACTGGGCGTCTCTGCTTTTCTTTATGTGGCAGTTCCAGAGTAAGGATGGGCACGTGCTCAGGCACAGGAGGACTGCCCAGGCTCCCCTCCTTGGCCTCCCTGCTGCCTCGGTGTCCTGTGACTCCATCTCAGCAATCGCTCATTCCTGGCTCTTCCTCAGCCGACACCAGAAGCCGGCTGTAAGAAGCTGGCTGTAAGAAACACGGGGTCGCTCAACAGAGCCTGCTCAGAACCTCAGGGTACAGGGCAGTGGAAGCCACACCCCATGCTTGCCCACCACCCTGGATCTGTGCTCTGAATCTCCCAGTGTTGCTGTGCGCTGGCACTGAAGGGACATGGAGGCCTTGGCGTGGGACTTAAAAGGATGAGGGTGGCAAGAGTATTCCAGATTGAGGGTGC
Organism: Macaca thibetana thibetana; assembly: GCF_024542745.1. Classification (NCBI taxonomy): domain Eukaryota; kingdom Metazoa; phylum Chordata; class Mammalia; order Primates; family Cercopithecidae; genus Macaca; species Macaca thibetana. Next base: position 7,477,324 of record NC_065596.1, read on the forward strand.
AGCACATGCAAAGGCCCTGGGGCACGAGAGATCAGGAGGCAGAACAGAGAGGTCAAGTGACTTGCTGCAGGTCACACAGCATGCAGGCGGCCAAGCCTGCACTCAAACCCCCACGTCTGGCTTCCTGGCCATTCCCCTGAACTCCTGGAGCTGGTAAATTCTGGTTTGTAGGGGAGAAGTCAGAGGTGCCGAGAACCGGTTCAGGCACTTTGGCAGGACTGGAGATGTCCCCTCAGGCCGGCCTGCCCTGAGGGCCTCTCTGGGGGCTACCTGCCCTTGTCATCTTCTCCTCCTCCTTGGAGGACAATCTTATTAACAATTACACCGTCCACAAACAGCTCCCTCCATGCAGGTGGTGGCTTTATTAAAAAAAAAAATCAAATTTAAAAAACAGGCTGGGCATGGTGGCTCATCCCTGTGATCCCAGCACTCTGGGAGGCCAAGGCGGGCGGATCACTTGAGGCCAGGAGTTTAAGACCAGCCTGGTCAACATGGCAAAACCATGTCTCTACCAAAAAATACAAAAATCAGGTGGGCGTGATGGTGCATGCCTGTAGTCCCAGCTATTCGGGAGGCTGAGGCAGGAGAATCACTTGAACCTGGGAGGCAGAGGTTGCAGTGAGCCTAGATTGCACCACTATACTCCGGCCTGGGCGACGGAGTGAGACTCTGTCTCAAAAAAACAAAAAACCAAAAAAACAAACAAACAAAAAAATAATAATTAAAATAAATAAATAAATTCATTTAAAAAAATTTAAAAATATAGAGATGGGCTCTCGCTATGTTGTCATGCTGGTCTCGAACTCCTAGACTCAAGCAATCCTCCTGCCTCAGCCTGCCAAAGTGCTGGGATTACAGGCGTGAGCCACGGCGCCCAGCCTCCATTCAGGTGATGGTTTCTGAATTACCACCGCTCCCTGCAGATTCTGTCCACAGCGCCAGACCAGATTTTCAAAAACACTCTCTAAAGGCCTCTAAACTTACGCAGGTCTCTCTGCCTCAGCACTACTGACATTTGCGCCGGGTCATTCTTTAAAGAGGGGGCCGTCCTGTGCGCTGTGGGGCATTTAGCAGCATCTTGGCCTCTACCCACCAGAAGCCAGTAGCATCTCTCCCTCCCCAGCTATGATAAGCAAAAATGTCTCCAGGAGACATTTGCCAAATATCACCTGATGGCAGAATCAGCCCTGGGCGAGAACCTCAGTTCACATACCTCACATACCCGCTAACTACAATCCCGTATATGTTTGTTTATTTATTTATTTATTTATTTATTTATTTATTTTGAGGCAGAGTCTCGCTCTGTCACCCAGGCTAGAGTGCAGTGGTGCAATCTTGGCTCACTGCAACTTCCGACTCCCGGGTTCAAGCCATTCTCCTGCCTCAGCTTCCTCAGTAGCTGGAATTACAGGTGCCTGTCACCACGCTTGGCTAATTTTTGTATTTTTAGTAGAGATGGGGTTTCACCATGTTGGCCAGGCTGGTCTCGAGCTCCTGACCTCAAGTGATCAGCCTGCCTCGGCCTCTAAAAGTGCTGGGATTACAGGCGTGAGCCACCGCACCGGGCCGAGAATACTGTAATAACACTGACAAAGGCACAGGTGGCTGTAATTCACTCTTCCTTAAAGAAGTGATGATACCAGGGCCGGGCGTGGTGGCTCAAGCCTGTAATCCCAGCACTTTGGGAGGCTGAGACGGGCGGATCACGAGGTCAGGAGAACGAGACCATCCTGGCTAACACGGTGAAACCCCGTCTCTACTAAAAAATATGAAAAACTAGCCGGGCGTGGTAGCGGGCACCTGTAGTCCCAGCTACTCGGGAGGCTGAGGCAGGAGAATGGCGTAAACCCGGGAGGAGGAGCTTGCAGTGAGCCAAGATAACGCCACTGCACTCCAGCCTGGGCGACAGAGCCAGACTCCGTCTCAAAAAAAAAAAAAAAAAAAAAAAAAAAAAAGGAAGTGATGATACCATCCGGGATTTACAGAGAACCCCCTCTACGGAAGGTGTTGGGTGCTGGTTTTTGATCACTGCTAAGTCATCCCTTTCTCTCCTTTACCCAGGAGGAACCACGTGTTGGGGTCACAGGGCCGGTCAGCAGCTGGGCAGAAGATGCCAAGTGGCCTCTGGGCACTTTCGGGAATGGGGGTCTCGAGGGGGCTGGTTTTAGGAGCTGGTTCTGGCTTGCTGTGGCCAAGTCACACAGAAGGAAACCATAGGTGGCAACTGCACTGTGACATTGGGGACTGAGCTGCCCTGGGCGGGGCCTGCAGAAATCGGATCTATCCTGGATAATCACTAGGAAACAAATCGGCGGCCAGGCCCTGTGGCTGATTGATGCCTGCCCACACTCCCGCCCCAAACATTGAGGCACACATGGCGGAAAGACAGATGGGTTCCCCGTCTCCATAACCCCGGAACAGTAAAACCCCCAGAACATTCAGGGAAGGCGGGGCTGCGGCAGGGGTGTCCCAGACCTTACGCTTTAGCTTTTAATCAACTTTCTCCAAATTCCAAGGAGACCTTTTTATGGCGCTTAAAATATACCCCGTAATTTTACTCTTCTCTTAGATGCAGCATTCCCCAAAATATAACTTCCCCTTTTGTCTAAAATAGCCTTAGATCATTCTAAACATCAGGGCTGTGATGTTTTATGTGGCAGGGCACAGAAAGGAGGCTGAGCGAGTACCTGGGGATTTGGGGGTGGGGTGCCCCTTCCGCCTGGGGGTCAATGCAGCCTCCACCCTCCCTGGTGGTGCCAGGGGCCTCAGCACTCAGCTGTAGGGCACCCCCACCCTCTCCATACCCACCAAAGACACCTTTGGCTCTGATGTGCCCCACTTTTCAGCTTGGAGAGGCCTCTCTGAGGTCTGTAGCCCTCTTTCCCACCCAGGCTGCCCCTCACAGCTCCCGCTGCTCTCTGTGCTCTGTGGGGGGAACACCCAGGCCTGCTGGTTTGTCTCCAGAGCTGGGAAAAGGCACCGGAGCGGGGAATGCTGCCGGGTCACACTGACCACTGCCTTGTTCCCGGCCGCCCGACTCCGGTTCGCCTGTCCTTGTGCCGTAATTCACTCTCCCTTAAAGAGGTGGCCCTCTGGCTTAATTATCCTCCAACTGTAAGCTCCAGTACACCCTCTGGTTCCTAATCACACTTCTGACACCCCAGATGCCAGCTTCCTCCTGGGGGGTTTGTGGCCTTGGGCATGTACCTCTGGTCAGGCTGTCTCAGCTACAGTGAGGAAGGGGGCTGGTGTGAGAGACCAGGAGGATGACAGGGTCCTGCTCGGTGACTCTGGGCCCATGGGTTCCATGATCCTCTTCCCACCGTGTCCCTGGCAGGTTGTGCACCCTGCAGGCAGGATACATGCGATCTCAGAGCTCAGGAGGCAGCTGGAAACCCTCTGAGAGATAGGGCCTGCTGGTGTTCAGCCTGTGAGGGGGTTCAAGGCAAGGAGGGAACCCTGCACAGCCCCTGCCAGCCTCAGCCAGGTCCCAAATGCATGGGCTGTACAATCACTCCCAGCTGCCTGTGGGGCAGAGAGACGGAGTGAGTTAGCTCTGCCGAACCCTGTAGGACATCTCTATCTGTGTCCTCCTTTCCTGACTCCCCAAATTGCTTTATGACTCTGTGTGGGGAAGTGGACGCTTATGAATACATATGTATGTCTATGGCACAGATACAAATGCAGAGATTCCAGTTGGTGATCTGGGCTGTCTGGATCTAGGATGGGAAGCTGGTTTCATTACATCTGGGAAGGGGGAGCTGAGCAGAAGATACCTGGGGGCCGGGTGCGGTGGCTCACACCTGTAATCCCAGCACTTTGTGGGGGCTGAGGCGGGTGGATCACTTGAGGTCAGGAGTTTGAGACCAGCCAGGCCAACACAGTGAAACCCTGTCTCTACTAAAAATACAAAAATTAGCCAGGCGTGGTGGTGGGTTCCTGTAATACCAACTACTCAGGAGGTTGAAGCAGGAGAATTGCTTGAACCCAGGAGGCGGAGGTTGCAGTGAGCCGAGATTACACCACTGAACTCCAGCCTGGGTAACCAAGCAAGACTCCATCTCAAAAAAAAAAAAAAAAAGACATCTGTGAAATGTTCACCTTTATGGGGTTCTGGAACATTCTACAAAGTGGTGGATGTACTGGGGGGGACCAAGGAGAAAAAATTCCTATAAAAGGCCAGGTAGTAAATATTTTCAACTTTGTGAGCCATGCAGTGTCTCGGGTGCAATTACTCGGCTCTGCACTCATGGTGCCAAAGATGCCAGGGATGATATGTAAATGCATGGACGTGGTTATGCACCAATAAAACTTTATTTGTAGAGATAGGCACTGGCAGATTTAACTCGTGGGCTGTAGTTTGCCAATCCCTGGTAGATACCAAAAGAAATGAAACCTTGATGGCGTGGTGGCATGTGGCTGTAGTCCCAGCTAATTGGGAGGCTGAGGCAGGAGGCTCACTTGAGCCTAGGAGGTTGAGGCTGCAGTGAACTATGACTGCACCACTGTACCTCAGTTTGGGTGACAGGGCCAGACCCTGTCCCTAAAAAAATTTTTTTTAAAGTTAAAAAAGATGAAAAGACACTAAAAAGACTAAGTGTCATATTAGAGGGGGAAAAAAAAAAAGTGGAAAAGCAGCTGGGGGAACGAAAAGTGATAACGAAACGTGTCATGGTTCTGCCAAAGTGGGGAATCTCTGGCCGCTGATCCTGTTTCCGGGCAGTGGTTCTTGACTTGTTTCCTGCTGGGGAGATGCTTAAAGGAGGGAGACCTGAGCCATAGCCAGCACCTGGCACAGGTTTCAAGAAGTCACCCCAGTAGGACAGGGAGGACTACAGAATCCAGGGCGCACAAACCAGCACTCGCCTGGATCAGAAAACCGGCAAACCTCTTTGATTACATTCCTTTGCAAAAAACCCCAGCAGGGAGCATGTCACCCTCAGAGCAGGCCAAGTCCTAAAATCAGGGACTGCGGTTTTTGGCATGGGGAGCAAGTCTTAAAAACAACATTGTAAGACGTCACTCAGTCCACCTGGAAGAGCAAGCTCTTGGAAAGCCAGATCCTCACACACCTAGGGCCGCTTCATCATTGGTGTCACGAGGACATGCCTGACCGTGGGTGGGCAGTGACCGGCTCCGGGTGGGCAGGGGGTGAGAGACGAGGAGGCACACCAGTCACCTCCCCCCAGGGATGAGGGAGAACACCGGACTGAAACTGCTTCCCACCACCCCTAACAGCCGCTCCACAATGGTGCCGAATATGGTCGGGTTGATGTGTAACTCCAATGGCACGATGTTACTAAGAAGAAAAGAATCTAAAAATATTTAGGCAGAGAACATCTGTTACAATGAAATCTATCTTGTCATCCAGTTGACCTAAAACAGCAGTTCTCAACTGGGGTGGTTCTGCTCCTCAGGGAACACCTGTCAACATCTGGAGACGTTTCTGGTTGTCGGGACTAGGGGCGGGGGTGCTATGGGCATCTAGTGAGCAGGGACCAGGATGCTGCTCAGTCCCCCACAATGCACAGGACAGCCTGGCCATAACAGAATGATCCAGCCCACATATCAACAGGGCAGTGGTTGGGAACTTGGGTTGGACCAGGAAGTCTGGCCTCTGTCCCTGAGGGTTTCTGATTGTGAGGTCTGAAACTGACCCCATATGATGGCTTATTCCGCTTTCTCGTCGCCTGTGGGGTTTGCCCTGCCCAATCTCCTGCCTGCCCTGCATTCGGACCCCAGCTCCTATTTCCTCCTCTGGGCTGCTCTGCAGACCCAGGGCCCCCCAAAACTGCTTCCCTCCACCTTTGTGCAAACATCCCGGGGAGGCCACACAGGAGAGGCAGCCAGAGATTGATTCTATCCTTGCTTCCTGTGGTGCCCGGGGTGCCCACCTCACCCCCCTCAGGGACCTTCGGTAGCTCGTGGTCAGGGCCACGTTGTACCTCCTCCTTCTGTCCTTGTACCACCCTGTCTCCCACACATGCCTGCCTGTGTGGATGGGTGACCCGGATGTTTGTGTGGATAACCATTCCACTGCTCAGCCTTTTGGATGGCCTGGGCTAGCCTGAGTCTTGACCGCTGGTGGGGCGAGGGTGGAGACTCCTGAGAGCCCTAATTCTGCCTCCTCTTTCCCCACCACAGCAGTGCACCCACCCGAGAGGAGGACGGGCACCCGGTGACCCTGGCCCTGCTCCCCCAACCCGGCCCTGGACACACGGGCCTTCCAATCTCCCTTTGAAGTGCACCAGGCTGCTGCCCCGGACCCTCCTGAGTCCAAGCTCCCTGCCCACCCTGCTGCCCACTGATGCTCCCACCTTCCTTCTCCCTCAGCCCAGAGAAGTGACTCAGGGACCCTCAGCCTCAAATACCTCTGCATTCACGTAACACAGACACAACCCAAGCCACTGGGGGCTCCTGGACCCTTCGACAGACAGACGGGCGCTGATTGCAGGTATTGCTCTTCCTCAAATAAACGCTGGCTTCCCTTTGCTGCTCGGGACATGGGTGACTTCTGCCTTCTGAGGCCTTGGCCCCGTCCTGACCCTGAGCCTCCTCCGGTCTATGGCCCATGCCCTGAATCTCATCCCTGAAATGTCCCCCCATGAGGAGGGGAGCCACACGCCCCCTTTCAACACTTACTTCTGCCAAACTCACCTCGCCGCATGGCTAACAGCCAAGGGTTGGGTGAGTGCCTGGCTGGGAGGTGCCCCAGCTTGCTGTCTGCCCCCAACCCCTCTCTGACTGGGTCATACAACAGGATGGCCTCTGAGGCCTGATGAGTGCTGGGGCTGTGGGGTTCTTTGTGTGGCTGGTGCACAGCCCTGGCTGCCCCATCAGCTGCTTGAACGAAGCACTCCAAACCAAATTCACCAGGACTGGCCTCCAGACGGTGTCCCTGCAGCCATTTCTGACCCCCTCTCCTCCTCCCCTGGGACCTGTCTGTCCTCGGCTGTCAGCCTCAGATCTGGCACATCCCTGAGGCTGGGGTTGCTCCCAGGACTCCCCCTCTGTTGCACTTGCAAACGCTCCTGCCTGAGTCCAGGGTCCCTGTCAGCCAGCCCGTCCGCCATGCTCCCTGCAGCCAGCCTCCCTCTGGCCACTGGCTTCTCAACAGGCTGGAAAGGACATGCAGATGGACGTCCCTGCTGTGCCTGGGCACACCTGCCCCCGCCTCGGTTCCTCCCACCCCTGCTCCTGGTCCCACCTGGTGTCCCTCAGTGGCTCCAGCCATTAGCACGCCCGGAGCAGCCTGCTGGACGGGACTGCTCTCCTCCTTCCCAGGGCTCATGACAGTCTCCAGGAGATCCTCTGTGTGAGTGACAATCCTCCCACTCCCCAACATTGTTCTTGTGGGGGGCACTGATGGGGGAGGTTGGCCTGGATGGGGCAGGGGTCCAGGAAAATCCCAACCACATACCAGCCATACAAAGGAATGAAATGCTGATACAACTAGCGGGCAGAGAAACAAACCATAGTCCATCATCCATCCAGGCCATGGAATATGATGCAGTCATGAAAAGGAAGGAAGCACTGATCCATGCTATGATGTGGATGAATCTCAAGAACACGATGCCAAGTGAGAGAAGCCAGACACAAAAGGCCACAGAGTGTGAGAGATTCCATTGATCTGAAATGTCCACAACAGGCAGATCCGTAGAGACAGGAAGCAGATTAGTGGTTGCCAGAGCCTGGGAGAGGGAAGTGGGGAGTGACTGCTGATGGGGATGGGGTCTCCTTTTGGGGGGATGGAAATATTCTGGAACTGGATAGAGGCAATGGTTGCATACTACTGCGAGTGTACTAAATGCCACTGAATTGCACACTTTTGCCTGAGGCCAGGAGTTCGAGACCAGCCTTGCTGACATAACAAAATCCAGTCTCTACAAAAAAATAAAAAACATTAGCCAGGTGTGGTGGCGTGCCCCTGTAGTCCCAGCTGCTTGAGAGGCTGAGGTGGGAGGATCACTTGAGGCCAGGAATTTGAGGCTGCAGATGTAATTTAATTTACAGGCTTATAAACTGCAGATAAAATTTAATCTATATATTTATAAACTGCAGGTATAAATGTATCTATTTATAAATAGTAAATAGGTAAATTATATCTCGATAAGCTCTTAAACAGAAACCTCAACTTCAGAGGCATTAGAGTTGGCATATGCCCGGTTCCAGAACTTTCTATTTCTGCCACCCTTGCTGAGTGGTTCGTGTACCTCACGTCAGGTGGAAGGGGTCAGTCTGTCCACGTCAGGATGTGGCGAGGATGTATGAGATGATGCCCCCAACGCTGGGTGGAGGCTGGCATCCATCTGTGTCTCGCCCGACAGACTCAGGGGGAAAGGACGTGGCCCAGGCAGGTGTCCTTGAGGGTGGAGGTCGAGGTGGATAATGACACTGTGGTCTGGGTGACCTGCCCCAGTGCTGACTGTGGGTGGGGGAACAGAGCTAGTGGCCTGGCTGATGGCGGAGGGGCTAGGGAGTCGGGGGGAACATGAGGCTGGGTTTGTGGGGCCCCTAAGGAGGAGCTCAGGACCTGGTCCAGGTGGATACAAGTCCTAGGTTCCTTTGCCCCAAGAGGGGGGTCTAGGGCAGTGGCTAGCTCAGGACCCTTCCTCAGTCCCTCACTGGAATGTCCTGGGATTGGCACGACTTCGGGTGAGCTTGGCTCCACCAGCTGGGGGCGTCCCTCTGTGGCCCGCAGCCCATCACTGTCACCGTGTCCCACTGTGGGCCAGGCCACAGGGGCTCCATGGAGTCTGGGGACCCTTGGGACAACAGCCTGACAAGCAAGGATCCTTGTTTTATTTCTGCTTTCAGAATGAAAACTCCACGCACGCCGCCAGCTGCACTTGCTACAGTTCAGGACGGATGAAGGGAACCCCAGCCTTTGGCCCCTTGGACTCAGCCTGCTCTCAGAAGGGCACCGAGGCGAGTGCCTGGTAGATCTGAGGCTGTGGGCGAAGGGAGAGGAGCGTGTTCTGGGTGTGCTTTGCGGCGAGCCCCCATGGCCGATGCCGTGGGCTGCTCTATCCGCAGCCCCTGGGCTGTCGAGGGGCGCCTGCACTGGGAGGCTGGAGGCCACATGGAGGACGGGGAGACCCATGGCTTCTGCAGCCCCCAGACTTGGTGAAAGGTGATGGCAACAGTTAACTGCAGTGGCGGACAGATCAGCTGATTGGAACCGGCTTTCCACAGTGCTCCCTTCCTGTTTTTTGGTCAGCATTGCACAGCAAGGCTGCAACCCTTGCTGGGGGTGGGGGTGGGGGTGGGGGTGGGGAGGTGCGCCCAAACCTCAAAACAGCTCAACTTCTCCTTTTGGGGAGCTGAGAAAAAAATCCCCAATCGATACTGCGAGTTGTGCTGATCTCCGGCTTTCTGCAGCCTGGGCGAGAGAGGGGAGAGCAGAGAGGCAGCCTGAACGGGGGGCCGGGGCTCAGGCCGGGTTGAAACCCCGGGTTAGGCTGTGGCTGTCTGCAGTGTGGCCTGGGGAATCCACCTGTGGTGGGTTGACTTGTGGCTTCCCCAAAAGACATGTCTAAGTCCTGACCCCTAGAACCTGTGACTGTGGCCTTATTTGGAAACAGGGTCTTTGCACACGTCATGAAGATAAGCGTTTTGAGATGAAGTGATCCCATGAGAGAAAGACAAGGGAGATTGGACACGCACAGGGGAGAAGACCAGGTGACGACGGAGGGAGAGGGCAGAGCAATGTGGCCACAAGCCCAGGAGCTCCAAGGACGACTGAAGCCACCAGAACCTGGGAGAGAGGCCTGGGACAGACTCTCCCTCAGAGCCTCCAGAGGGACCCAGCCCTGCCCACACCTTGATTTCCGACTTCCGGCCTCCAGAACTGTGAGAGAATCAACCACTGCTGTTTGAGGACTTCCAGCCCGTAAAATGTATAGACACCTCAGGAAACTCATGCATCCACGTGTCTCTCTGGGGCTCAGTTTCCTCATCTTTAAAATGGGCAGAGCTGCCGTGAGGGCTTAGAGATGATGGAGGAAAATCAAGAAGCATAAACCCTGATACCCAGTGGGCCTGAGGCATGATTTAGCTAATTATTCCTCTTATTGGAAGATGATTCTTGGGGCCAGGCATGGTGGCTCACGCCTGTAATCCCAACACTTTGGGAGGCCAAGGAGGGCGGATTACTTGAGGTCAGGAGTTCGAGATCAGCCTTGGCCACCATGGTGAAACCCGTCTCTACTAAAAATGTAAAAATTAGCCGGGCATGGTGGTGGGCGCCTATAGTCCCAGCTACTCGGGAGGCTGAGGCAGGAGAATCACTTAAACCCAGGAGGCGGAGGTTCCAGTGAGCTGAGATTGTGCCACTGCACTCCAGCCTGGGGGATAGAGCAAGACTCTATCTCAAAAAAAGAAAAAAAAGAAAATGACTCTTAAGTTAGCACAGAACAGATGGAACTCATGGGTAATTTCTAAAAGCTCAGTGGCTGCAATGAACAGTGATTGGGTCTTATGGGAAGAACTCAAAAGACAGTGGTTCTATTCCCAGGGGACATCAGCAGTGCCTGGAAGCTATTTTGTTAATACCTCTCTAATCAAATGAAATGTCTGGGGACACTTCTGGTTGTCACACCTGCGGGGTGGGGAGTGCTCCTGGCATCTGTTGGGTGGAGGCCAGGGATGCTGTTCAATGTCCTTCAATGCACAGGACGACTCTTTCCCCAGAGAACGATCCGGCCCTGAATGTCAACAGAGCCGAGGTTGAGAAATCCAGCTCTCCGTGAAGACAATCATATCCCTTTGCAAACAGTCGCCCCAGGAAGCACGTTTATTGCCATGACGTGGATTTGGCTCAAGCCTGTTTTGGAAGCCAGCATGGGCACCACCCTCGAGCAGCTTAGAACCGCTGGAGAAAACCGGCCTCGCCAGCCCCCACTGCTGAGGCCCCAAGCAGGGCGGCCTGGCAGGACCAGGGGTCTGACTCACGGAGGGTGACTAATGGCTGTCGAAGGCATACTGGAGACTGTGCAGGCGTGGAGGCTGGAGGGAGCTTTGCTGGCATCCGGGGAGGAATTACCGGTACCCAAGACAATTGCGGATCTGGGGCAGACCTCGAGGACCCAGGCACAAGATGTCACCAAGTGGGACTTGCCAGGGGCCAGGTGGGACCTGAAGCTGGCCAGGTGGGACTCTAGGACTCTACGGGGGATGCTGTGGGCTGACTTGTGCTCCCTGTCCCCAAAATTATATCCACATCCTCACCCCTGGAAACTGTATGTGACCTTATTTGGAAATAGGGTCTTTGCAGATGCAATTAGGTAGGATGAGGTCATGCCGGAGTAGGATGGGCCCTACATCCCATGAGTGGTGTCCTTGTTGTAAGAAAGCCACGTGAAGACACGGACACACAGGAAGAACACCCCTGATGGCAGAGACTGACGTGATGTGGCCACAGGCCAGGGCACATCTGCAGCCGCCAGAGAAGCTGGAAGAGGCCTGAAGCATCCTCCTCCAGAGGCGGGAGGGAGCGTGGCCCCGTGGACACCTTGATTTCAGACTCTTGGCCTCCAGGACCATGAGAGCCTTCATCCCTGTTGTTGGAGACTCCCTTGCCCCTAACACTTTGTTACCTAAGCAACAGGAAACTCATCCACACCCTGGAGGGTCCTAGGGAGATGGAGCTGTGGAGGCAGTAACGTGGTGGGGAGGACATGGACCCTGAACTGAGACCTAGGTGGCAATCCTGCCTCCTGGCCATTCCACGTTGAAACCTTGGGGCTGGGTGTGTCATTTCTGTGGGGCTCAGGTGTTCACCCACCTGCCTGGTCCCATTTGGCAAAATGTCTGACATGGTAAACATTGGATCTACCCTCTCGTTCATTCACCTACTAAATTTTTGTTGTTTATATTTTTGAGACAGGGTCTTGCTCTGTCACCCAGGCTGGAGCGCAGTGGTGTGATCATAGCTCACTGCAGTCTTGAACTCCCGGGCTCAAGCAATCCTCCCACTTCAACCTCCTGAGTAGCTGGGACCATAATTTTTTATTTTTATTTTTAATTTTGAGATGGAGTTTTGCTCTTGTTGCCCAGGCTGGAGTACAATGGTGCGATCTTGGCTTGCTGCAACCTCCGCCTCTCATGTTCAAGCCATTCTCCCGCCTCAGCCTCCTGAGTAGCTGGGATTAGAGGTGCCTGCCACCACACCCGGCTAATTTTTGTATTTTTAGTAGAGACGGGGTTTCACCATGTTCGCCAGGGTGATCTCGAACTCTTGACCTCAGGTGATCCACCTGCCTCGGCCTCCCAAAGTGCTGGGATTATAGGCATGAGCCACTGTACCCAGCCTAGTTTTTAAAATTTTTGGTAGAGATGGGGTCTTGCAATGTTACCCAGGCTGGTCTGGAACTCCTAGGCTCACGCAATCCTCCTGACTCAGCCTCCTGACTCTGGGATTACAGGTGTGAGCCATACATGCTGAATTTCCAAGGTCACTGTTTTATCTCTGATGTGGATGCCAGGCACTGATGTTTTGGCCTGGAGAGCCATCGAGCCCCCTGGCCACCAGGTAGGAGGACACTGGGGCCACTGGCAGTTTCACTGTGGCTGAGTCTCAGAGCTGGGATGACGCCACGGTGGCCTCGGGACCCCAGAGCTGGGTTGCATCCACGTCTGCTCAGAACCTCTACAGTTCCTGCGTCACCCAGAGTCCTCTCTGAGTTCTACCTGGGGAGAATTTTGTGTTCACTTTGGCCACCACATAGTCCAGTGTCTGTATCACAGTCTGCCACATAGCAAATGCTCACACAGCGATGAATGGGTGGTCTGGGTTTATAATGTAATGCACACAAAACAAAGCATATTAAAAACCGCTGAAGTGGGAGGATCACTGGAAGCCAGGAGTTCGAGACCAGCCTGGGCAATGTAGTAAGACTGTCTCTACAAAAAATTTAAAAATTATCCAGGCATGGTGGTGCACACCCGGAATCCCAGCTACTTGGGTGGTTCGGGGGGGAGGATTGCTGGAGCCCAGAAGTTCCAGGCTGTGGTAAGTGACGATTGTGCCACTGTAATCCAGCCTAGGTAATGGAGAGACAGGACAGGACAGGACAGGACAGGACATGAACAGAACAGAAAGAAAATGGACATTCTATAGTGAAATTGCTCAGCGGTTTTATTGAAAGCTGATGTAAACAATGACAATGAATCTCTGTGTTACTTGTACAGGAGAAAACAGAAATAGGCTACATATGTCGGACGAGGGCTAAGTTGTATGACCCCAATTAATGTCTTGCTGATGACCTCAGAGAGGAAGAGGAACTGAAATGCATTCCGTAGGCACTGCTTAGATGTGATTTCAGTGAAATGTGCATGGCAGCTCTCAGCTTATGAGGACTAACAAGAGGCCAGAGGTCAAGGCTCCAGGGAGGGTGGGGTCTGACCCTGGCCCCAACTCCCTCTCTCCACTGAGGGGGCTCTCAGGATCCTAAATGTGAAGAAACTGACATATTCATATAATGGGCTATAATTCAGCAAAATAAATGAGCTCTCAAGCCACAAAAAGACATGGAGGAATCTCCCCTCCCCCTTTTTTGGGGGGGGACAGGGTCTCACTCTGCCACCTAGGCTGGAGTCTAGTGGCCCGACGTTGACTCACTACAGCCTCAACCTTCTGGGCTCAGGAGATTCTCCTGCCTCAGACTCCCAAGTAGGTGGGACCACAGGCACACAGCACCATACCTGGCTAATTTTTGTATATATATATATTTTTTTTGTAGAGACGGGGTCTTGTTATTTGCCTAGGCTGATCTGGAACTCCTGGGCTCAAATGATCCTCCTGCTTCGGCCTCCCAATGCACTGGGATTACGTAAGCCACTGCGCTGGACCGACATGGAGGAACCTTAAATGCACGTTGTGAAGTGGAAGAAGCCAGTCTGAAAAGCCTATACACTGGGACTCCAACTACAGACAGCCGGGAAGAACCAGAACTATGGAGGCAGTCAGAAGAAGCGTGGTTGCCAAAGATTATGGAGGGATGAACAAGGGGAGTGTGGAGGAATTTTAGGGCAGTGACACTACTCTGTGACACTCCAACGGCGGATACATTCATTATACTTTTGTCCAAACTCAAAGAACTTGCAACACCAATAACCCTAATGGAAAGTATGGCTGTTAGTCAGTAACAGTGTCAATGTGGATTTGAATCAGTTGCAACTGACACATCACGCTAATGCAAAATATAAATAACGCGAGAACATGGGGGTGGGAGGGGTACATGGGAACTCTCTGCACTATCTGCTGGGTATTTCTATAAACCTCAAACTGCTGTAAAACAACTAAAGTCTGTTTTTTTGTTTTTTTTTTTTTAGAAAGCGGGGCTGGGTGCGGTGGCTCACGCCTATAATCCCAGCATGTTGGGATGCCAAGGTAGGAGGATCATTGGCGTCCAGGAGTTTGAGACCAGCCTGGGCAATACAGTGAGACCCCCATCTCCACAAAAAATAAAAAATAAAAATGAAAAAAAAGCAGACCCCACACCCAGAGGTGCAGACCCCTGAGGCCACATGCTGCCCCTGGCCCTCACCAGGTGACGATGGTTGTGTTGTTCTGAGACATGTGGATGCACCTCATCCTAAAACCCTTGGAATGATGGGTGCTGTGTGGTCACTTCTGCAGCCCTGTGGCCACAAGACTCACCCACAGCGGCACACAGAGGGCTCCCGTGGGGTTTGGCTGATCAGGGCACTGAACAGCGGACAGAGGGCATGAGGCATGAGAGCCTGGGTTGGTCCCTTCTCTGCTGCCTCTACAGTGGAACCAGGTGGCCCCCTCCCCTTGCCCACTCTGTGACAATGCCTTCCCATCCCCTTAACCCCCAGGCCTGCCGTACGCCTTGCTGGCTGCCTTCCACCCTGCCGGTGCCCCTAGAAATGCCCCATTATGAAGCACTCCTCAAACTGGTTTGAATGCGCCAGCCTTTTCTTTCAGGCACCTTGAGAAGGAATGGCCATGATCTGGAAGCCAAATGTGTATTAACTGTGACCCTTTTTTGTTTTTTTTTTTTTTGAGACAGAGTTTCACTCTGTCACCCAGGCTGGAGTGCAGTGAAGCAATCTTGGCTAACTGCAACCTCCACCTACCGGGTTCAAGTGATTCTCCTGCCTCAGCCTCCTGAGTAGCTGGGATTACAGGCACGCACCACTATGCCTGGCTAATTTTTATATTTTTAGTAGAAACAAGGTTTCATCATGTTGGCCAGGCTGGTCTCAAAGTCCTGACCTCAGGTGATCCACCTACCTCGGCCTCCCAAAGTGCTGGGATTACAGGCATGAGCCACCACACCCAGTGACTTTTTATTTTCTGTATTTTTGATGCTCTGACATCTGGGGCCAGGCTGACCCCAGAGAGACGGCCCTTTCCAATTCCTAGATTGGTTCTAGCCAATTCCTAGAGATGGTTCGGGTCTTGCCTTCCATATGCAAACCAACTAGCCCAGAGCCTACACCCCAGCCACCTCCTCTGTGGGGCTCTCACACTCCAGCCCACTATCCCCTGCTCTCATCACCCCAGGCCCTGGCACCTAACAACAAGGGGCAGCCCTTATGCCCCAGAGTCCATTGAAATAATTCAAACAAGCCAATCCTACGCCAGCTTACTCTGCCTAGCACATTCCGATGCATGAAAATCACAATAAAGGTTCCTGCCTCTCTCCGCTCCCTTTTTCCCTCTCTCCCTCAGTCTCCTGACGTGTTCCAGTGCTTCCCCCTGTGGCCTTCCATGGCATTGCACCCTCTTTAGGGAACTGTGAGTAACAAACTCTCTTTCCAAGGGCAGTTGCATCCTGACCAGTTGGCCTCGCAGTACCTGAATAATAACAACTATCAGAAAACCTCCACTTTTTCTCTCTTTAGAGGAAGGGTCTCTTTCTGTTGCCCAGGCTGGAGTGCAGTGGTGCGATCATAGCTCCAACTTGTGGGCTCAATTGATCCTCCCGCCTTAGCCTCTCTAATAGCTGGGACAACAAATGTGTGCCACCGTACCTGGCTAATCTTTGTTTTTGTTTTGTTTTGTTTTTGTAGAGAGGTGGCCTTGCTATGTTGCCCAGGCTGATGTTGAACTCCTGGGCTCAAGCAATCCTCTTGCCTTAGGCTCCCAAAAACCACTGGGATTATAGACATGAGCCACCACACCTGGCCTGAAATTTCTTTCTTTCTTTTCTTTTCTTTTTTGAGACGGAGTCTCTCTCTGTCATTCAGGCTGGAATGCAGTGGCATGATCATAGCTCACTGCAGCCTCAAACTCCTGGGCTCAAGTGATTCTCCTGCCTCAGCCTCCTGAGCAGTTGGGACTAGAGGTGAGCACTACTATGCCTGCTTGGCTGATCATTTTTTTTGTAGAGAGAAGGTCTTGCTATGTTGCCCAGACTGATCTTGAACTCCTGGGCTCAAGCAATCCTCCCACCTCAGCCTCCCAAAGTATTGGGATTACAGACGTGAGCCACCGCGCTTGGCTCAAAACCCACATTTTCCAAACAAAGGCCCCCTCCCACAGACCAACCAGCTTCCCTGCTCACCTCCAGCACGGGGCCAGCACCCAGGATGGTCCTCTCAACGCCGCTGGCATAGCCCTTCTGGCTGAGGGCGGTGAGGCAGTGGATGAGGAAGTTGGTGCTCTGGGTCTTGCCAGAGCCGCTCTCGCCCGAAATCACGATGCACTGGTTCACGCGCTTCCTGAGCATGGTGTAGTAGGCCACGTCGGCCAGCGCGAAGACGTGTGGCTCCAGCTTGCCCAGCTGCTGGTTCTCATACATCTTCACGTACTTGGGGTTGTAGATGGGCAGGAACTTAAAGGGGTTGATAGCCACCAGGATGCTCCCCGCATATGTGTAGATCTTTTGTTGCAGGAAGCGGTGCTTGAGGTTCTTCAGGAGGTTGCCCTCGGTCAGCTCAGGGAGGTTACACAGGTCATCAAAGTCCGCCTGCTGCCGTGGCAGGAGGCCACGCTCCACTAGGCGTCGGGTGGCCGTGGCCTGCGCCACCAGCTGCATGTGCACGTACTTGATGGTCCCGTCTGCATTGCGCTCCTGCAGCAGGAAGTAGTAGCCATCCTCCTGCGGGTGCTCGTCCTGCGCCCGCCGGGGCCACAGCAGCACCCGGTGCACAGGCGAGTCGTTGGCGTCCAGCACCCATTCCTCGCCGCCCGACTCTTTGACTTCCACCAGCACGTAGCATTTGGTGCCGTCCAGCCGCAGGCTGGCGATGGCGTCCTTGATGACGTCCGAGGTGGTGCTGTCCTTGGTGGCGGTCACGCGGCACGAGGCCTGGCTCTCCGTGGTGGACAGCTGGGGGTAGATGTGCAGGTGGTAGGCCGCCTGCTCCCGGCGGCCCGAGCTGCCTGCCTCTTTCACACTCATCCTGCCGGCCGCCTGGCTTCAGCATGCCTCCCAGGCTCAGGGCGCGCGTGTCCTGGAGCTGGAAGGGAGGTCAGAGCCAGGCACAGTCAGAGAGGTGGGGGGAAGTTTAAGGGGCATGTGGAGTCCCACTCCTGGGCAGATAGCACCTGACCCAATGCTGGAGTTCCCCACCCGACTAGGCTCACCCAAAAAGCCAGAGGCAACCAGTCACGGCATCCCGTGAGGGTCTGTCTGTCCTTCAACATGACCTCAGGCTCATGCAGTGGCTCATGCTTATAATCCCAAAACTTTGGGAGGCCAAGGTGGGAGGAGTGCTTGAGGCCAGGAGTTTGAGACTAGCCTGGGCAACATAGGAAGACCCCATCTCTACAAAAAATAAAGACATGGTGGTGCTCAACTGTGGTCCCAGCTCCTCGGGAGGCTGAGGTGGGAGGATCAATTGAACCCAGGAGATCGAGGCTGCAGTGAGCCGTCATTATACCAGCCATGCTCCAGCCTGGGTGACAGAGAGAGACTCTGTCACTTAAAAAAAAAAAATTTTGATAGTGGTTTTTACAAGTGACATCATCAGACAACCCCCAAGACCTGACCCTTCCCCCTGAGTTTGCTCCATCCCAGCCCCCATCCCACCCCATCCAGAGGCAGCCTTTCAACTTTGAAGCCCAACAGCCATGACCCTCTTTCTGCTATGCCCTTCCCAGCCCACATCCTTCCTGACCTCATCTCTGAATAAACCTCCCCAGCAGCTCCCCAAGCAGATGAAGGCTCGGCCCCACAAGCCTTGGCCACACACCGGTAACAGTGAGAGGCATGTGGGGATGAGCAAGACTGAACCAGTCCTGAAATATGGGATTCCCAAAACTCCAGGGTCCTTGAAACCCAACCTAGGAAGACAAAGTCTGGGAGAGCCACAAAAAACGCACTCAGGCAAATGGCTTAGAGGGCGGTTGCTTCTGAAGCCACAACTCCAGTCTACTGGGGAGAAGAACATCAGGCAGGCCCAGGCAGGGGGCATCCTGCAGGAATATGGTCGGTGCTCTCAAGATTGCCAAGGTCACGGGCAACAAGGAAAGACTGAGGAGCCAGCTGTCCAAGACCACAGGAGACTCGCAATGAGATAGGACTCCCCGGAAAGGATCCTCCGCCAGAGAGACGGCTTGAATAGAAGAGCTAGTGACATCAGAAGCACACCAGGGGGGTGGTAAGTAGCAGTCTGCCAATACCAATTTCTTTTCTTTTCCTTTTTTTTTGTTTTTGAGACAAGAGTCTCACTCTGTCGCTTAGGCTGGAGTGCAGTGGTGCAGTCTCGGCTCACTGCAACCTCTGCTGCCTGGGTTCAAGCAATTCTCCTGCCTCAGCCTCCTGAATAGCTGGGACTATAGGCATGTGCCACCACACCCGGCTACTTTTTGGCCAGGCTGATCTCGAACTCCTGACCTCAGGTGATCTGCCCACCTCGACCTCCCAAAGTGCTGGGATTAGAGGGGTGAGCCACCACGCCCGGTCTACAAGTGCAGGTTTCTTATATACATATATTGTGTAGTGATGAAGTCTGGGCTTGGCTTTTCTTTCCCTTTTTTTTTTTTTTTTTTTTTTTGAGATGGAGATTCGCTGTTTGTTGCCCAGGCTCTAGCGCAGTGGTATGATGTCGACTCACTGTAACCTCCGCCTCCCGGGTTCAAGTGATTCTCCTGTCTCAGCCTCCCAAGTAGCTGGGATTATAGGCACCCGCCACTAAGCTCAGCTAATTTTTTTTGCATTTTTAGTAGAGACAGGGTTCTACCATGTTGGCCAGGCTAGTCTCGAACTCCTGACCTCAGGTGATCCGCCCTCCTCGGCCTCCCAAAGTGCTGAGATTACAGACGTGAGCCACTGTGCCTGACCTTTTTTTTTTTTTTTCCCTTAATAGAGACAGCCTTATTATGTTGGCCAGGTGGCCTTGAACTCCTAAGCTCAAACGATCCACCTGCCTAGGCCCCCTAGAGTGCCGAGATTATAGGCATGAGTGACTGTGCCCAGCCAAGTTTATTCCTAAAAAATGCATTTGCTTCTGAAGGTTGCAAGAAAAAGAAATGCTGGTGCCAGCCCACCTGGGGGCTTGGAGCAAGAGCCATAAATGCGGCACGAGTCAACCAAGAATGGCTGAGGGTGTGAAGATGGGGCCCAAAGACAGGCAGGAGAGGCTGGTACGCAAACAGACGTGAGTGCAGAGGTGAATCCAGCGCAATGGTTAAAAGACACACAGTAGGAGTGATTATCCTAAAGAACAAGAGAAGACATTAGGGGAGTGGGAATATCTAAGAGGGGTTCTGAGTCCAGGCGCAGTCACTCGCACTTGTAATCCCAGCACTTTGGGAGGCCAAGATGGGTGGATTGCTCGAGGTCAGGAGTTCAAGACCAGTTTGGCCAACACGGTGAAACCCTGTCTCTACTAAAAATACAAAAATTAGCCGGGCGCAGTGGCAGGCGCCTGTAATCCCAGCTACTTGGGAGGCTGAGGCAGGAGAATCACTTGAACCCGGGAGGTGGAGGTTGCAGCGAGCTGTAATTGTGCCACTGCATTCTGGCCTGGGCGACAGAGTAAGACTCCATCTTGAAAAAAAAAAAAGAGGGGTTCTGAAGGATGAAGAGGAGTTCGTTCATGAGGTGAGTAAAAGAGTAAAGGATAGTATGATAGGCACACCACCTGTTTTTATAAATAAAGTTTTATTGGAAGGCAGCTTTGCCCACTCATTTCCTTATTGTCTGTGGCTGCTTTTGCTACAAGAGCAGAATGAAATAGTTCAGGTACAGACTGTAATATTACGGCCTGGAAAGCCTAAAATATTTGCTATCCAGCCCTTCAAAGCAAAGGTTTGCTGACCTCTGCCCTAAAGAGAAGCATGACTCAGCACTGCGTCTGAGTGGGGTCAGGGCCACCAGAGGCTCTGGGAATTCCTGTAGAAGTGTTAGAAGGGCTGAGGCTGAAAGAAACGATAACTTATGAGGCTGAGGCAACAGTTCACACAGGGATAGGGAGTGGCGATAGGGAAGAAGGCTGGGGGACATTTAACTCTTAAAACTTTCTCTTAAAACTTTCCCCCAAGTGAGTAAGTAACTGTCGTGTTTTCTTCCAGGGAAACAGATATACACTGTATATAGCTTAATGAAATTTGGATTGTCTTATTCATTCAGCTGTAAAACCTAATTCTTCCCTTGACATGTCAGTGCATTTGAATGTTCCTCCAGGTCATGAGATAAAGCCTTGAGAGGCAGGTTTGGTTTTTTTTTTTGTTTGCTTTTATTTTTATTTTATTTACTTAAGACACGGCTTGAGCAACAGGGCGAGACGCTGGTTTATTTTTATTTTTATTTTTTTGAAATGGAGTCTCACTTTATCACCTAGGCTGGAGCACAGTAGTGTGATCTTGGCTCACTGCAACCTCCGCCTATCGGGTTGAACCGACTCTCCTGCCTCAGCCTCCTGAGTAGCTGGGATTACAGGCGCCCACCACCATGCCTGGCTAATTTTTATATTTTTAGTAGAGACGGTGTTTCACCATGTTGGCCAGGCTGGTCTCGAACTCCTGACCTCAGGTGATCCACCCTCCTCGGCCTCCCAAAGTGCTGGGATTTACAAGCGTGAGCCACCATGCCCAGCCGAGACTCTATGTCTTAAACAACAACAACAACAACAACAACAACTACTATCTGAACGAGGCAGCTCTTCCACTTTTTTATGTTTTGAGACAGGGCCTCACTCTGTCACTCAGGCTGGAATGCAGTGGCATGATCTCAGCTCATTGCAGCCTCGACCTCCCAGGCTGACTGGGCTCAAGTAATCCTCTGACCGCACCGCCATGCCCAGCTAATTTTTGTATTTTTTTTGCAGAGAGGGGGTTTTGTCATGTTGCCCAGGCTGCTCTGGAACTCCACCTGCCTTGACCTCCCAAAGTGCTGGGATTACAGGCATGCGCTACTGTGCCTGGCCCTCATCCGCTTTAGAAAACACTTTAGCAGTTTCTTTCAATGTTAAAACACATACCTAGCACGTGACCCAGCAATTCCCCTCTCCGGAGTTACTCAGGAGAAATGACGCAGATGTCGAGACAGAGACATGTAACTTCTGAGACCCCCAAACTGAGAACCCAAATGTCCACCAACTGAATGAACAAACTGACCACACCATGGAATATGGCTCAGCAATGAGAAGGAACCAACAAGTTCAGGATGGCTGGTTCCTGATGCTCACAATGGTAGGAAAGCAACTCAGAATTGCTGGGCTGAGTGAAAGGAGCCTGACACGGCCGGGCATGGTGGCTCATGCCTGTAATCCCAGCACTTTGGGAGGCCGAGGCAGGCGGATCACAGGGTCAGGAGGTTGAGACCATCCTGGCTAACACGGTGAAACCCCGTCTCTACTGAAAATACAAAAACAAAAACAAAAATTAGCCAGGCATGGTGGGGGGCACCTGTAGTCCCAGCTACTCAGGAGGCTGAGGCGGGAGAATGGCGTGAATCCGGGAAGCGGAGCTTGCAGCGAGCCGAGATTTGCCAGTGCACTCCAGGCTGGGCGACAGAGCGAGACTCCATCTCAAAAAAAAAAAAAAAAAAAAAAGAGACTACATACAGACCTAGCAATTCTGCTCCCAGGTATAGACTCAAAAGAATGGAAATCAGTGACTCAATTCCTTGTACACCAACGTTCACCGCGTCTCTATTCACAACAGTCGAAAGGCGGAAACAACCCAACGTCCGTCGGCAGATGAGTGGATACACAAAACGTGGTCCATCCACACAACGGAATATGACTCAGCCATAAAAAGGAATGAACCACTGCTCCATGCTACAACATGGATGAACCCCAAAAACATGAGGCTGAGAGAAGCCAGACACAAAAGGCCATAGCCACACACAAAAGGCCACTGGGTGTATGATTCCGTTGATACGAAGTGTCCAGAACAGGCAAATCCATAGAGACAGGAAGCAGATTGGCGGTTGCCAGTGACTAGGGGAGGGGGAATAGGGAGTGATTGCTAATGGGGACCGGGTTTCCTTTTAAGGGGATGAAATGTTCTGGAATCAGACAGAGCTGGTCGTTGCACAACACTGTGAATGCACTGACTAGCACACTAATTTTTATTTTATTTTATTTTTGAGACAAAGTCTTGCATTCCATTGCAGTGCTGCGATCCTGGCTCACTGTAACCTCCATGTGCTGGGTTCAAGCGATTCTCCTGCCTCAGCCTCTCTTCCAACCTCAGGGAATTACAGGCACCCGCCACCATGCCCAGCTAATTTTTGTATTTTTAGTAGAGATAGGGTTTCGTCATGTTGGCCAGGCTGGTCTGGAACTCCTGACCTCAAGTGATCTGCCCGCCTCAGCCTCCAAAGTGCTGGAATTACAGGCATGAGCCACCATGCCTGGCCAAATTTTTATTTTTGAGACAGGATCTCATTCTGTTGCCCAGGCTGGAGTCCAGTAGTGCAACTGTGGCTCACTGCAGTCTCAACCTCCCCTGGCTCAAGCAATCCTCCCACCTCAGCCTCCCGAGCAGCTGGGACTACAGACACATGCCACCACGCCTGGCTAATTTTTGTATTTTTAGTAGAGACTGGGTTTCACCATGTTGCCCAGGCTAGTCTCAAACTCCTGGGCTCAAGCAATCTGCCTGTATCAGCCTCCCAAAGTGCTAGGGTTACAGGTTTGAGCTACCACACCCAGCCAAATTGCACGCTTTAGATGGTGAATTTTACATTTTGTGACTTTTCCTTAATTAAGTTTTAAAAAGAGCCTATACTGTCTGACTTTTCCTTAATTAAGTTTTAAAAAGAGCTTATACTGTCTGATTTCATGTATATAAAATTATAGAAAATGCAAACTGATCTATGAAGACAGAAAACTGATTGGTGGCTGCTTGGGGATGTGGGGCGGGGAGGGATGACAAGAGGCCTGAGGACACTTTTCAGATGATGGATGTGTTTATGATGGTCATGGTGGTGGGCTCATAGACGTTTGTACACTTAGTAAGTACAGCCTATTATGTAACAATTTCATCTGGATAAAACTGCTTAAAAAGGCCAGGTGCTTGGCCGAGCGTGGTGATTCATGCCTGTAATCCCAGTACTTTGAGAGGCCGAGGTGGGCGGATCACCTGAGGTTGGGAGTACGAGACCAACCTGGCCAACATGGAGAAATCCCGTCTCTACTAAAAATACAAAATAAACTGGGCATGGTGAGGCATGCCCTCCCAGCTACTCAGGAGGCTGAGGCAGGAGAATCGCTTGAACCCAACAGGTGGAGACTGCAGTGAGGTGAGATTGCGTCATTGCACTCCAGCCTGGGGAGGAGAGTGAAACTCTGTCTTAACAATAACAACAACAACAACAACAACAACAAAGCCAGGTGCCGTGGCTCATGCCTATAATCCCAGCACTTTGGGAGGCCGAAGAGGGCGGATTGCTTGAGCTGAGGAATTATAAACCAGCCTGGGCCACACAACGAGGCATCTCTACAAAAAAAAAAAAAAAAAAAAAATAGCTGGGCATGGTGGCACACACTTGTAGTCCCGGCTTCTTGGGAGGCTGAGGTGGGAGGACTACTTGAGCCCAGGGGGTGGAGGCTGCGGTGAGCAGTGACTGTACCACTGCACCACAGCCTGGGCCACGTGGCAGAACCTGTCTCAAACCACCCCCCAAAAAATACTGCTTTAAACATTACATGGATTTAAAAGATCCCATTTCCCCAGGAGTTTATCTTTTTAAAACTTCTTGCTCTGTATTCAAAAGTTCAGCCCTTGAGCCCAGGCACAGTTCCTCAGACACCATGGCTGGGAGATGGTTGCACATCTAAAGGTACGTCAGGTTCCCAGCTGCCACATGGTATCACTCACCTGGTTGTACCAGGACGCCACGAGAGTTAATCATGGAATGTTCTCAGGCAGCTCCATAGGGCCAAGGAAGATGGACAGAGGTTTACACACTTCCAAGCCAAGCGAGGAATACAGGAGCCCAAATTAAGGATACATGTCTTTTTCTTTTTCTTTTTTTTGAAATGGGAGTTTCACTCTTGTTGCCCAGGCTGGAGTGCAGTGGCATGATCTTGGCTCACTGCAACCTCTGCCTCTGGGTTTAAGCCATTCTCTTGCCTCAGCCTCCCAAGTAGCTGGGATTACAGGTGTGTACTACCACACCCAGCTAATTTTTTATTTTTGATTCGGATGGGGTTTCACCATGTTGGCCAGGTTGGTCTCCAACTCCTGCTGACCTCAGGTGATCCGCCTGCCTCAGTCTCCCAAAGTGCCAGGATTATAGGTGTGAGCCACTGTGCCTGGCCAAGATACATGTCTTAATCACACCTGCACGAATGTGTGTGTGTGCTGGCATATGTACTTCCATGTGCTTGCATGTACACAGAGGACACACATGTGAATACACATGCTTGTGTGCACACAGTACACACAACATAGGACACATCCATGCTCATATAAACACATCACACATGGACACACTATGCACGCACGCTTGTACACATATTCACATGCCTGTATACACACTCACATGCATGCACATACATACAAGGACACAGGTATGTAGGAACATATGTGCAAGCGCTTTTTTTTTTTTTTTTTTTTGACGGAGTCTTGCTCTGTCGCCCAGGCTGGAAAGCAGGGGCGCGATCTCAGCTCACTGCAACCTCTGCCTTCTGGGTTCAAGAGATTCTCGAGCTTCAGCCACCCAAGTAGCTGGGATATAGGCATGCATCTCCACGTCTGGCTAATTTTAGTATTTTTAGCAGAGACGGGGCTTTGCCATGTTGGCCAGGCTGGTCTCCAACTTCTAGCCTCAAGTGATCCAGCCGCCTCGCCCAGCATATACATCCATATGAACACTCATGCACACACACGTGCACAGCCACACGTACATGCTTGTACACAAAACATTTGCATGCAGACGCCTACCCCCATGTTCATGCCTACACACATGCGTGCACCTGTGTATGTGCACAGAGCGAGGCCCAGGCAGAGTTGGCCTGTCCTGTGACGTTCACTTTTGTGACCAGGGGCTCAGTGCAGCTCCCAGCTAGCGGGCTTTGGGCTGACTTACGGCTGAGCTGCCTGGATGTAGGCGGTGCAAAGCTCACTGGGATATGCCTACTTCCTCCTTCATAGCAGAGAGCTGCTCTGAGCGAGAAGCCAGGAGAACCCAAGGATGGGCTCTTTCTCCTGCTTCCTGCAGCCTCTGCCATCCCCCGAAGGGAGGGCTGATGCTAGCTCACGGAATGACAAGGGCTGAAGGCCACACGGATGGCTGCACTTGAGACTGCTCCACGTCCTCCAGGGACTGCTGACGGAGCACCAGGAGCCCTCTGAGCCCTGCTGGGAACACAGCCTGTGGGGGCTTCTGCAGCTCTGGGCCCCTGATGTGCGAGGCAGAAGGACAGACACTCAGGAAACCCCACTCTCAGAGATGG
This sequence comes from Macaca thibetana thibetana, assembly GCF_024542745.1. Taxonomy (NCBI): domain Eukaryota; kingdom Metazoa; phylum Chordata; class Mammalia; order Primates; family Cercopithecidae; genus Macaca; species Macaca thibetana. The sequence goes on from NC_065596.1 coordinate 7,503,154, forward strand.
GGCTGAAGAGGATGGTCACAGGACTGGCAGATGTGTGCCCTTCCCCCAGGCCAGGAGGAAGTGGATAAGGCTTGCTCAAGGCAGCTGCTGAGCAGCCAGGGCTGTGGGGAAGGGGGTTGCCAGAGAAGGGACGTCCCTCCCTGGCAGTGGGATGGGGGTGGTGGGAGCAGAAACAAGCTGGGACCATAAGCTGGAGTGCCCCCTGCAAGGCTCATCGGCCTGGTCCTCTCCTGCTCCCACATGGGCCTGTCCTTTCACCCACAGCTCCAGGCTGACCCCCTCTACCTGGGCCCGAACACTACCATACCCAGCTAATTTATGTATTTTTAGTAGAGATGGGGTTTCACCATGTTGGCCAGGCTGGTCTCAAATTCCTGACCTCAAGTGATCTGCCAGCCTTGGCCTCCCAAAGTGCTGGGATTACAGGTGTAAGCCACTGTGCCTGGCCACAAGACCCCATCTCTATAAAAAAATTTAAAAATTAGCTGGGTGTGGTGGTGCACGCCTATAGTCCCAGCTACTCGGGAGGCTGAGGCAGGAGGATTGCTTGAGCCCATGAGGTCAAGGCTGAAGTGAGCTGTGATCATGCCACTGCACTCCAGCCTGGGCCACAGAGCAAGACCATGTATCAAAAAAACAAAAAATGAAACAAAACTGCTTCCAAACAGGGAAGCAACTGTTTTAATGCCTCTTGTGAAAGAATCCTTCCCTCCCTGGATTGGGGAGCCTCCTTTGTTAAATACTACACATGGAATTATTTTATATGTGTGGTCCACCTCTGGGCTGCTGAGGCTTGTGAGGTGCCACACTGTTTTGATTATCAGAGCTTCAGAGAATGTTCTGACTTGGCAGGGCTCAGTCTTTTGTGGTTTCCCAGGAGACCTGGGACCTGGAAATTAGTCTTGCTGTGGCTTAAGATCCCTGCCCCAAGTGGATGTGAAACCTGCCCTTGGAGAATCCCCTGGTTCTGGTGGGAATGGAAGGAAGCAGATGGGGCTGGAGGAACCAGGGACCTGAAGTCCCTGTGGGGGACAGCTCAGCCAAGTGGCAACCTCGGGTTGTGGTTGTGTTTTGGGGTCTGGGTCCTGCAAACGTGTTTCCTTCCTTAAACCGAATTGTCTCACCAAAATACCCCAAGGCTAACATAACCACTCTACCCCGACTCTGCCCATCCCACGCACAGACAATGCGAACGGGAAGCAAAACACATCCTCCAGCTGATAGCATCAGTACGACCAAGGCCTTTTGTAAGAACGATCCCCTTGTCACCAAATGAAAATCAAACTGTCAGACTACAAAGATCCTCGAAGAAATGCCAAAAAGTGCTAACAAAGTGCCTGTTAACAGATGAATGGAAAAACACAACGTGGCCCATTCATCCAATGGAATATTATTTGGCCATAAAAAGAAATGAAGGCTGAGTGAGGCGGCTCACGCCTGTAATCTCAGCACTTTGCAAGGCCGAGGCTGGCAGACCGCTTGAGTTCACGAGTTCGAGACCAGCCTGAGGAACATGGCGAAACCCCGTCTCTACAGAAAAAAACACAAAAATTAGCGAGGCGTGGTGGCGTGTGCTTGTAATCCCAGCTACTTGGGAGGCTGAAGTGGGAAGATGGCTTGAGCCTGGGAGGCAGAGGCTGCAGTGAGCCGAGATCGTTACACTGCACTCCAACTTGGCCAACAGAGCCAGATCTTGTCTCAAAAAAAAAAAAAAAAAAAAAAAAAAAAGGAAGGAAGCACCGATTCATGCTATAATGTGGATGAAACTAAAAAACACGATGCTGAGTGAGAGAAGCCAGACACGAAAGACCATATGGGGTGTGACTCCATTTATAGAAATGTCCAGAATGCCAGAACAAATTCACAGACACAGAAAGTGATGAGTTGTTGTGAGGAGCTGGGGGACGAGGAGTGGGGAGAGATGGCTAATGGGGATGGGGACGGGGTTTCCTTTTGGGGGATGAAAGTGTTCTGCAATCAGATAGAGCTGGTGTTTGCACAATACTGTGAATGCACTGAATATTACTCATTATAAATTACACGTTATGTGCATTTCACTAAAATAAAAATGAATACTCCTTTTAAAAAAACAGAGCGGTGCAAAAAGAAATGGCTTCGTAAAAGCCAGGCCGGTATATGCTTTCTGCACTCTGAAAAAATGCCGATCTCAATTCAGAGCCTTTTCCTTGCGTTCTCATTGAAAGGAGGTGTAAGGAAAGGCATGACAACGAAAAAAACAGGCCCTGGGGGTGGGGGGTCAGTGGCCGGATGTGAATTAGCCGCTCTCAAGGCCGGCTACACAGAAAGTAGGGTTCTGCCTACCAGTTTGGTGGAGGATTCGGAATTTACTGGAAGATAAAGGCCTCCGGACGGGGCCTCCAGAAAGTGTAGCGTAGCCGTTTCGTTTATATAAGGCCATAATTTGAAGCCACATGTTTATAGGATGAAATCATTCTCAAGCTAAGAGAAGGCTAACTAGCATTGCAGCAGACTCCTTTAGGATGCATCCTGCAGCATTCAGCGCATGTCACGTTTCGCGTACATTTTGCTGATCCTGTTGAGGATTTTTTTTTTTTTTTTAAGAAGAAACCTCATGGGCCGTATGGGAAAGATGGAAACACACACACGGAGGAATGACCACAAAGTCAGTCTGTCGGTCAGGGTGGCTCAGATTGGGAGGACGACTTAGAGGCCTTTGTCCTCATTTTTCTACATCTCCAACCTAACCGTAAGATGGCCATGCTCACGTGCCAGTCGGGAGGAAGTGGACACTCAAGAGAAGAAACTGTTAAGAAAACTCCAAGGGATGGCGCAGTGCAGGTGACAGGAGGGAGGAACTAAGCTCTTTTGGGGCATTTCAAAAAGTGGGGATATGGCCAGGTGTGGTGGCTTATGCCTGTAATCCCAGCACTTTGCGAGGCTACGTGAGCCTAGGAGTTTAAGATCAGCCTGTGCAACAAAGAAGGAACCCCCCCCACACCAAGTTCTACAAAAAATAAGAAATGAGCCGGGCATAGTGGAGTGCACCTGTGGTCCCAGGTACTCAGGAGGCTGAGGCGGGAGGATCACTTAAGCCCGGGAGATCGAGCCGTGATAGTGCCAGGGCACTCCAGCCTCGGCAACAGAGACAGATCCTGTTTCTCTCTCACACACACACAAACAAGTAAACAAACAAAGTAAGTGGGGCTGCTTCCAAGATTCCACCGCAGAGGTGAATGGGCTCATATCACAGGCTGGCACAGGACATCACAGGAATTGGTGGGCATCACTGGTGGCCCAGGCCCTGCTAACGGGCCAAGTCCTAGGGGTGGGACAGAGCAGGGATGGGAAACTCCTTGGGGAGCCAGCAGGGCCAAGAAACAGCATCCGCAGGGCAAAATCACAAAGAGAGGCATTTCCAGTGGGGAGTTCATTCGTGTTCCCCAAAACTCATGCTTATCCCGAAACTCAGAACGTGACCTTGTTTGGAAACAAAGGCTTTGGGGATGTAGTCAGTTAAGATCAGGTTGTACTGGACTAGGGTGGGCTCCAAATCCAAAGACTTGTATCCTTATAAAAGGAAAAGAGACACATGTGCACACAGAGGGAAGACGGCACGTGAATAAAGACGGAGGCGGGGATTGGAGTGATGTGACCACAGACCATGGAATGCCTGGAGCCCCAGAAGCTAGAACAGGCAGGAAGAGTCCTCCCCTAGAGCCTCCAGAGGGAGTGTGGTCCTGCTGACACCTTTTTTTTTTTTTTGAGATGGAGTCTTGCTCTGTTGCCCAGGCTGGAGTGCAGTGGTGCGATCTCAGCTCACTGCAACCTCCACCTCCCGGGTTCAAACAATTCTCCTGCCTCAGCCTCCCGAGTAGCTGGGATTACAGGCACCCACCACCATGCCCAGCTAATTTTTTGTTTGTTTGTTTGCTTGTTTTTGAGACAGAGTTTTGCGCTTGTTGCCCAGGCTGGAGTGCAATGGCGTGATCTCAGCTCACTGCAACCTCCGCCTCCCAGGTACAAGCGATTCTCCTGTCTCCGCCTACCAAGTAGCTCAGATTATAGGCATGCACCACCACGCCTGGCTAATTTTTTTGTATTTAGTAGAGACAGGGTTTCACCATGTTAGTCAGGCTGGTCGTGAACTCCTGACTTCAGGTGATCCACCCGCCTCGGCCTCCCAAAGTGTTGTGATTATTGGCATGAGCCACCGTGCCCAGCCAACACCTTCATTTCAGACTTGTGGCCTCCTCAGCCACCCCAGGATAGGTACTTAGTTATGGAAGCCCCACGACATGAATCCAGTTGCCCACTGCTGAAGGCCTTGAGTGGAACACTCAGGCCAGAAAGTAGCTGGGTGAGCCCTTCAGTTGCTCCAGTCTTTTTTCTGCCTTAACTGAATATTCCCAAGAAGCTCATCGCAAATGCTCTCTCGTGACTTCTGCCAATTCCACGCTCAACTTCAGAGTTGAATGTGTTCTTCTGAACCTGTTCAGATTGTCCCTTGTCTTCCACAAGGCATTCCCCCAGACCTTCCATCTGGCCTGACTGTTCTGAGCCCCACGCCCCGGAGAAAGTCCCTTCCCAGGTATGTGTTGTTTCAGCACGTTCTGGCCACCCACCTCCCCACAGCCCAAGTGCTCTCCGACCTGTGCTATATGCCCACCCCTCCAGGCCCTGGGGTCTCCCTCCCTGGGATCTGTGCTGATGTTTCAGAGGAGGCTGTCTTCTTTCAACATATGGTTAACAAATGTTCCTCCAGTGCTCACCCCGGGCCAGGCTGAAGTTGGGCACAGGAGACAGAACGTGAAGGTGAAGGAGACGGAAAACACACTCACCACAAAGCAAAGAGGTGTTTGCAACAGCGATAAGTGCTTTGGGGAGGAAAAATCCAGCATAACTGTGCTAGCACAGCAGTTCTCAGCCAGGAGTGAGTCTGTCCCTGCTGGGACAGACATCTGTCTCGAGACTTTTTTTTTTTTTTTTTTTTTTTTTTTGAGATGAAGTCTTGCTCTGTTTTCCAGGCTGAAGTACAGTAGCGCTATTTCAGCTCGCTGTCACCTCTGCCTCGCGGGTTCAAGTGATTCTCATGCCTCAGCCTCCCAAGTAGCTGGTACAAAATGCACCCACCACCACACCCAGCTAATTTTTGTATTTTTAGTAGAGACGGGGTTTCTCCATGCTGGCCAGGCTGGTCTTGAACTCCTGGCCTCAAGCGATCCGCCCGCCTCAGCCTCCCAAAGTGTTGGAATTACAGGCGTGAGCCACCGTGCCTGGCCATGGAGACATTTTGTATATTACCACTTGCGGCAAGGGGACACTGCATCTTGTAGGTGGAGGCCAGGGATGCCGCTCAGTGTCCCATAGTGCACGGCATGGCCCCTACAGCAAAAAATAATCGGCCCCAATATGAGCCAGGCCAAGGTGGGGAAGCCAGGGATAGGAACCCATGGGGCAGTGCTCAGGGCAAACGGTTGCTGAGGCCTGTATAGTGCAAATGAGCTGGACGTGCCTGGAGCTTGAGGACAGCAGCCCAGGCGAGGGCGGGGAGCGGGCAGGCGGGGTCAGAGCGGGTCTGAGAACAAGGAGCCCAGTGTGGCCGGTGGGTCCAAGGCTGGAGGCGGGGAGACAGAAGCCGAGATGGGGAAGGTCAGATCCTCCAGGGCCCTGCAAATGTGGTTAGATTTTCATGCAAGTCCGACAGGGGAGCCCCATGTGGTTTGATGCAGGGGCACCAGGACCAGAGTGACATTAAGAAAATGTTACCATCTGTGGCAGATGGACTGTGGGGGGCCTGGGTGGAAGCACGTCCTGTGGGTGCCTTGGGGGGAGCTGACATTTGCCTGGATCAGGCCCATGAGACTCTGCAGGTGGGTTCTGGTCACAGGTAGAAGGCCGAGCCACCGGGCCCCGCAGGTGGCTGGGCTGCAGGTCCTTCCCGGGTGACCTGTGGGCTTGTAAACGAAGATGGGGAGGGCAGTCAGGGACATGGGTCTGGAAGGGCAGACCCCTCTGCAATCACACAGCCCATCTGTCGTCACGCCCAGAGGGAAAGCCATCTCGAGGGTAAGAACAGGCGTCTCCCTATGTTGCCCAGGCCAGGCTCGAATTCCTGGGTTCAAGCAATCCTCCCACCTCAGCTTCTGGAGTAGCTGGGACTACAGGTGCAAGTCCACACTCAGCTAATTTTTCTTTTTTTTTTTTTTTAAGATGAGATCTCCCTACGTTGCCCAGGCCAGTCTCAAACTTCTGGGCTCAAGTGATTCTCCTGCCTTGTCCTCCCAAAGAGCTGGAATTGCAGGCATGAACCACTGCCCCTGGCTAGAACATTTACATCACCTTAAAAAGAAACCCTGTACCTTTTAGCTATCACCTATCCCACTAATCCCCCAAAAGACCCCCAAATTTATTCCCATTCTCCACATCTGCTGAGCTGCCTAGGTGGCTCATGACCTGGCCACCCATCTGCCCCAGGCTTCTGGCTTCCACGTGGAGTGCTCTCTGCATGCCAGGATCCCCCCATGCCGCCCATCCGCGATCCAGCCCTTGTGGCCTTCAGCTAGATGCTCCTCCTCCTGGCCAGGAAACCCACCCTCTGCTCAGTTTCTACAAAGGACCTCCCAGGCTCAAGCTGGTTCCACTTTCTGATCACCTGAGAGCGAAACCAGATGGGGGGGGCAATGGTCCCAGGATTTGCTGCCACCAATGTCTTTGGTGAAACAGCCACTCCCCAGCTCCCCTTGAAGCTCATCCCTGTGCCAGGGACTCTGGTGATCACAACATGAAGGCAGGTGAGAAACGAGTCGCCTCAGGCCAGTCATGGGCTTGACCTGCAGGTCTCAACAGGCTCTGCTTGCCCCTCAAAAGCTTGGTGTTCTTCTATATCAGTGTTTCTGCCCTGGAACAGACTCTGCCCTCAGGGGACACTTGGCAACCTCTGTCCTGAGACATTTTTTTTTTCCCTTTGAGACAGAGTCTTGCTCTGTTGCCCAGGCTGGAGTGCAGTGGCATGATCTTGGCTCCCTGCAACCTCTACCTCCTGGGTTCAAGCTATTTTTGTGCCTCAGCCTCCCAAGTAGCTGGGATTACAGGTGCACACCACCATGCCTGGCTAATTTTTTTTTTTTTTTTGTATTTTTAGTGCAGACAGGATTTCGCCATGTTGGCCAGGCTGGTCTCCAACTCCTAGCTTCAAGTGATCTGCCCGCCTCAGTCTCCCAAAGTGTTGGGGTTACAGGTGTGATCCACTGCGCCTGGCCCTGAGACATATTTGGTTGTCGGGACAGGGAGGATGCTATCAACATGAAGAGGGTTGAGGCTGGAAATGCTGCTCCACACCCCGTGGTGCTCAAGGCCCCACCACAGAGACGGACCCAGCCACAAATATCAGCAGTGCTGAGGGTGAGAGACCCTACATTAATTATTTGGAAAAAAATTGATTCCGTCTTCACACTAAACACCAGAATGCACAAAATACATTCCTAATAATTTTTTTTTTTTTGAGATGAGTCTCTCTCTGTCACCCAGGCTGGAGTGCAGTGGCACCACCTTGGTTCACTGTAGCCTCGACCTCCCAGGTTCAAGTGATCCTCTGGCTTCAGCCTCCTGAGTAGCTGGGACCACAGACATGTGCCAGCACACCTGGCTAATTTTTGTATCTTTTTGTAGAGACGGGGATTCACTATGTTGCTGAGGCTGGTCTGGAACTCCTGGGCCCAGGGGATCCTCCCACCTCTGCCTCCCAAAGTGCTGGGATTACAGGCATAGACCACCGCACTTGGCGCCCAGTGGGCTACTAACCAGGAGAATCTACCTAGTCTCTCTGATTTCTCTCCTCTCTCCTTCCCCATTCACTTTGTGTATTTAAATGTGTGAGCTGGGCGCAGCAGCTCACGCCTGTAATCCCAGCACTTTGGGAGGCTAAGGCGGGTGGATCACCTGAGGTCAGGAGTTCAAGACCGGCCTGGCAAACATGGTGAAATCCCATCTCTACTAAAAATACAAAAATTAGCTGGGCATGGTAGTGGGTGCCTATAATCCCAGCTACTTGGGAGGCTGAGGCAGGAGAATCGATCACTTGAACCCAGGAGGTGGAGGTTGCAGTGAGCCAAGACTGTGCCATTGCACTCCAGCCTGGGCAACAAGAACGAAACTCCATCTAAAAAAAAAAAAAAAAGAAAAAAAAAATGTGCGCAGCATCCTAGGACTTCGGTCAGTCAGATGACGACAGACGCAAACTCACTTAGGAGTCAACAGAACCCCGAACTAGTGTTTCTCACCCAGGGCTGACTCCGCCCTCCAGGAGACACTTGGCCATGTCTAGAGACATTTCTGGTTATCCAGACACGGAGGAGGGGGTGCTACCGGCATCTGAAGGGTGGAGGCCAGGGACGCTGTTCAACACCCTACAGTGCAGACAGCAGCTCCTCCTATCTGGACAATGCTCGGCTCAGTCAGATGACGACAGACGCAAACTCACTTAGGAGTCAACAGAACATGGTGAAACATACCTCCTAAGGACTCATGGGCCCTTGACACAGTAGCACGGTTCCAACCCCATGCTCACTTGGCTGCAGGATATTGAGAGTGCGGGGTGCAAGAAGGAGCCAGCCTTGTGGAGGCACCTGCCCCGGTTCAGGCCACTTTCTTCACTCCAGGACACCCCAACCCTTACCTTCTCCCTTCCCTGCTAAATCATGAGGCTGACTCCCAAGGGACCACCCAGGGAAAAGGAACCAGTTTCCATGGCGCCTACGGGCCAAATAAGTACGATTGCACTTTCTCTGCCTCTCTTCTTGTCGTGCCCACCCAATAAATAGCATCTCCACATGACAAGACGAGGACCTCAGGGGTCTTCCCAAGCAGTGGACAAGCTACCCCCTGACCCCGATGGCACATTCACCAGGAAATTAAAGCCCTGCGTGAGTCCCCGTACCCTGGGAATCAAAATCTCAGACGTCACCCTCCTGCCCCCGATCTCATCTGCCCTGGAATGGGATGCAGGAGGTGGCAGATGCCTCCTCGTGGAGATGCTCTGAGCAGTGAGCCTGGGAAGATCCACAGCAAAGCCTTGAGCCTCCCACTGCTGCTGTGCCGCTGTGACTTCACTCATGAGGAAGCAGCGGTGCCCACCTCCCAGGCAGATGACCCATGGTACGGCTGACGGGGGAAGCTCTCGGGTCTCCTACTTCCCCCATAAGCGAGTCCCCAGGCCAGGCAGGCTCCCATCACAGGCCCGCTGCTGGCACCTTCACAGACCCCACTGGGCTATTAATTTGACTTCCATGCTCGTGACTCCTGGCTGAATATCTGAACAGAGGCGAGGGCCATCACAGCTCCCCCGCTGCTGGCTCCCAGCCAATACTTCCTTTTTGCTGAAGGATTTTAAGACATTCCAGAAACTTCTTTTGTTCAATCACTTGTGACAGCAGTTGATCCTAAGGCGGTTCAAGCAATTCTCCTGCCTCAGCACATCCCTGTAAAAAGTAGCTGGGATTACTGGTGCGGGCTGCCACTATAGTGCAGTGGTGCGGGATCCGGCTGCAATTTTTGTATTTTTCAGCCACCCAAGTAGCTGGGATTACTGGTGCGTGCCACTATACCCGGCTAATTTTTGTATTTTTATTAGAGACTGGGTTTCATCATGTTGGCCAAGCTGGTCTCAAACTCCTGACCTTAGGTGATCCTCCCACCTCGGCCTCCCAAAGTGCTGGGATTCAGGCGTGGGCCACTGCATCAGGCCTCTCACCTCTCTTTAGTCACCCTTGAATGTATGAGTGTGAGATCTGGAAAATTCCCAACAGGGAGCTTCCAAAATTGATGCAGCCAACCAACCTACTCACCCTTAAAGTGTTTATTTAAAGGAGTGAGAAAAGACAAAATGGACCTGTTCTCTATTGACACGATCATTTCCCCCCAGATTCCTGTATTACCTAAAAATGTAATTTGAGGCTGGGCACGGTGGCTCACGTCTGTTATCCCAGCACTTGGGGAGGGCGAGCGGGCGCATCACCTGATGCCAGGAGTTTAAGACCAGCTGGTCAATACAATGAAAATCCATCTCTACTAAAAATACAAAAATTAGTTGGGCGTGGTGGCGCACACCCGTAGTCCCAGCTACTCGGGAGGCTGAGGCAGGAGAAGCACTTGAACCTGGGAGACAGGGGTTGCAGTGAGCTGAGATCGCATGACTGCACTCCGGCCTGGGTGACAGTCCCCCCCCAAAATAAATAATAAATAAAAATGCAATTTGAATTTGCCCCTTTTTCAGTGTTATGGGCTGAGCTGTGTCCACCACTCCCCTCCACGAACAAATATTCATATATTGAAATCCTAAACCTCAGAACTTCAGAGTATGAGTATATTTGGGTCTTTTATTTTTTTTTTTTTTGAGATAGGGGTGTTGTTCTGTCACCCAGGCTGGAATGCAGTGACATGATCATAGCTCACTGTAGTCTGAAACTCCCAGGCTCAAGTGATCCTTCTGTCTCAGCTTCTCAAAGTGCTAGGACCACAGGCATTCACCATTATGTCCAGCTAATTTTAGTATTTTTTTGTAGAGATGGGATCTTGCTATGTTGTCCATGTTGGTCTTAAACTCTTGGCCTCAAGTGATCCTCCCGCCTCGGCCTCCCAAAGGGCTGAGATTACAGGCGTGTGCCACCAACCCTGGCCTAGAGACAGGGTCTTTATGGGGATGATTCACTTAAAATGATGTCATTAGGGTGGGCCCCCTTCCCTATGACTGCCGTCCTCATAAGATGAAATCTGGACACAGAGACAGGCACAAAGGGAGGACGATGTAAAGACCCAGGGAGAGACGGCTGTGTATGAGCCATCAGAGAGAGGCTTGGAACAGATCTCACAGCCCTCTGAAGGCACGAACCCTGCCAACACCTTGATCTTGAATGTGATCTTAAACGTCTGGCCTCTAGAACTGCGGGCCAATATATTTCTGTCATTTTGGCCACCCAGCGTGCGGTTCTGTTACAGCAGCCCTAGCAAACTCAGGCACCCAGCAACAACAGCCATGAAACACGCCTAGCGGGGCTCCTTCTCTTGCACACACAGCCCTGTGCAGCAGGGCAGAGAGGGGTTTTAAACAAGTGAGTCAGACAAGGATATCTTATTCATCGCTCCGACGAACCCACGGGCCGAACCCTTGAATCACTACTTTATTTATCATCGGGCTCGGGCTCAGAAAGTCTGGCTGAGGAAATGAGTAGAACCCAAACTCGTCAGCTGCATTTCTGAAACATGCCTAATCTCTGAGGCTCTTTCCCAGCCACGATAGAAACTGAAAGGGAACGGGGCTCTGGGCTGTGGCGGTGGGCTGGTGTGGAGACAGAGCCCTTTGTTCTGCCACTCCAGGGACCACGAGGGCAGAAGAGAAGGGCTTGTCTTGCTCTGCCGAGAGGCCGCCCGGGGCTGTCTGAATGGCCGGCCGAGCAGGGGCAGCCTGGCACAGCTGGGCTGGGGATGCCGGGCACACAAAGGGCTGGTGGGTGGGGTGCGGGGGCAGCACCCAGAGGGGACCGTCAGTCCCGTGGCCCTAGAGCGTTTCCTCCAATCAAGGGAAAGCAGCAAAGTCACGGTCAAGGAGGGGGCCAAGCAGGGAAGGGGAGAGCAAGATAGACCAAGAACAAAAATTCAGCAGTGTGTGCTTGGGAACGGGTGGGCGAAAGGGTCCACGGAAGAGATAACGCAGCTTACAAAAGCGACGTTTATCCAGGGCAACCTCCAAAGTAGCTCTTGGGAGAGAATCTAATACCTCTAATCTCAGAAGAAAAGCAACAGATCGTTCTAAGACGAGGACAGTTCCTCCAGAAATCCAGGTCAGTCATAAGACAAAGAAGAGAAAGACAAGGGCACCCGCTGTCCACCCTCGGGCACGTTGCCTAACCCCCCCCACAGTCAGTTCCTAACTGTTCCTCCTTTTTATCGAGACCTGCTCCCTCCGATTAAGAACTGACTGGATGGCAGGATTCAGTTCCTGGTCTCTGCCCCCGTTCCCACTCTTAGTGGCAGTTTCTCAGGGGGCTCCACAAACACCAAGGACCTACTGAGGCAACGATGGGCCCTAGAGGGGAACCAGGTTGTTCTAATGAGCATCACATTTCACCTGCGGAGGTGATTCTGCCTCCACCCCCCCCCCCCCCCCCCCCCCCCCGCCAAGGGGACACGTGGCCATGACTGGAGTCATTTTCGGTTGTTACCCCTTAGAGGGGACGGAATACTACTGGCATCTCATGGGTGACAGCCAGGGACACTATTCAACGTTCTACAGTGCACAGCCCCAAATGTCAATGGTGGTGCGGTTGAGAAACTGCCCTGGAGATCTGGGCTTCCCCAGTTAAAGGTTACTAAGGATCCTGCATGTTTCTAGAAAGCTCAAGGAACCATCTCTGAAGTTATCACCTGCCTGGGCCTTTCTGTATCAGGAAGATAAGAACAAGGACCCTCGTGCTGCCGGTTGGCAGAATGAGAGAGCTGGGATGCTCTGTACAGGCCGGGCTTCAAAGGTATCTGCTTGAGCAATCCCCTCTGCCTGGCGTGGTTTAACATGTGGTATCTTTCCAGGTTTGACCTGGGGCCAGCCACCACTTCCAAGGAAACCTGCTGGAATCCCCCTTGTCCTAAAGCTTGCATTGGTTGTTCCTAATTCTGCCCCCATAATATCTTGTGGCCCCTCTGTTGCTGTACTGATGACCTGATCTGAATTCCATTCCTTTTTATTTTTTTATTTGTTTATTTTTGAGGGTGTCTCGCTCTGTCCCTCAGACTGGAGTGCAATGGCACGATCTTGGCTCACAGCAACCTCCACCTCCTGGGTTCAAGCAATTCTCCTGTCTCAGCCTCCAGAGTATCTGGGATTATAGGCACACACCACCACACCCGGCTAATTTTTGTATTTTTAGTAGAGACAGAGTTTCTCCATATTGGTCAGGCTGGTCTTGACCTCCTGACCTTGTGATCCACCCGCCTTGGCCTCCGAAAGTGCTGGGATTACAGGCGTGAGCCACCGCGGCCTAGCCTGAACTCCATTCTTTCTGAAGAGGAAGTGCAAGGTTGCAGCGGGGGTGGGAGTGGTGGGAGGGGGGCACCTCTGTCCCCAGGAATCTACCAAGCGCCTGGCACAATCAGCCCTTGCCTAACTGAAATCTAGGCCCACCCAAGACACACCATTTGGAAGAGATGAGGAATGGGAGGCAGCAAGTTAACAGGTCCCGGTGGGGAGAAAATAATGAATCCTACAGCCAAATAGAAAGGGGAGATTCCCACATCTCTACCTGCTCCACTGAGTCACCAGACTGGACCCGAAGGAGGGTACTGCCTCGGGATTTCCAGAAATTTGCAGTTTCCAAAGCTTTGGGAATAGGTGCAATGTGCAAAAGCACTTTCGACAATGCAATTTTTTATTTGGACGATGAAGAAGCGGTAAAAATCAATCAACCAATCAATCAATCAATCAATCATTTTTGGATATAAACTGTAGAATAGAAAACGGAATAAAAGCAGGATCATTGTAGCCAGGAATGAAGAGTGGGGGTGCTGTGTGGAGTTCAAGGCCGGGAGTGGGGGGACACGGACTGGAGACAAGACAGTGATGAGAAGAGTTGGGTTTCATGTTGAAAAACGCTGATGGAGGTCAATTCATTCATTTTGCAGGTGAGAGGGCAGAAACAGTAACAGAGACTTGAGCAAAGCCAGGATCTCCAACACAGTGCTTCCTCCACAAGACCCTGCTTGGCCATTCTCTAGTGGCAGGAAGAGGTGATCGCAGGGCTGTGGGATCAGAAGATCCCGGTCCTGTTCATTGGGGTGTCTTGGCCAGGGCAAGCCCACAGTTCAATGTCTGCAGGAGGCATGACTGTGGGCTGTCACTGCATGTCCTGGGGCAAGCCAGGCCAAAGCCACCTTTCCTAAAGGCTAGGATATTCTGGAAGTGAAGGGGGTACTTATCTTTCTGTGGCCCTCTGTATATTCCAACTACCCAGGTTCATCTCCTGAATGAGCTATCAACTAAATATAAGCTGGGGTTCCCCAGCCCTTCTGGCCGATCCCAGATTAAGATCCCTACAGTTGGGAAAGGGGAGAAAGCACCCTGCACAAAGTCCCTGCCAGGGCCACAAGAGTCAGGCCTGTCAGATGTGAATAACTTTCCTGTCTCCCAGGTCACCTCCAGCTGCTCCTGGACACCCTAAGATTCTGAAGACTCCAACACCAAAAAACAAACCGAGTTAGGACCCTCTGGCTGCAAAACACAGAGTCCCCACCGGCTCCCACCTCAGACAGAGGCACAGAGAAGCCTTCCCTTAAAGACCCCTCGCCTCCAGGGTGCCCAGGAAAGAAAGGAGGACTGGTGGCTGTCGTGCCTCTCCAGGGCTGAGCTCAGAGCAACCGGGGGACAGATTTCCTGTATGTCGTTTTACCCATTTAAGTCCAAGGATGCAGCTCTGCGGAGGTGGCTACAGTCCTGTACATGAGGGTGCATGCACACTCCCTCCTGAAAAACAGTTCCGGCCTCACAGCCGGCCCTGAGGTCTCTTCCTTGGATCGAGGGAATCCCAGAATCCCGCTAGTCCTGTCTTAAAGGGAGGGTGGTGCCTTTTCCAAGACCAGGAGACTGGCACAGAGGGTGTTGGGACACGTCCCCGGTCACCCAGCTGTTGAGTGTGAAGTCAGGAAGGACATGAATCAAGAGGGGAGGGTGGGCGCGACGGAATCTCCAGGAGCTGCACCTCAACATCTATCTGCACGGGGCCATTCTAACCCCTTCCTTCTCTTCCCTCCTCTCCTGGCCCTCCCTCCCTAAGCCTACCCTTAGTTCTTACCATGACTTCTACTCCGTTTACTTCCCTTTCAGCTCCCATTTCCCCGCTTCCCAATAGCCGGCTGCCGCATCAGTTAGTTCAGAACCCCCCGCACTCACTGAGCGCCCACTGGGGGCCAGGCGCCGCCCTCTTCTCAGACACCCTTCCTTCAATCGCGCGGGCAGACGTCCCCAGATTGGTCTCGCACCCCTTCCCCCCAACCGCACCCCGGCTGTCCCGCCACTGGCCTTGCCCACTCCCCCAGCCTGGGCCTCTCGTTCCCGCCTCCTTGCCTCCCCACAACGCCGTTTCCTGCGACCCCCCAATTACCACTTAAGCCACGTCCTCTTCAGAGAAGCTGCTCAAAGCCACAAGACTCACCCCCCCCACGCCCGCGAACTCCCTCACCAGCTCCATCTCCATCCACTTTTTCCTTCACCATCTCGCTTCCAACTCATCCCCAGCAACCTCTCCAAGACCCCTAGGCTCGTTCCCGCCCCCTCGACCCCTGCCGTCGCGTCCCCCATCAGCCCTCAGCTCCGTCCCTCTTCTGCGCAGCCCCCACAGGCAGGCTTCGAGCTCGAGTCGCCAACCCGAGGCCGCCTGGAACTCACCTGGCCTCGGCCGCCGCGCGCCGCCGGTCCCGGGCCGGGTCCCCGGCCGGACGACCGCCTGCCAGCCCGCCGCTGCTCCGACCGCTCCGCCCCGCCGCGCCCGCCGCTCCCCCGCGCGCTCCCGCTTCCGGGTTCCGGAGGGGCGGGGACGGGGGCGTGACGCCAGCGCGCCTAGGGGGCGGGATATCACGAAAAGCCCCGCCCCTACTTTCCGACAGCTCAGGCCCCACCCACCACCACAACCCCCTACCGCCGATGGTGGGCGAGACCAAGCGCGAGGGGAAGACAGGCAGTGCACGCGTCGGGGGCCGCGCTCTCCGCATTTAGCCGACGCTGCCCTACGCCTGGCAGCCACCCCTCCTGAGGCTCCACAAATGGTCCGACCCGCAAGCAAGTGGGCGGGTCCGGCTTTGAAAAGCCGGCGGGTCGGGCCTTGAGGTGGAAGGCGGGAAAATGGCGGATTCCTCGGGGCGCGGCGCTGGGTGAGTTGAGGCGTCAGCAGGTCTGGATTTGTAGACGCCAGAGGGCTGGAGAGGATGGGCAGCGGAGTTGGGGAGTGGGGACCCTCGGAGTGAGTTCGGGTTCGACCCCGCCAGAAACTGCGCGGGCCCCTGAACACCCCAATGGCGTGCTGCCTCTGCGCATGCTCCGGAGCGCGGACACCCGACCGGCCCCGAGTTCCGCGTCCTCGGCTGGGACGCGGGGCGACCTCGGGCAAGCAGCCTGACTGCCCGGTGCTTCGCTTCCTCCGCTACGAAATGGGGCCGATGACGCAGCTGAACCTCGTAGGCGTCGTGTGAGGCTGAAACGCGCTTAGATCGGCGCCTGGGTCTTTACTGTGATGTCGCTCTTGGAATTACCGTTATGCGGTGAACAAGTGGTGGGCGACCAAAGTATCCCCTTTAATCCTCCCATGAGCTTTATTCTGTGCTCCCAGTTTACTGGGGAGATGATGGAGACCCAGCGAGGGGAAGTGACTTGCCTAGGGTAACACCCCATAAGCAAGAAAGAAGTTGAATAGTGACCGAGAGCTAGGCATGAGTGATCCTGAGGCTGTATTTTTCTAGTTTTGTTAATTCTGCCAGTGTTGATCGTGCCAGGTGCAAACTGAAGTGAAATTGGACAGCAAGAGGAATCACTCCACCGCCCCTTGGCCGTAACCGATAGATTGACAGTAGCACTTCCCAGGTACAGGTGTACCTGAGGTTCGCACAGGTTGTAGGGACCCCCCTCTGGTCGCAGCAGGTTCACCCAGGAGCCCATTCGGTTTGAGGCCACAGCCCTAGCTCAGTCCCCAGAGGGAATCTGTGCTCTTGTCTCTTTCTGGCTCTGAGACTGCCCCGAGGGTGACCTATGTAAGACCTGTGTGTCTTTGTTTTGCAGCGAGGAAAAAGGAGGTAAAAGCAGGTGTGAACCGTTAGGAAGCTGTCGGGTTAGGAGGAGCCTGTGGGCGACCACAACTCCTGGCACCTGGCGAACATTTACTAAGTTGCCTCTCCCCACGGTGGCCTGGAAGTGTCCCCAGCATTGCCTGGGTCTCACTTTGGGGTCCTGGGAGCCCGCTTCAGAGGAGGTGGCCGCAGGGACCAGTGGAGCCGCCCTTGGTGATGGGAGCAGGAGTTACAGTGCCCTGGGCGTGGTCCTGCCCCTTCACTTGCCCCCCCCACTACTTGCCCCTCCTGTGTTGCTGGTGTCTGTTCCTGGATCCCTTCTCTTCCCACTAGATCAGGCTGAAACCCTGAAACCCCTAGTCATCCCAGACTCTCCCTCTCCTGCACCCCCACGGCTAATGAGTCAGCGATTCCTATCTCAGGGTTCCTTCTTCCCTATTACATCAGGCTTCATTCTATTTTTATTTTTATTTGTATTTATTTATTTACTGAGATGGAGTCTCACTCTGTTGCCCTGGCTGGAGTGCAATGGCGTGATCTCGGCTCACTGCAACCTCTGCCTCCCCGGTTCACGCCTTTCTCCTGTGTCAGCCTCCCGAGTAGCTGGGACTACAGGTGCATGCCACCACCCCGGCTCATTTTTGTATTTTTAGTAGAGATGGGGTTTCACCGTGTTAGCCAGGATAGTCTGGATCTCCTGACCTTGTGATCCACCCGCCTCAGCCTCCCAAAGTGAGATAACTGCCAGGACCACTCCTAGTACCTGTCTGTCAAGATGTTGATCTTCCCTTTCTTTGAAGGAGCTCTGTGTTTTGTTCACCACTGTGTCTCTACTGGTATACAGTCGGCGCATCAATGTCTGGTGAATGAATGAACCCAGGGATAATTTGAGATCTCCTGCGATCTCTTCCACGGAGCTCTCATTACCCTCCTCTCTTCTCAGTTCAGATGTTCACCTATGCCTTCTTGCCCAGGTGACCAGGGCTGGCTACTCCTTTTGTCCCTCTTCCTGTTGAGGTGGCTCAGCCTCACTGAAATTGTCCTCAGGCAGCCCTTGGACTGGGCTATCTGAGCCCTGGTCACCTGGGCAAGAAGGCATAGGCACCTCACCGGCTTCCCTGTGCTTCTTGGGCAGTGAGATGAACAAGACCCCTCTCTCTCTTCTCTTGCAGGAAGCCTGCAACCGGCCCCACCAATCCTAGCAGCGCCAAGAAGAAGGAGAAAAGAGTTCAAGGTGAGCAGTGTCAGGATCTCTTTAAGGAACATGGTTTTCTTCTTTCATTACGTGCTTTTGGAGGAAGGAAAAAACAGGCCAGAAAAGGCGGCCTATGGCTTTACTTCCTTGTAGTCACACCTCTGGGGATTGTGGATTTGGCCGTCCCAGCCCTGCGGCGAGGGCTGTGTCAGGAACCGTGGTGGTCATTTTGAGCAGTGGCTTCCCTTGCGGCCATGGGGGTCATGGGCTGTGTCCAGGACATGTCCCCTGGAAGCATGGGTGTGGAGACCATGGAGATCGTTATCTAAAATCAAACTCTTGTCTTTTTTTTGAGACAGGGTCTCGCTCTGTTGCCCAGGCTGGTCTCGAACTCCTAACCTCAAGTGATCCTCCTGCTTCCGCCTCCCAAAATGTTGGGATTACAGGCATTAACCACTGCCCCCGGCCTAAAATCAAACTCTAAATTCCCACTGCGTAAGCGTGTTAGTCTCATGAGGGGTGCCTGTACGTCTGATGTCCACCTGTTGGTCTGGGGTCACCGTTAACAGCCTCCCCTACAAGCCAGGTTCACACTGCTGCACTCCAGCCTGGGCGATGGAGTGAGACTCTGTCTCAAAACAAAAAAAAAAAGGAAATGTGGCTGGACATGGTGGCTCACGCCTGTATCCCAGCACTTTGGGAGGCCGAGGCGGGTGGATCACGAGGTCGAGAGTTCGAGGCCAGCCTGACCAACATGGTGAAATCCCATCTCTACTAAAAATACAAAAATTAGCTGGGCATGGTGGTAGGTGCCTGTAATCCCAGCTACTCAGGAGGCTGAGGCTGGAGAATGGCTTGAGCCCGGGAAGTGGAGGTTGCTGTGAGCCACGACCACGCCACTGCACTCCAGCCTGGGTGATGAGCGAAACTCTATCTCAAAAAAAAAAGGAAGTGCTCGGCTTGCATGGTAGATTCTAGAGTGCATCATTGGAGGTCAAGACAATGATACAACGAGGTATTTTCTCAGTGTGTGCAGTGTTGCAGGGCCCGATTCAGTGAGCTTAGAGCAGGATTTTATTTCCAAGTAAGGCAAGGTTTGTGTGTTTCAGCATCGCTGGGTGAGTTGTCTTTTTATTTCCCGACCACTTATTCCCAAGTTCTAAACATCGCATGTTAATCTCACATATGACACCTGGCATATGTATGAGCTACCTCATTCTTGGACAAGAATTGTATCCTTTTTTATAACATTGCTTTTGTGGAAAATTCAGCCTGTTTATTTGTCTATTTATTTTTTTGAGATGGAGTCTCGCTCTGTCACCCAGGCTAGAGTGCAGTGGTGCAATCTTGGCTCACTGCAGCTCCTGCCTCCCACGTTTAAGCGATTCTCTGCCTCAGCCTCCCGAATAGCTGGGATTACAGGTGCGCGCCACCACCCTGGCTCATTTTTGTGTTTTTAGTAGAGACAGGGTTTCACCATGTTGGCCAGGCTGGTATCGAACTTCTGACCTCAAGTGATCCGTCCACCTCAGCCTCCCAAAGTGCTGGGATTACAGGCGTGACCCACTGTGCCTGGCCAGCCTGTTTAAAAAGTTGTATCCTAGTTTTCTGGAAACTTGAAAGTGCTTTTCTTTCCCTACCGTCCAAGGCAGCCCAAGCCTGAGATCCTTCTTGTTGAGCACAACTGTTTGCTGATACTACTAGAAAGACCCGGGCTGGATGGTCTCTCTGCTGGGAACTGGGGATATCCTTTCTCTCAGCTGTTCGATCATCATCCAGGGGGAGACTCTTTATGTGGCTTGGTTCTGTCCCTGGGACCCCACCTGGTCCTGGCCTCAGCCCTTAGAGACCTGTATCATGAGCATGGCCTCCCAATTGTCCATATCTGCCGGGCACCCACCTGCACCCACACTGGCTCTGCAGGCATGGCGCATTCCTGCCCTGAGGCTGCCCAGATTGACAGCCCGGCCCTTTGGCTGACTGCAGGATCCTTGTTAACTCTTGAGGGCACCTCCTTTCCTCTCAAGGTAGCAGCTGCAGCCCCAGTCCCCAGCAGAAGAATCGGCTGGCGCAAAGATGTGGTTGAAGTCACAGTCCACTTGACTGAACTCTCAAGCTGTGTGACATTGAGGATGTCGCTCCCCCGGGTCTCTTCAGTACAAAGGCAGACCTCTGAGCTCTATGGCACTGATACGATGCCGAACTATTCTTTTTTGTTTTTTATGAGACAGAGTCTCACTCTGTCACCAGGCTGGAGTGCAGCGGCACAATCTCGGCTCACTGCAGCCTCCGCCTCTCGGGTTCCAGCGATTCTCCTGCCTCAGCCTCCCAAATAGCTGGGATTACAGGCATGTGCCACCATGCCTGTCTAATATTTGTATTTTTAGTAGAGACGGGGTTTCTCCATGTTGGCCAGGCTGGTCTCGAACTCCTGACCTCAGGTGATCCGCCTGCCTCGGCCTCCCAAAGTGCTGGGATTACAGGCGTGAGCCACTGCGCCTGGCCTAGAATCATTCATTTGACATATTCTTGAGTGCCTACCCCGTGCCAGGTGGTGGAACATAGCAGCACGAAAAGGAGACAAAAATCCCAGGCCCCTGGGGCTCTGGGGAGGAGGTGGGCATTGCATGAGAACCATAAGGAGGCTGTGGGTGCGCTAGGAGATGCTGTGACGAAATGGCAGGCAGGGGCAGGGGTGCTGTGGTCTGAACTGAGCAGAACCTTGAGGGAGGGAGGTGCCTGCAAGGGGATGCACAGCAAGGAGGTCCACGCAGCAGAGCGGCCGAATAGAGCACGTGAGAGGTGACAAAGTGATAAGGGTAGAGGCAAGTTGCTGGTGACACAGGGCTCAGAAGGTTCCTGGAGGCACTCAGGCTTCCTGAGCCCATGGACCCAGCACGCCAGCCTGTCTCAGCCCTGAAGGGCAGCTGGAGGCTGATGGAAGGTTTCAGGAAGGAGAGGGCGAGCAATGGTTGTGCCTGGTGGCTCAGATGACCAGGACTGAGAATGGACCACTGGGCTCAGGAGCAAGGGAGGTCACAGTGGTCTTGTCCAAAGGTGTTCTGGTGCAGTGGTGTGTCTGCAAGCTGGACTTTTGGGGGTGGGATTCAAGGGAAGAAGAAAGGAGAGGAAGAGGAGCTGGTGACTAAAGAACTCTGGAGTGTTTGCTGTCGAGGGGTTGGGAGAAATGGGGGAGGCATCTTGTGGAGAGAGGAGCTGTGGGGACTGAGGCAGGGAGGTGGGAGTTGCGGGGCGTTTCCTTGCGGAAGTGAGGGCTGGGCTTTAGCGCCCAGAATGGGGGCGCTTTACCTGGGAGCACAGAGGTCCATTCACAGGGCCAGGGGGATGCAACCCTCAGGACTGGAGGTGACTGCTTGTAGTGGCTGGAGGGTCTCCTGGGGCCACTTCTGTCTTTCCAATGAAGGAGGAAACGGGTCACCGGCTGAAATTGAGGGTTGGGCCAGGCGTAGGAGGTGGGAGGAACAGGTTTGGGGGGGGGGTCCGGGAGAGGGCTGGGGGACAGAACGGAACCAACCGGATCCAGTCCAGACTCCTACCCCCAGAAGCTGAGGTGACAGGTGGCATTTGTTTATCCACAGTCATGCTCCCAGGAGTAGCCCTGGCAGGAGACGTGGGGTCGGGCTGTCACCAGGGATTTGGCTCTGTCTGAAGAGGGCCTGGGTGTTGGGTATGTCTCAGGGCAGGGGGTCCCAAACTGAGTAAGGGGCAGGGGAAGTAAAAGATAGTACCAGGAGTGAGTCCTAGACACACGCAGTGTGGGGAAGGGGCCTTTGGGGTCACATGAGCTGGGAGGAAGGAGTAAGCCACGTGGAGGCTGGAAGCTCTTCTGTCCCTCCCCCTTGTCTGAGTGCACTTGCAGCTTTGACCTTGGGGGGTGTTCCTTGATCTTAGTTCCTCAGGAACTCTGGGACTCCACAGATGGCTTGGGACTTGCATACAGTAGGCATCCCATGCATGCTCGAGGCTGCTGAAGGATGTGATCAGAGGCAAGCAGGAAGAGTGATGACCTCTGTTCTGGTCACTGAGTGGGGAGGGCCCCTGGCATGTGGGTCTCTGGGGCGTGGGGTCTGGGTATGTGGGGTCTTCGGTCCTTTGTAGTTTTGTTGTGCACCAACAGTGTGTCTCTACAGGTGGAAGAGTGATTGAGTCCCGTTATCTGCAGTATGAAAAGAAGACAACCCAGAAGGTAAGGCCGCACCCACCTTCCGTGTGCAGCAGATCTGAGCGTGGTTCTGAGTAACTGGGATTCTGAAACTAGTCATGGGAGGCAGTCACAACCTGGTCCTGAAGGAAGCATTTTGGGGTCTTCACCCAGGTGCTTTTGAGACCATCAGCCCTTCATGCTGCCAATTGTGAGTCTCTGTCATCGGCGGCTTATGGCTATAAGCATCTCTTTTACGAAGCTCTGATCTCCATTGAAACATAATATCATTCTTACCTTTTTTTTTTGTTTTGGAGACAAGGTCTCTCTGTCATCCAGGCTGGAGTGCAGTGGTGTGATCACGGCTCACTGCAGCCTCAACCTCCCAGGCTCAAGCCATCTTCTCACCTGAGCCTTCTGAGTAGCTGGGACCAAAGGCATGTGCTACCATACCAGCTAATTTTTAAACGTTTTTGTAGAGACGGGGTCTCCCTATGTTGCCCAGGCTTGTCTTGAGCTCCTGACCTCAAGTAATCCTCCCGTCTTGGCCTCCCAAAGTGTTGGAATGACAAGCGTGAGCCCTTGCTATGAGCCTAGCCCAGGCTATTCTTGCCTTTCAACCCAGTTAATTTGCTTTCTGGATTCTGAAGCTGTCTTATCGAGTGCCCAGCACACACTTCTTGGTGTCTTGCTGGTATTTAAAAAAACAGCTACTTTGGGAGGCCGAGGCGGGCGGATCACTTGAGGCCAGGAGTTCGAGACCAGCCTGGCCAACATGGTGAAACCCCGTCTCAACTGAAACTACAAAAATGAGCCGGGCGCAGTGGCGTGCACCTGTAATCCCAGCTACTCAGGAGGCTGAGGCAGGACAATCACTTGAACCTGGGAGGCAGAGGTTGCATTGAGTTGAGAGTACACCACGGCACTCCAGCCTTGGCGACAGAGCGAGACCCTGTCCCCTGTCTTAAAAAAAGAGAGAGTTAAAAAAAAAACAAACAGGTACAGGTTTTTAGAGAAAAACTATGGGAAAAATGACATGCTTTGATCACTCCGAATTGGAGGAAGAGTTTAGTGAACTATCGTGTAGGCACACCATGAAATACTATGAAACCATTGAAACTAATGGCATGAAAGATATTTAACCACGTGAGAACATGCTTTGTGTGAGAGTTGGTGTGAACAATCAGTAGATTATACAATTGGATATTTTCTTTCAGTGAAGTCAAGGTTGGATTCTTCCCTCTGCTTTCCAAATCTTGGTTTATGATAAAATTAAGTCAAATTCCCACTGCCTGTCTTCCACTCTGGTTGGCTGGTGGGTTCTTGACCCTGTGACTTAAGATTCGGCTTGAGAAAAGAGGATACCTTTGCACAAACATATTACTCTCAGAGCAATTTTCAACAAAGAGTCAGTCTTCGCGCTCCAAATTTTCATGTTGTCGCCAAGACTTGGTTACAGCGCCCCCGTGTGTCTGCGTGCTGTAACATTTTAGCCCTTTAGATCTTTTCTGTTTTTTCCTTCCATTTTTAAAATCAAGGTATCATTTACATGGAGTCAGCGTCGCTTTTTTCAGCATAGGGTCCTCCCCCTTTTGACAGACATAGACGGTCATGGAACCGCCTCTGTAATCAAGCTACAGAATGAGTCATCCCTAAATTCCCTTGTGCTCTGATAGGACCAGCCCCTCTCCCATCCCCAGGCAACCACAGATTGGCTTTCTGAATCTGCAGTTTTGCCTTTTTTAGAAGGTCATATCTGTGGCATCACAGTTTGCAGCCCTTGCCTCTGACTCCTGACACTTAGCAGAGTGCCTTTCAAGTTCCTCTGTTGTTGCATGTATTGCAGGTAGGTTCTTCCTTCTTTTTTTTTTGTTTTTGTTTTTTTTTTTGAGATGGAGTCTCGCTCTGTCACCCAGGCTGGAGTGCCGTGGTGCGATCTCGTCTCACTGCAACCTCTGCCTTCTAGATTCAAGCCATTCTCCTGCCTCAGCCTCGGGAGTAGCTGATATTACAGGTGTGTGCCACCCCACCTGGCTAATTTTTGTATTTTTAGTAGAGACAGGGTTTTGGCATGTTGGCCAGGCTGGTCTCGAACTCCTGGCCTCAAGTGATCCACCTGCCTCAGCCTCCCAAAATGCTGGGATTCCAGGCATGAGCCGCCATGCCCGGCCTGGTTCCTTCTTATGGCCGAATAGTATTCCATCAAGTGGATGGACCACAGTGTGTTCATCTGTTCATTGACTGACAGGCAGTCACTTGATTTCCTGTCTTGGTGATTATAAATAAAGCTTCCGTAAACATTCTTGTGTGGTTTTTTGTATAGACGTGTTTTTATTTCTCCCAAGAGGAGGATTGCTGGCTCATAGAAAAACTCGGACTGTGTTTCCTGCTCTCCCACTCAACAGCAGTCAACACAGGACTTCTGTGACCGATGTGAGGGAGGGTTCCCCACCAGCAAGCAGCAGCCACCAGCTAGGTGTCTTCCAATTCGATTCTGACACACTCTACCTGGAAATAGCATCAGAACCTATAGGGTGAGGGCTCAGTCCCCAAGACTGCCCCTCTTCTGCCACTAGAACTTCTGACCAAGTTCAAATCGGGATTCCCATGACCCCCCCCTTCTTTGGGTTCAGTTAATTTACAGGAGTGACTCACAGAACTCAAGGAAACTCTTAGGTTTACCAGTTTATTATAAAGGATTTTACAAAAGATACAGATGGAGTCGAGTGTGGTGGCTCATGCCTGAAATCCCAGCAATTTGGGAGGTCGAAATGGGAGGATTATTTGAGGCCAGGAGTTCCAGACTAGAATGGGCAAGACCCTGTCTCTGAAAAAAATTTTTTTTCAATAGCCAAGTAAGTGGCTGGGCATGGTGACTTAGGCTTGTAATCCCAGCACTTTGGGAGGTCAAGGTGGGAAGATTGCTTGAGCCTAAGAGTTTGAGGCCAGCCTGGGCAACATAGCAAGACTCTATCTCTACAAAAAAATAAAAATAGCTAGGTGTAGTGGTGCGTGCTTATAGTCCCAGCTACTCGGGAGGCTGAGGCAGGAAGATTGTTTGAGCCCAGGAGGTTAAGTCTGCAGTGAGCCACTGCACTCCATCTTGAGTGACAGTGACATCCTGTCTCTTTTATTTATTTATTTTTTTTAAATAGATAAGAGATGTGTAGGGTGAGATATGGGGGAAGGCGCACAGAGCTTCCATGGCCTGTTCAGTCATACTACCCTTTAGGAATCTCCACGTGTTCAGCTATCTGATCAAAAATCTCTCCAAGCTCTGTCCTTTTGTGTTTTGTTTTTTTTTATTTTATTTTTGAGATGGAGTCTCACTCTGTTGCCCAGGCTGGAATGCAGTGGTGCGATCTTGGCTTACTGCAACCTCCGCCTCCCGGGTTCAAGCTATTTTGCCTCAGCCTCCCAAGTAGCTGGGATTACAGGCGCACACCACCATGCCCAGCTAATTTTGTATTTTTAGTAGAGACGAGGTTTCTCCATGTTGGTCAGGCTGGTCTTGAACTCCTGACCTCGTGATCCACCCACCTTGGCCTCCCAAAGTGCTGGGATTACAGGCACGTGCCACCACGCCCAGCTCCTTTTGGGTTTTTATGGAGTCTTCATGACTTAGGCATGATTGAAGCATGGACAGCCCTGTGGAAATATGATTGGTCAAAAAGGGTATGCGCTAAACCCAGCAAGGCCTATCTGTTCAGATTCGTCTTGGCCTCTGTTGCATTTTTTCCTCTGGGGTATGAGGCAGGACCCTCTCTGGCAGATGAAAGGAGTGTGGGAGGTCAGAGAGGTCCTGCTTACTGTAACAAGGGCTTATAGGAGTTACAAGCCATGAATTGTACATGAAAACATCTGTCTCTATATAATGGTAACAAGAAACTACCTGTTATCCACAGTGGCTGCACCATCTTTATGTTCCCACTAGGCACATAGATGAAGAGTACAAGTTGTTACTTTCACATTCTAGCCAGTCTTGTGGGTGTGAAGTGATACTTCATTGTGGCTTTCATTTGTGTTTTCATAATAGCCAGTGATATTGAGCATCTTTTCACGTGCTTATTTGCCATTCCTGTATCTTTGCTGATGTGTCTGTTGAGATCTTTTGTCTGGTTTTAAGTTGGGTTGTTTTCTTATTATTGAATTTTGAGGGTGCTTTCTATATTCTGGATACCAGCTCATTGTGGTGCTTTGCAAATATTTTCTTCTAGTCTGGCTTGTCTTTTCATGCTGTTAAGTATTTTAATTTAAGAGGCAGAAGTTGTCGACTTCGATGAAGCCCAGTTGATCACTTTCCCCATTTGTGGATTGTGCTTTTGGAGTCTTACCCAAGATAGCTCCACCTAATCCAAGATCACAGATTTTCTCATGTTTTCTTGTAGGAGTTTTGTAGTTTAGGTTTTGCTTTTAAGTCTGTGAGTTAGTTTTTGTGTATGGTGTGATGTTTAAATCAAAGTTCATTTTTTCATGTATGGGTGTTCAGTTGTTTCTATCCCATTTATTGAAATGATTTTCCTTTTTCTCATTGTATTCTCTCATCATCTGTGTCAAATACCAGTTGACCATATATGTGGGCATCATGTCTGGGCTCTGTTCTTTTCCATTGTTCTATGTATGCATCCTTATGCTAGTTTCACACTACTGAGGTTAGCGTAGCTTTGCACTAAGTCGTGAGATCAGGTAATGTGAGACCTCCCACTATGCTTTTCCAGGACTGCTTTTCCAGGACTGTCTCTTCTGGTTCCTTTGGCTTTCCATAGAGATTTTAGAATTGTCATTTTCTAGAAAAATATCTGCTGGATTTTGATTATATTGAATCCATAAATCAGGAAGAATGTCTTCTTAATAACATCGAGTCTTTCAATCCATGAACATGGTATGCTTCTCCATTTATATTTAGATCTTCCTGGATTTCTTTCAACTTTGTTTTGTAGCTTCCAGATTATAGATCTTACACATATTTTATTGGGTTTATAACTAAGCATTTGGTGTTTAGTGCCATTGTATATGGTACTCTCTTTTAATTTCAGTCTCCAAACTTGTTCATTGCTACTTCATTGCTAGAGATGTGAACTTTTACATAGTGACCCTGCGTCCTGCACCCTTGCTGTATTAGAGTTCTCCAGAGAAACAGAACCAATCAGAAATGCTTATAAAAGGATATGAATATATAAAAGGGGGATTGGCTTTTTTTTTTTTTTTTTATGCGGGATTGGCTCATGTGATTATGGAGGCTGAGAAATCCCAGGATCTGCTGTCTGCAAGCTGGAGAGCCAGGAAGGTTGGTGGTTTAGTTCAGTGTGAGTCTGAAGGCCTGAGACCAGGGGAGCCAAAGGTGTAAGTCCCAGTTTGAGGGCAGGAGGAGATGGGGTAAGATGTCTCAGCTCAACCAGGCAAGCAGGAAGCAAAAGGCATGAATTTCTCCTCCTTCCACTGTTTTGTTGTATTCAGGCCCTCAAGGGATTGGTTGGTGCCCATACACACTGGGGAGGGCAGTTTATTGCATCCACCAATTCAAATGCTGATCTCATTAGTAAACAGACACACCCAAAAATGTTCAGTCTGGGGCACCCCATATCCAGTCAAGTTGACACACAAAATTGAAAGAAAACTCCTGTGAAACTTACTTACTAATTTTAGTAGCAGTTTTGAAGATGTTTGGGGATTTTCTACATGAAAAATTACATCTGTAAAAACAGTTTTACTTTTCCTTTCCAACCTGTTTGCCTTTTACTTCTTATCTGAGGACCTCCACTGTGATACTGAATGAGAATGGTGTCTGTGCATCGTCGTGTCCTTGCTCTGGTCTCGCTCTGTCTCCCAGGCTGGGGTGCAGTGGTGCGATCATGGCTCACTGCAGCCTCAAACCCCTGGGCCTGAGCGATCCTCCCAACTCAGCCTCCTGAGTAGCTGGGACCCTGGCCGTGGCCACTGCACCTGCCCCTTGCTTTTTATAAGGTTTTCGTTTTGCTTTTGGTTATTAGAAGGGCAATGTTCCATGTGTTACTTAAAAAAAATATTTTTGACAATATATGTGTAAAAACTTTGTGTTTCCTGATGACCAAAGTTATATGTTCTCTCTAGCAAACTAGCAAATACTGAAATGTGTCTAGAAAAAAATCAGTCATCTGTAATCTGCCATGTCAGGAATCACCAGCAAACATTTTGGTAGTTTCCTATGTTCTCTGCAAGTGAGCGTCTACATTTTGACAAAAGTTGTTTGTCCTGTATATATGAGGTAAAATTTCAAACCTCTTTAAATGTCTCCCCTGCCTCAAAGTAAGAGCAGTTACAAAACACAGTGCAGACCACATCAGGGCCCCTTGTTGTGAAGAGAGGATGTCTTGTCCTCTGAGTGTCATGTGTTCCCATAACAGGCTCCTGCAGGAGATGGGTCACAGACCCGAGGGAAGATGTCTGAAGGTGGAAGGAAATCCAGCCTGCTCCAGAAAAGCAGAGGTGCGAAACAGCACTGGTCCTCGGGCGGTGATGAGCGCGGCGGTACATTTTGTCTCCATGGGTGCTAAGTTCAAGTTCCCTCTTTCCTTTCTGGAAAAGGTCAGAAGCAGTGAGCAACGAGTTGGCGCTTAAGGACAGCCTGGGGGGATGTGGGGAGGTGAGCGGGGATGCCGAGAAAGGGGGAGATCACTTCTTCCCTGTGTGGCCCCAGAGAAAAGCCACACTGGCATCATGGTACTGCTTTGTGACATCAGTTGCTTGTCTACGTGACTGTTTTCCTTCTGGTGCTCTGAGAGCAAGACTCTTAGAGAGGCTGTGAGGACTCATCCTGAGGTCGGGAGTTCGAAACCAACCTGACCAACATAGTGAAACCCCATTTCTACTAAAAATACAAAAATTAACTGGGCATGGTGGCACACGCCTGTAATCCCAGCTGCTTGGGGTGAGGGTGCGGAACTGAGGCAGGCGAATCACTTGAACCTGGGAGGTGGAGGTTGCAGTGAGCCGAGATTGCGCCCTTGCATTCCAGCCTGGGCAACCAAGCAAGACTCTGTCTCAACAACAACAAAAAGACTCAACTCTGCTGTTTGTAACATTAAAAACAGCCCCAGTCCAGACACAGAGGAACAAGTATAGCTGTGTGCCAATAAAACTATTTACAAGCAAAGGAAGCAGGCTGGATTTGGCCTGTGGGCTACAGTTTGCCACTCCTGGTGTAGATGTTTGTGAGAATTCGCACTACGCCCTTCCCAGGCGTGGTTGAGAAGCAGAAACAGCCACACTAGAGCCAGCCTGCTAGTCTTCCCCCATCTAACTGGGTCGAAGGCCATGCATGAAGCTGGGAATGCTGGTGTGGTCAGGGGACCAGAGACTGGGCCTGCCACACCTTAAAACCAGTTCTCACTCAAGGGTGATTCTGACCCCCAGGGGACTCTGGCAGTGTCTGGAGATGTGTTTGGTTGTCATACCTGGGGGAAGGGGTTTTACTAGCATCTGGTGGGTGGAGGCCAGGGAGGCCACTCAGTGTCCTGCAATGCACAGGACACCCCCACCACAGCAAGGAAGGATCCAGCCCCACGTGCTCGCAATGCCATGGCTAAGAAACCTTAATTTAAACCTCACTATAATGATTTCAAAGGACTGCTTGTTTGAGTTCCATTGTATGGCTTGGTAGAAAATTAATTTTCTTAGTTCAAATGCTATACGTGCTGGTGATAAAATATTCCAGGGCAAAAGCAATAGCAATAAAAAGTTACCACCTCTAGCTGGGTGTGGTGGCTCACGCCTATAATCCCAGCCAGCACTTTAGGAGGATGAGGTGGGTAGATCCCTTGAGCTCAGGAGTTCAAGACCAACCTGGGCAACATGGTGAAACCCTATCTCTACTAAAAATACAAAAAAATAAATTATGTGGGCGTCGTGGCACTCGCCTGTATTCTCAGTTACTCAGGAGGCTGAAGTGGGAGGATTGCTTGAGCCCAGGAGGCAGAGGTTGCAGTAAACCTAGATTGTGCCACTGCACTCCAGCCTGGGTGACAGAGCAAGACCCTGTCTCAAAAAAAAAAAAAAAAAAAAAATTCCACCTCCTCACCCCAGGCTCCCAGTCTGTGCCCTGAGGGCATGTGCTCTCAATAGATTTTTGCTGATCTTTCCAGATTAAGAATTTCAACACAAATGGTTGTTTTGTTGTACCCTACAGTTGCGGTGACCTTCCTTTTTTCATTTCCAGGTCATTCGTTTCCTCAGCTGCATAGTTGTTCATTGAATAGTCTCATGCTTAGTTCCTAACACAACAACGTATCGTACATGCCATCTGTTGGCGTTTGCAGCACTCCCGGGCTCTTGTATAATGGTAGCATACTGTATGCCAGTGCCCATCTTAGACAGCATAAGGCTTAATTTTACAGTTTAGAATATAAGTTAAAAGACGAAGGGACCTCCCAGGGAAGACGAACAGTCCAGAAGCTGCAGAAAAAAGATGGAAAGATTACTTGGCTGAGTGTGGTGGCTCATGCCTGTAATCCCAACAACACCTTGGGAGGCTGAGGTGGGTGGATCACCTGAGGTCAGGAGTTCGAGACCAGCCTGGCCGACATGGTGAAACCCCGTCTCTACTAAAAATACAAAAATTAGCCGAGCGTGGTGGCGGGTGCCTGTAATCCCAGCTACTTGGGAGGCTGAGGCAGGAGAATCGCTTGAACCCCGGGAGGCGGAGGTTGCAGTGAGCTGAGATCGTGCCATCACACTCCAGCCTGGGTGACAAGAGTGAAACTCCATCTCAAAACAAAAAAGATGGGAAGACAGTAGAGGGTAGAATGGGAGTATGGCATCGTATCCCACCCTTAGCATCCTGGAAACTAGCAGAAAGGCTTATTTTCGTCTCTTTGGTTATACAGAATGTCTCTCTCTTCTAGTGGTACTTTAAAAATAGAGTCAAGGCGATGGCTGGGAATTTCCACAGGTTTGTGTTTTTTTTTTTTTTTTTTTTTTTTTTTTTTAGCCTTTCCACCTTGGACGAAATTGGGTTTTTTAGAAGCAAGTGGTATTGTTCAAAAACACGGCCTCGTTTCCTGGCTTCAATGGAGAGTGTCTCTTGACTGTGCTGACTTTTGGGGATTCTTTTCTTAACAGCAGATAGCAGTGGGGTCGGAAAGGGTGACCTGCAGTCCACGTTGCTGGAAGGGCATGGCACGGCTCCACCTGACCTGGATCTCTCTGCCATTAATGGTAAATCATTTGTTTCGCCCCTTCTGTCACTCGCTGGGGGTTGCAGTAGGTCTCAGTGGGCTTCCAAAGTACAGTTGCCCCTTGGCCTATGATGGGGTTACATCCAACAAACCCATTGTAAGTTGAAAACATTGTACATCAAAAATATACTTAATACCTTGGTAAAGGATATTAAACTTGCCTTTTGCCCCTTGCAAAGTTGAACAACTTTAAGCTGGACTGTTATAAGTCCATATACTCCTCAATTTATGATGGGGTTACATTCCGATAAACCCATCATTTAAAAAAATGGCAACCAGGGACCGTCTAGATACGCTGCTCACCATTAAAAATGCTGTGCTTTATCTTAGACAAAAGCATCATCAGAAAGACGCCACAGTTAGCAAAAACAATAGCAAAGAAACCCGAGTCGACATCGTTTTCTGCCCCTCGGAAAAAGAGCCCAGTAAGTGTTTGAAACAAGAGGGCAGCCACAGACGGGCTGCATAGATCTGATTTAGATTCCACTCGGAACCAGCTGCCGAGTGCCCACAGATCCAAGAACAGATAAGACACCCATGCCCTTTAGGACAAAAATCAAGACCACAAATGTTCTTAGACCGTTTGTAGAGTGTACATTTCCCCGAGTACACATTCAGTAGTGGATACCAGTGTGGAACCATGTAAAAAATGAGACAGGGGACTTCTCTGTGCTCACGCTGTGCTAGGAAAGGCACAGTGCCAGGCCCTGTCCCTTGGTGGGAGGACGGCTAGGCTGTGGTCTCACTGGGGTGAGGACTGGACTGGTGGGTGGGGGACCAGCAGGTGGGGAGACTGCATTCTGGTCCTGGTGCAGCACCAAATTGGTGGGTATCCTCAGCTTGTCTTTGACTACCCAGCTGCTGCTGTCTCTTCACCTGCCAGAGGCCAGGGGAAGGAAGGTTGTGGACCTCCCTCTCTCATCTCAGAGCACCGGAGAAAACCAAAGAAAATAGAAGCAATAGACCCACTACAGCAGAGAACTACCAAATATCAAACTGAATACAGAAAATCCACACAAGCCAGAGTTCGGCCCCTGCTGGGAAAAGAGCTGGATTTATACCACTTCATCAGGAATTGAGAGGGTCTTTTTCTTTTCTTAAGGATTTATCTGAAGCGATGGAAATGATGGAGTCTCAGACACTACTGCTGACGCTACTCTCCGTAAAGGTGAAAACAGTTCCTCGTTCACGTACGCCATGGATGGAAGGGTGGCCTCCATTCGCCATGGGGAGGGAGGCCCCACCCGCCTGAGCTTTTCTTTCACATTTAACAGATGGAGAACAATCTTGCTGAGTTTGAAAGAAGGGCAGAAAAGAATTTATTAATAATGTGTAAGGAGAAGGAGAAGCTACAGAAAAAGGCCCATGAGCTGAAGCGCAGGCTTCTCCTCTCTCAGAGGAAGCGGGAGCTGGCAGATGTCCTGGATGCCCAGGTCAGTTGTAAGTGACACTCTGTGACCAGTGAGTGTTCCCTGTGAATCTGTCCCATCTCCACTGTTTCGGGTAGCGTTCGTACTAGGGTGCCATTGCTCACTGGCTTCTCACTCTGTGTTAGGCTTTTAATGCCAGCCACACTTGCTGTGGTCCTGGTGTTGGTCTGTGATGACACTTTTAGAGGATGAGGTTACAAAATGAAGTGTGAACTAGTAAGGGAGGCGCGCACCTTCTACGCCCTTGTGCAGAGACTTCCTGAGCGCCCAGTGATCATGGGCAGCAACAGGACGACGCACTGTGGGACTCCCCTGGAGGGTCAGGGTGCTGGTGGGAGGCACACCACTCCTAGTGCTGTGTGGTCAGCGGTGTCCGTGTGGGAGAAGGACAGGAACGAACCCCTGGAACCCAGAAAGGGCTGGTAGGCAGGGGCGGGCCCCCCACCCACTGGGTGAGTTTCCTGTGGTTGCCGGAACAGAGTCCCACAACCTGGGTGGGCAAAACAACGGGAATCCATTGTCTTACGGTTCCGGAAGCTGGAAGACGGAGATTGGGGTGTTGGTGGTTGGCTGTGTCTGAGGGCTGCGAGGGAGAATCTCTCCTGGCCCTCTCTTTGGCCTGTGAATGGTTGTCTTCTCTGTCTGTTCACATGTCCTTCCCCCTGTGTGTGTCTGTGTCCCCCTTTCCCCACAAGACACCAGTCGCGTTGGATTAGCACCCCCCACAAAACCCCCCGATCACCTCATGGTAACTTAATGACCCTGATCAAGTCCCTATGTTCAAATAAGGGCACATTCCAGGGTACTAGAGGTTGGAACGTCTGGTATGAATTTGGGGAGATATAGCTCAACCCCTAACATCCAAAATTTTCGTGTGAGTACCCCTGCAGCTAGACCCTGGACTGAGTACAGGGTCCCTGGACTGAGTACAGGGTCTCTGACCTTAGGGAGCTTAAAATGGAAGAAAAAGAGACAAACCCAGTTGACCCTCAAACAGCAAACGTGAATTTGAGTGTGAGGTTCTTACATGCAGATTTTTTTCTTTCTTTTTTTTTTTTTTTGAGGCGGAGTGCAGTGGCCGGATCTCAGCTCACTGCAAGCTCCGCCTTCCGGGTTTACGCCATTCTCCTGCCTCAGCCTCCCGAGTAGCTGGGACTACAGGCGCCCGCCACCTTGCCCGGCTAGTTTTTTTTTGTATTTTTTAGTAGAGACGGGGTTTCACCATGTTAGCCAGGATGGTCTCCATCTCCTAACCTCGTGATCCGCCCGTCTCGGCCTCCCAAAGTGCTGGGATTACAGGCTTGAGCCACTGCGCCCGGCCCATGCAGATTTTTTTCAATAAATATATTGAAAAAAGTTTTAGAGATTTGTGACAATTTGAAGAAACTCA
This sequence comes from Macaca thibetana thibetana, assembly GCF_024542745.1. Classification (NCBI taxonomy): domain Eukaryota; kingdom Metazoa; phylum Chordata; class Mammalia; order Primates; family Cercopithecidae; genus Macaca; species Macaca thibetana. Next base: position 7,537,343 of record NC_065596.1, read on the forward strand.
GCTGAACCTCATAGCCTAGAAATACTAAAAAATTAAGAAAAAGTTAGGCACGTCATGAATGCATACATATTTGTCCCAGCATGGGCAACATAGTGACATCCAATCTCTGCAAAAAAAAATTTTTTTTTTTTGAGAGGGAGTCTTGCTCTGTCACCCAGGCTGTAGTGCAGTGGTGTGATCTCAGCTTACTGCAACCTCCGCCTCCCAGGTTCGAGTGACTCTCATACCTGAGCTTCCTGAGTAGCTGGGACTATAGGCATGCACCACCACGCCCAGCTAAATTTTGTATTTTCAGTACAGACAGGGTTTTGCCATGTTGGCCAGGCTGGTCTCAAACTCCTGACCTCAAGTGATCTGCCCTCCTCAGCCTCTGAAAGTGCTGGGATTATAGGTGTGAGCCACCACGTCTGGCCAATCTCTATAAAAATTAAAAATTAGCCAAGTGTGGTGGCATATGCCTATAGTCCCAGCTACTTGGGAAGCTGAGGCAAGAGGTTTGCTTGACCCTGGGAGGTGGAGGCTGCAGTGAGCTATGATCACTCCACAGCACTCCAGCCTGGGCAACACAGTAAGATCTGTCTGTAAAAAATATATATGTGCAGTGGCTCACGCCTGTAATTCCAGCACTTTGGGAGGCTGAGGCGGGTGGATTACTTGAGGTCAGGAGTTCGAGACCAGCCTGGCCAACATGGTGAAACCGCGTCTCTACTAAAAATACAAAAAATTATCTGGGCATGGTGATGCGTGCCTGTAACCCAGCTACTTGGGAGACTGAGACACGAGAATCGCTGGAACCTGGGAGGCGGAGGTTGCAGTGAGCCGAGATTGCGCCACTGTACTCCAGCCTGGGAGATAGAGCAAGACTGCGTCTGAAAATTTGTGTGTGTGTGTGTATGTGTGTATGGTGTGTGTGGGGGGTGTGTGTGTGTATAGATGCTAATCTATTTACATGTTTATTGAATGTTTGTTATCAGTAAGGTTTCAGTCAACAGTAGCTATCAGTAAATTTGGAGGAAGTCAAAAGTTATATACAGATTTTTGACTGCACAGGAGTTGATGCCCCAAACTCCCATGTTGCTCAAGGGTCAACTGTATATCATTTCAAACCCCCATGAAGACCCACACAACATGTTTGGGATGGGAGTGGGCCGTGCCGGGAATGGTCTTGTGGAAGGCAGACGTTTAGGCACAGTGCTCTAAAGCAGGTGGGCCCAGCTTAGGGCCTAAGCCTAGAACCACTGGAAAGCAGACGTGCATTCTCAGTAAGGGGCCTGGGCCGCCGTACCATCCACTTGGCTCTCTTGGGGAGAGCTCACCACACCCTTGGAAACTTCCTGAGCTCCGAGCCCCTCGGGGGTCGTGAAGAACAGTGCTGTATCTTAACCCTGCACAATCCGTTAAGCTTCCAGAGAGGGGACTCCAGGGTCTACCTCCATTATCCCTTCTGCTTACAGATCGACATGCTCAGCCCCTTCGAGGCAGTGGCCACACGCTTCAAGGAGCAATACAGGACGTTCGCCACGGCCCTGGACACCACCAGGCACGAGCTGCCTGTGAGGTCCATCCACCTGGAGGGAGACGGGCAGCAGCTCTTAGGTAGGAAACGGGACATCCCAGCGCGTGTGCAGCAGGCGGGGCGAGGAGTGTGTGGGTGCTTCCCATGGGCCCGACGTCATCGCCACAAGTGTCCTCTTCCCCATCTAAGGCAGAGGATGGGGAGGGCTGGTCAGGCTGTGCTTCCTCCAGGGTCTCGCCCTGAGTAAGTAACCACACTGGGATTTGAACCTTGGGCAGTGGGATTCACAGTGATCTGTCCTGCCGAAAGGCATTTTGCAGGGACGACCTGTAGTCTCCTGAGTCCTGCGCCCAACAAATGTGCCTTCGTGGTCGCGGGGTGACAGGACCACCAGCCGCACCCCGGCTTTCCCTCTCAGCAGAGCAGTGAGGTCCCTTTCAGGCATAGGCTTCCCATCTAATCTCTAACTTGAAAACTTTGGCAAGTGTGAAAAAACTGCCACGCTGCATCTTAAATTCTCTTCAGAACAGGTATCTTCCCAAAGACAGCGTCTCGCTCTGTCGCCCAGGCTGGAGTGCAGTGGCACAATCTCAGCTCACCGCAACCTCTGCTTCCTGGGCTTAAGTGATCTCCCACCTCAGTCTTCTAAGTAGCTAGGAGTACACATGTGCACCACCAAACCTGGCTAATTTTTTTTTTTTTTTTTCTGTAGAGACGGGATTTCACTATGTTGCCAAGGCCGGACTTGAACTCGAGTTCAAGCAGTCCTCCCACCTTGGCCTCCCAAAGTGCTAGGATTATAGACATGAGTCTCCATGGCCTGCCATTGTTCTTTTTTTTTTTTTTTTGGAGGTGGAATCTTCTTGCGTAGTCGCCCAGGCTGGAGTGCGGTAGTGCAATCATAGCTCACTGCAGCCTCGAACCTCTCAGGCTCTGCTCAGATCCTCCCACCTCAGCTTCCTGAGTAGTAGCCTCCCTAGTGCTTCAGGCATCCACCACTGCACCTGGCTAATTTTTCTTTTTGAAACGGAGTTTTGCTCTTGTTGCTCAGGCTGGAGTGCAATGGCGCAATCCTGGCTCTCTGCAACCTCCGCCTCCGGATTCAAGCGATTCTCCTGCCTCAGCCTCCTGAGTAGCTGGGATTACAGGCACGCGCCACCATGCTCGGCTAATTTTCTATTTTTGGTAGAGACGAGGTTTCTCCATGTTGGTCAAGCTGATCTTAAACTCCTGACCTCATGTGATCTGCCTGCCATGGCCTCCCAAAGTGCTGGGATTACAGGCATGAGCTGCTGCGCCTGGCACACCTGGCTAATGATTGTTTATCTTTTTGTAGAGATGAGGTCTGGCTATGTTGCCCAGGCTGATCTAGAACTGCTGGACTCAAGTGATCTCCCACCTTGGCCTCCCTAAGCACTGGGTTCCTGAATAGGCGTAAGCCCCCTGCCCGGCAGGTTTCTGATTTTATGACTACGGTCACCTCCACATCTGTACTCTCAGAAAACGCTCAGTCTCTTAGGTAGTTGCTGGGAACTGGCCTAGGGACCGTGTTGAGTTTTCTGGGGCTGCCATACCAAGTGACTACAGAATGGGTGGTTTGAAACAACAGATATACTCCCTCCCAGTTCTGGGAGTCTTGATTTCAGCCAGAAGTCTGAAATCAAGGCATTGATGGGATTGGCTCCTTCTAGGGGCTGTCGGGTGAGCCCATCCTGTGTCTCCCCCACCTGCTGGTGGCTGCCGTCGTACCTTGGCGTTCCTTGGCTCTGGCTGTGTCCCTCCATTCTCTGCCCGTCTTCACGTGGCCTCCTCCCTGGCTGTCTTGTTATTGAAATTTCCTGCATCAGTATGGTGGCGCACGCCAGTTATCCTAGCACTTTAGGAGGCTGAGGCAGGGGATCACGAGGTCAGGAGTTCAAGACCATCCTGGCCAAGATGGTGAAAGCCCGTCTCTACTAAAAATCCAAAAAAAATTATCCAGTTGTGGTGGCAGGAGCCTGTAATCCCAGCGACTCGGGAGGCTGAGGCAGGAGAATGACTTGAACTCGGGAGGCGGAGGTTGCAGTGAGCCAAGATTGCGCCACTGTACTCCAGCCTGGACAGCAGAGCCAGACTCTGTCTCAAAAACAAAAAAAAAGAAATTTCCCGCATCTGATGAGGACACCAGTCACTGGATTAGGCCCACCCATCTTAACTCCACCCCATCCACAAAGATCCTGTTACCGGTTAAGGTCACTCACTGGGAGTGGAGAGTTGGAGTGAAATGTACGTATTGGGGAGGGCATAATTCGGTCCACAGCTGGAGGGAGAGGACGCTGGCTGATACGGCGCTTAAAAGGCTCCCAAAATGTGACTCTCGTGTACGACTGGCCTTGATGTGACGTGTGTTGGGGAAGGGGGCGTGTTGTCCTAGTGCGGTTGACAGGTCCCGTAGTTGCAGGCATCCCTCTGCTCAGTGGCGCAGGGAACAAGGACTGTTTTTCAGTTGCTCGTGGTCTGGCTGGGAGGCCTCAGGCATTCTCCCTGGCACAGCACAGCCTTTTTCACATTTGCATTGGTTTCTGTTGAGGATCCCAGAGTGACATTTCATTTCTGTTCCAATGTCCTCCTGGATGGTGGACGTGCCTGTCCCACAATCTCAGAGCACAGGACGGAGAAGGCACGAATGTCTTCCTTGGCTTCCGCTTCTTCCCTGTGCGCTCTCCACGGTTCCAGCACGATAGCCGAGCATCGGGAGAGAAGCCTGTCGGCCACTCCACTCCTGCGTGTCTTGCGTGGGGCACCTTGCCATCCATCGCCCACCATGTCTCTTCCCCTCCAGATGCCCTGCAGCGTGAACTGGTGACCACTCAGCACCTCCTGGCAGCACTTGACGTTGGCGATTCGGAAGAAAATGTGCAGGTGCTGGACTTACTGAGCGAACTCAAGGACGTGACGGAGAAAAAGGACCTTGAGCTCCGAAGGTACCTCAGAAAATGCTTTAAGAAAGAGGTGGCACCCTGTTTGCTCAGGGCTGTTGGTGGCTGCCCTGTTGGGGTGGTACCGAGTTCCTATTAGAGTTCAGAGGAGGTTCAGCCCCCTGAGCGAGCTGCTCTTTTCCCAGACGTTGCATGATATGAGAATGGCCAGCAGGTGTCAATGTCATCCATATTGTGGATAACAAAATCTCCAAGAGCACCTGCCTTGCCTTCCCTTGCCGTTTTTTTTTTTTTTTTTTTTTTTTAAGACAGGTTCTCACTCTGTAGCCCAGGCTGGAGTGCAGTGGCAGATCTCAGCTCGCTGCAGCCTCAGACTCTTGGGCTCAAGTGATCCTCCCACCCCAGCCTCTTCAGTAGCTGGCACTGCAGGTGTGTCCCACCATGCCCGGCTAGTTTCCCTTTTCTAGCCCACTTCTCAGTCGTTTTTGAGTGAATGGGGATTCTAGGTGAAGTGAGGATCAAATATGCTGTAAGATGGGTCCTAGATTCACAGAGTGTAAGACTCAAGCAGAGCAGGGGGGAGAGAAGAGCAAACGAGCTCATTGCCCACTTGGAAACATCCATGGAAGGGCCGGGCGCACTGGCTCACACCTGTCATCCCAGCACTTTGGGAGGCCAAGGCGGGAGGATCACTTGAGGCCAAGAGTTCAAGACCAGCCTGGGCAACATGGTGAGACCTTGTCTCTATTATTTATGTATTTATTTATTTATTTTGAGACAGAGTTCCCCAGGCTGGAGTGCAGTGTCACGATTTTGGCTCACTGCAATCACCTCCCAGGTTCAAGCAATTCTCCTACCTCAGCCTCCCAAGCAACTGGGATTATGGGTGCCCCCCACACGCCCGGCTAATTTGGTATTTTTAGTAGAGACAGGGTTTCACCATGTAGGTCAGGCTGGTCTCGAACTCCTGACCTCAAGTGATTTGTCCACCTTGGCCCCTCAAAGTGCTGGGATTACAGGCATGAGCCACCACACCGGACCACTCTGTTTAAAAAATACAAACATTAGGCACAGCGGTGCATGCCTGTGGTCCCAGCTACTCAGGAAGCAGAGGTGGGAGAATCATCTGAGCCCGGGGAGGTCAAGGCTGTCATGAGCTGTGGTCATTAGAGTAAGACCCTGTCTCAGGAAAAAAAAAAAAAAAAAAAAATCCATGGAAGTCCTCAAGCAGCTGGAGGAGAAAGAGTGTCACCTGTCATTCACATCCTCAAAGTAACCCAGCAGCACAGGCGCCCTCACATCAGCCCTGTTGGTGTTTTCAACGCCTTCCGGGGTAAGGTCCCAGGAGGATGTTTTTTGAACTTCTGATTGATAGAAATGGCCCAGATCTTAAAGGACTGTGCAGTAGCTTTCACAGAGCACATATCCTTGTGGGTCCAGACCCCCAAAACCCATCAAGACCCCCCCTTTTTTTTTACCTCCCCCAGGAGATGTCTAACCACGTGCTTTTCTCCACCTCTTCCAGAAGACTATCTTTTCTCTTTTTTACAATGCTAAATTTTTTTCTGAGTGCTTAAAATATTGGAAAAGGACTTATGCAAAACAACTGCCAGCCACTGTGGCATTTCTTTCTCCTGTGGGTGGCCATGGATCAATTCAGGAGACATCAAAGGGTTATAAAGCCACAGTGCCACTCCCGGGCTGACTCATTCACCCATGAACGGCAGAACGCTGATTGACCCAGTCACCTCTTAAAGGGCCCACCTCTCGCTGCTGCCATATTGGGGATTATTATTATTATTGAGATAGGGTTTCATTTTCATTGCTTAGGCTGGAGTGCAGTGATGTGATCTCAGCTCACTGCAACCTCTGCTTCCGAGGCTCAAGCGATCATCCCACCCCAGCCTCCCAAGTAGCTGGGACTACAGGTGTGCACCACTGCACCCGGCTAATTTTTTTTTGAGACAGAGTCTCACTCTGTTGCCCAGGCTGGAGTGCCAGTGGCGCGATCTTCGGCTCACTCCAACCTCCGTCTCCTGGGTTCAAGCGATTCTCCTGCCTCAGCTTCCCCAATAGCCGGGATTACAGGTGCGTTCCACCACGCCTGGCTAATTTTTATATTTTTAGTAGAGATGGTTTCACCATGTTGGCCAGGCTGGTCTTGAACTCCTGACCTCAGGTGATCCACCCGCCTTGGACTCCCAAAGTGCCGGGATTACAGACGTCAGCCACTGCACCCAGCTTTTTAAATTTTTTTTGTACAGACGTGGTTTTACCATGTTGCCCAGGCTGGTCTCGAACTCCTGGCCTCAAGCTATCTGCCTGCCTCGGCCTCCCAAAATTCTGAGATTACAGCACTTTAATCCCACCTCGCCCGGCCAGGGGATTAATTTTTTAATGGGCGTTTGGGTGGGGACAGAGACTTCCGCCACAGCAGCAGCACAGCACGGAGCTCCGTGAACATTTCTTGGATGAATGAGTCTCTGCTTTTGTGCCTGGTGCTGTTCTTGGGGGGTTTCCCTGATTGCGTCTTTTCAGACAGATCTTGTTTGCTGCTCCTTTCCCACTGAGCACGTGGGCTGTGTGACAATCCGCCTCCCCGCATGGCAGCGCCTCGTTCACCACACGCGTGTGCTTCACCTCAGAGGGTGAAAGCCGTTCTTTCTCCCGTCCTCAACAGGAGCTTCAGCCAGGTGCTGGAACTCTCCGCAGAGGTGAGCAAAGAGGCAGCCTTGGCAAACCAGGAAGTCTGGGAAGAGACCCAGGGCGTGGCGCCCCCCAGCCAGTGGTATTTCAATCAAGATGGTGCCTGCAGAGAATCTCGGGGAGCACCCAAGAACACGCGCTTGTCTGAGGACGACAACCCGGGTGCCTCATCAGCCCCCACTCAGGCCACGTTCATCAGCCCAAAGGAAGACTTTTCTTGAAGCAGCCAGGGAGAAGTCCCGCCCTCTGTCTCTCGTTCAGGGAGGGACTTGTGGTGACTCGTGGTTACATTCAGGACACTTGAGCACTTTATACACTACCGTAGCCCTGTAGCTATTTTTATGTGATAATCTTGTTTGATACTTAAACAGTAAACCTGTTTTGCAGTTGAAGCCTCCGTGTTCTATGAAGGGGGCCAGTTGGAAGGCCTGTGTCGTCTCGAGTTCTTCTGGATGACTGGTCCTGAAATTCAGGGCCTCCACGACATGCCCAGTATCCCACCGTCAGGATTATTTCATGTCCTTCAGTCACAAGGGTGGTTTTGGGACAGCAAATTAGGAATTGGCCCTCGAGTGGACATGCTTTGTTTTATTTATTTATTTATTTAGGGAAATGCAATTCTTTATTAGAACTCAAGTTTGCATTTGTAAACATTCAACAGAAGGAGTAAAACAAAAACAATCCACATCATCCTTCCCCCGGCCCCAGCTTCTGGGGCTGAAGTAGGGAGCTTCCACTTTAACAACCCCGACTGGCTCTGGCTCCAGGGTCTGAGATGCCTTCATAATCGGGTCATGGTCCCAGGCAGCCTCGAGAAACTGCTGGGTCCCTGCCTTGTTGGCAGCTTCGGGAGGTCGCTGGGTCCTCGTCTCGCTGGCAGCCTCAAGAGACTGCAGGGTCCGGCTTCCCACACCTCCACCAGGGAACCCTGGGGCCCGGCCTCCAGGACCTCCACCAAACGCTGGGGCCCAGCCTCCAGGACCTCCACCGAACGCTGGGGCCTGGCCTCCAGGACCTCCACCGAACGCTGGGGCCCAGCCTCCAGGACCTCCACCGAACGCTGGGGCCTGGCCTCCAGGACCTCCACCGAACGCTGGGGCCCGGCCTCCCACACCTCGACTAGAGTGGACATGTTTGAGTTCCAGGTCTCAGTAGTTGCCACCGGGAGATGCTCAGGCTCTTGCCATAAACCCCATCTGTGCTCCACTGGGGCTTTGGCCCAGAAAATTTTCCTGTAACTCTCCAGCTTCCACCCCACACGGAGTGGGCTTTGGGAACTTACTGATCCCCATGTCACATTTCCAATTCGTATCGCTGGAAGTGTGGGTTTTGCTGCCTGGTTTGTCTTTGGTTTTTAGACAGGGCTTGCTGTGTCTTCTGAGCTTGAGTGCGGTGATGCAATCACGGCTTACTGCAGCCTCGACCTCCTGAGCTCAAGTGATCCTCCCACCTCAGCCTCCTCCGTAGCTGGGACCACAGGCATGCACCACCACACTTGGCTGAATATTTTTTTGGTGTGGCAGGTGTGTCTTGCTCTTGCTGTGTTGCCCAGGCTGGTTTTGAATTCCTGGGCTCAAGTGATCCTCTGACCTCAGGTCCCCAAAGTGCTAGGATTACAGGCATGAGCCATTGGGCCTGGCCCCAGTTTTCATCCAAACTTCGACCCCAATCCCATTGTCATAGTCCATCCAGGCTACTATAACAAAATACCATAGATGGGGTGGCTTAGAAACGAGAAGTTGATTTCTGTCTTCCGGAGGCTGGAAGTCGGAGTTCAAGATGCTGGTAGAACTGGGGTTTGGTGAGACCCTGAATCCTGATTGGCCGGTTTCTCACTGTGTCCTCCTCACATGGTGGGAGGGTCAAAGGAGCTCCTGTGTGGGGGCTTTTTTTGTTTTTTTTTTTGGAGTTGGAGCCTTGCTCTGTCACCCAGGCTGGAGTACAACCTCCGCCTCCCAGATTCAAGCAATTCTCCCACCTCAGCCTCCCAAGTAGCTGGGATTACAGGCATGCGCCACCATGCCCGGCTAATTTTTGTATTTTTAGTAGAGACAGGGTTTCTCCATGTTGGCCAGGCTGGCCTCGAACTCCTGACCTCAAGTGTTCTGCCTGCCTTGGCCTCCCAAAGTGCTGGGAGTACAGGTGTGAGCCACCGCGCCCGGCCCCTTGTGTCATTCTTTATCTTGACGAATCTGCCTGGTTGTCCGCAGTGAGAACAGGTTGGGTTTCATGTAGTGTCTGCCTTCCAGCTTTTAAAATTTCTGCAAACTGGAGCAAATACAGCAGACTTGTCTGGAGACCTTTGATATTGAGGAACCCCAGGCAGTCGCTTCAGTTCAGCCAGCGCTTCCATAGTGGTTTTTTTTTTCTTTTGAGACAAAAATCTTGCTCTGTTGCCGAGGCTGGAGTGCAGTGACATGATCTCGGTTCACTGCAACCTCCACTGCCTCCCGGGTTCAAGCAATTCTGCCTCAGCTTCCCAAGTAGCTGGGACTACAGGTGTGCACCACTACACCCAGCTAATTTTTGTGTTTTTAGTAGAGATGGGTTTCACCATATTGGCCAGGCTGCTCTCCGACTCCTGGCCTCAAGTGACCTGCCCACCTCAGCCTCCTAAAGTGTTGTGAGCCACCGTGCCCGGCCCATAGTGTTGTCTTAACACCTTCGTTCATCCTATGAATGAATGTCCATTCTAGGGATTTAGGAATTATGTGCCAGGAGCTGTGAACAAAAACCAAGAAAGTTTTTTTCCTTATACCCCAAGAAAATATCATTAAATCCACATAAGCAGATAAAACAGGATGTCTCTGGGCCAGGCGCAGTGCTCATGCATGTAATCCCAGCACTTTGGGAGGCTGAGGCAGGCAGATCATTTGAGGTTTGGAGTTTGAGACCAGCTTGACCAACATGGTGAAACCCTGCCTTTACTAAAAATACAAAAAAAAATTAACTAGGTGTGGTGGCGCGTGCCTGTAGTGCCAGCTACTTGGGAGGCTGAGGCAGGAGAATCGCTTGATCCCAGTAAGCAGAGGTCGTAGTGAGCCAAGATTGCACCACTGCACTCCAACCTGGGTGACAGTGAGACTCTGATTCAAAGAAAACCCCAAAACCTCTATGTTTTTTGAACTGGTCACTGTCACAGGACACACATTGAAAAAAATACTTTATTACATCACAGTCTTGACCTCCAACATCGGAGACCCTAGAATCTACCACCTAAGCTGGGCACTGCTGAGAGTCAACAGGAGGAGTGGTAGATTCCACTCACAGGTGGAAATCAGCATGCGCCCGACCCCGTAAGGCTGACGTGCTTACATCATGGGAATTGAGTTTGATGTTAGACAATGAATGAATTTGGCTCATGGTCTCCACACCCATGCCTCCAGGGGATGTGTCCTGGACATAGCCTGTGTCCTCCCACCATGACTTGCAAGGGAACCCACTGCTCAAAATGGCCACCATCATCTCCTGACATCGCTGGCCATGGGGCTAGGATGGCCGGACTCAGAATCCCCAGAGGTGTGATTACAAGGAAGTAAAGCCGGATGGTCTGTGTCTCACTGACTCAATTTGTTTTTGGATCGACCATGGTGCACAAAAGCAACCACAGGCAATATGGAAAGGAAAGGATGAGGCTGGGCACGGTGGATCTCACCTGTAATCCCAACACTTTGGGAAGCTAAGGTGAGAGGATCGCTTGAGCCCGGAAGTCGAGGCTGCAGTGAACCATGATTGCACCACTGCACTCCAGTCTGGGCGATAGAGTGAGACCCAGGTTTCTTTTTTTGTTTGTTTTTTTATTTTTGAAATGGAGTCTCACTCTGTCACCCAGGCTGGAGAGCAGTGGTGTGATGGTGAGATCTCAGCTCACTGCAACCTCCACCTTCCGGGTTCAAGCAATTCTCCTGCCTCAGCCTCCCGAGTAGCTGGGACTACAGGTGTGTGCCACCACACCTGGCTGATTTTTGTATTTTTTAGTAGAGACGGAGTTTCACCATGTTGGCCAGGCTGGTCTCAAACTCCTGACCTCAAGTGATCCACCTGCCTCTGCCTCCCAAAGTGCTAGGATTACAGGCATGAGCCACCGTGTCCAGTCCCATCAGTGTATTTCATTTCCATTTGCATCTGACATGATAGACATTGGCAAAATGAACAAGTGGGGCAAACGCAGCCTTGAAATTGAGCCTGGCACCCAGTAAGTGTTGGACGTTTCTCCTACTCCCTTCTGCTGTGCGACCTGGGTAAATGACTTCCCCTCTCTGAGCCTCCATCATCTCCTCTGTAAGAGGGGAAGAGTATGGGCTGAACTGTGTCTCCCCAAAATTCATACGTGGAGGTTGTGACACAGTCCCTCAGAATGTGACTGTATTTGGAGTTAAGGTCGTTATTAGAGAGGTAATTAGGTGAGGTTAGCAGCCAAAGAAAAACTAAAACTAATTTTTCATGCAAATGTGAACCAGAATCTTCCACATCAGCACAGAAAGGAGGAAAAAGAACCACAGAGGATGAGGAAAGAGGAGTGCTGGCCCGGGTGCCTGGTGCTAGGAACCAGCTGGTTGCCAAGACACACAGGCACAGCCAAATCCCACGCGGGTCTGCAGCGGAGGCACCCCAGGATGATTATGGGGTCCTCCTAGGGAGACCTCAGAGTCCCAGCCAATGCTCCTAATTGCCTGGGGTCAGTGGGTCACTGAGCTAATCCTCCCAAGCACATCAGGGGTCTCTGCCATCACTGAGGGGGAACTTCCAGAACTCCCTGGAACCCAATCAAGTCCAATTAACCAAAAAGGCAGGAATGTGGGCTGGGACCCCAGCAGGGCTGGGAGGCTTCTCGGCAGGAGACCCGGGTGGCCCAGGAACTCTCTCGCTTGTGAAAAACAAGCCCCAGGCCCCAGCCCCGTCAAGGGCAAGGAGGGAGGGAACCCCCAGGCTCGGGTCAGTGGGATCTCTGTTCAGCAGGGCTTTGGGCTGTGGAATCCAGGGACACCAGCCTTGGTGGTTAATTTGATGTTCTGCTCATAGACGCATGATGATTTAAAAGCCACATTTCAGTAAGGCAGACAGAGGAGGACAAATGTTGCATGATTGCACTTATAGGAGCCACAGGGAATAGCCAAATTCCTAGAGGCAGAAAGTAGAAGCGAGACGCCCAGGGGCTGGGGTAGAGGATTGGAGACTGTTTCAAGGGCTGGAGTGATAAAACAAAATTTGGGGTGTAGATAATGGTGATGGTTGCATACATTGGGAGTGCATTTAATATTAATGAATTGTACCTCCCAAGTGGTTAACGTAATCAATATCGTGTATATATTACTACAATGGCAAGAAAAAGACTGTTTGCAATCAGCATTTAACCATTTAAGGAAATTGGTTCATTAATGTATAGTTTGATTTACTAGTTGCATAACAATATTTAAATATTTGGGGAAATGTACTTCCTAGATGGAAATGCTTAATAAACTGAACATTAAAAATTTTGGGGAGAGGCTGAGGTGGGAGGATTTTTTTTTTTTTTTTTTTGAGACGGCGTCTCACTCTGTCGCCCAGGCTGGAGTGCAATGGCGTGATCTCAGCTCACTGCAACTCCCACCTCCCCAGTTCATGCAATTCTTCTACCTCGGCCTCCTGAGTAGCTGGGATTACAGGCGTGCACCACCACACCCGGCTAATTTTTGTATCTTTAGTAGAGACAGGGTTTCACCATGTTGGTCAGGCTGGTCTCGAACCCCTGACCTCAAGTGATTCGCCTGCCTCAGCCTCCCAAAGAGTTGGGATTACAGGCATGAGCCACCGCACCCAGCCATGTGCTTACCTTTTAAAGAATGGATGTTGGCCGGGTGCGGTAGCTCATGCCTATAATCCCAGCACTTTGGGAGGCTGAGGCGGGTGGATCACAAGGTCAGGAGATCGAGACCTTCCTGGATAACACAATGAAACCCCATCTCTACTAAAAATACAAAAACTTAGCCAGATGTGGTGGCGGGCGCCTGTAGTCCCAGCTACTCGGGAGGCCAAGGCAGGAGAATGGTGTGAACCCAGGAGGCAGAGTTTGCAGTGAGCCGAGATTGTGCCACTGTACTCCAGCCTGGGCAACAGAGCGAGACTCTGTCTCAAAAAAAAAAAAAAAGGAAAGAAAGGAATGGAGCATTACAACTTGCACAGATTCCCACTAGTGGCAGATAGCACTTAAAGGAGGGGCGTGTCCCCAGATCTGAGACCCTGGGTGGGGACTGCATCAACATTGTCCTGGGCCCGGTGTAAGTCTGAACCCCCGCTGTTGCCCCTCAGCTCAGTCCTCTGACCATCACCTGGCCTGGTAGGGTCAGTCCCCCTAGACAGTCCCTGTGCTGGGAATTACAGGTGTAAACCACCACACTCTGCCCATTTTCCCCAATATTTAAACACTGCCATGCAACTAATAAATCAAGCTACACATTTCATGAACCAATTTCCTTAAATGGTTAAATGCTAATGTCAAACTTAAAGTCTTTATTTCTTTGACATTGTAGTAAACTCTACATGGACTGGGCGCCGTGGCTCATGCCTGTAATCCCAGCACTTTGGGAGGCCGAGGCGGGTGGATGACCTGAGGTCAGGAGTTCGAGACCAGCCTGGCCAACATGGTGAAACCCTGTCTCTACTAAAAATACAAAACTTAGCCGGATGTGGTGGGGCGCACCTGTAGTCCCAGCTACTCAGGAGGCTGAGGCAGGAGAATCACTTGAACCCGGGAGGCGGAGGTTGCAGTAAGCTGAGATTGTGCTGCTACACTCCAGCCTGGGGGACAAAGTGAGACTCTGTCTCCAAAAAAAAAAAAAGAAAAAAACACCTACATGATACTGATCATGTTAACCACTTGGGAGGTACAATTCAGTGACATTAAATGCATTCTCAATGTGTGCAATCATCTCCACTATCTACACCCCAAATTTCTCATCACTCCAGGCCCTTAAAACAGTCTCCAGTCCTCTACCCCAGCCCCTGGGTGTCTCGCTTCTACTTTCTGTCTCTAGGAATTTGGCTATTCCCTGTGGCTCCTATAAGTGCAATCATGCAACATTTGTCCTCCTCTGTCTGCTTTACTGAAATGTGGCTTTTAAATCATCATGCGTCTATGAGCAGAACATCAAATTAACCACCAAGGCTGGTGTCCCTGGATTCCACAGCCCAAAGCCCCACTGAACAGAGAGGCCCCACTGACCTGAGCCTGGGGGTTCCCTCCCTCCCTGCCCTGGACGGGGCTGGGGCCTGGGGCTTGTTTCCCACAAGTGAGACATCCCTGGGCCATCCCGGTCTCCTGCCGAGACCTCCCAGCCCTGCTGGGGTCCCAGCCCACATTCCTGCCTTTTTGGTTAATTGGACTTGATTGGGTTCCAGGGAGTTCTGGAAGCCCTACTCAGTGATGGCAGAGACCCCTGATGTGCTCAGGAGGATTAGCTCAGTGACCCACTGACCCCAGGCAATTAGGAGCATTGGCTGGGACCCTGAGCTCTCCCTCGGCGGACCTCATAATCATTCCGGGTACCCCTGTTGCAGACCCGCGTGGGATTTGGCTATGCCTGGTGTGTTCTGGTGTCCAGCTGATTCCCAGCACCAGGAACACAGACCAGCTCTCCTCTCTCCTTGTCCTCTGTGGTTCTTTTTCTGCCTCTCTGTGCTGATGTGGAAGGTTCTGGTTCACATCTGTGTGAAAGACCCCTTTAGTTTTTTTTTTTTTTTTTTTTTTTTTGAGACGGAGTCTCGCTCTGTCGCCCAGGCTGGAGTGCAGTGGCGCGATCTCGGCTCACTGCAAGCTCCGCCTCCAGGGTTCACGCCATTCTCCTGCCTCAGCCTCCTGAGTAGCTGGGACTACAGGCGCCCGCCACCGCGCCCGGCTAATTTTTTGTATTTTTAGTAGAGACGGGGTTTCACCGTGGTCTCGATCTCCTGACCTTGTGATCCGCCCGCCTCGGCCTCTCAAAGTGCTGGGATTACAGGCGTGAGCCACCGCGCCCGGCCTGACCCCTTTAGTTTTCCTTCGGTTTTTACTTTTCCATTTTTGATTAATTTTGAGACAGGGTCTCACTCTGTTGCTCGGGCCAGAGTGCAGTGGTGCAATCCTAGCTTGCTTCAGCCTTGACCTCCTGTGCTGAAACGATCCTCCTGTTTCAGCCTCCTGAGTAGTGGGGACTACAGGTGTGCACCACCACACTCAGCTAATTTGAAAAATATTTTTTAGTGATTGGGGTCTCCTTCTATTGTTCACACTGGTCTCAAACTCTTGGACTCAAATGATGCTCCTGACTCGGCTTCCCAAAGCACTGGGATTACAGGCATGAACCACTGCGTCTGGCCGCCTTGCTTTTTTACCTGTGAGCAAAATAAGATTCCTCAAGCGGGCTGCTTTCTTTCCCCCAGGAATCTCCCTATAACCTTTGCAGATGCCTTTTTTTTTTTTTTTTTTCTTTAGACAAAGTTTTGCTCTTGTTGCCCAGGCTGGAGTGCAATGGTGTGACCTTGGCTCACTGCAACTTCTGCCTCCTGGGTTCAAGCGATTCTCTTGCCTCAGCCTCCTGAGTAGCTGGGATTACAGGCGCCTACCACCATGCCTGGCTAATTTTTTGTATTTTTAGTAGAGACAAGGTTTTGCCATGTTGGCCAGGCTGGTCTAGAACTCCTGGATTCAGGTGATCCTCCCGCCTCGGCCTCCCGAAGTGTTGGATTACAGGCGTGAGCCACCATGCCTGGCCTGCAGATGCCTTCTGATAAATCTGTGTGAGGCGTGGTGGTCTGAGTTGCAGTGGGTGAGAAATTGAAACATTTAATTCACAACAGAAACCTGGTGTCAGCTAGCTTTCATTTTTCCTTTCCTTCTCTCCCTCCCTTCATCTCTTTCTCTCTGTCTTCCTTGTTCGACAGGGTCTCACTCTGTAACCCAGGCTAGAGTGCAGTGGTACAGTTGTAGCTCAGTGTAGCCTCAAATTTCTGGGCTCAAGCTATCCTCCCACCTTAGCCTCCCAAGTAGCTGGGACTACAGGTGCAAACCACCATGCCCAGCAGACTTTTTTATTTTTATTTTTCGTGGAGATGAGATCTCACTATGTTGCCCAGGCTGGTCTCGAACTCCTGTCCTCAAAGTGCTCCTCCCACCTCAGCCTCCCACAGTGCTGGGGTTTCAGGCATGAGCCACTGCGCCCAGCCTCGTGTGACTTTTAAAAGCATTTTAGTCGGGCGCGGTGGCTCATGCCTGTAATCCCAGCACTTTGGGAGGCCGAGGTGGGCGGATCACGAGGTCAGGAGATCAAGAACTTCCCGGCTAACACAGTGAAACCCCGTCTCTACTAAAAATACAAAAAAAAAAAAAAAAAAAAAAAAAAAAAAAGCCAGGTGTGGTGGCGGGTGCCTGTAGTCCCAGCTACTCAGGAGGCTGAGGCAGGAGAATGGTGTGAACCCGGGAGGCGGAGCTTGCAGTGAGCTGAGATCGTGCCACTGTACTCCAGCAATGGCGACAGAGCGAGACTCCGTCTCAAAAAAAAAAAAAATAATAAAATAAATAAATAAAAGCATTTAATCATAGCATGGTATGGGAGTGTTCATTAACGGCATTTTGTCTCTTTTCTTCTTGTTGTTTGATTAAAAATGACTCATGTGTGTTCCCGCTGAAAAGGACCCTGGAGGTGATCCAAACACCCCCCACGCCCCTGCTCCACGCACACAGGCGGCTCTGGCCGAGTCGCAGCCTCCAGAACCCCCTCCACCCTTGCACTGTGTTTCCTCAACAACCAAGCCTGGGAACATTCCCAAAAGGGTCCAGGAAGCAGCTCACTCAGCAGATGTTTGGTGATTTCAGAAAACAAAAGGGTCAGCAGGTCACGTCCATCAGCTCCCTGAAGAGTCCTGCAGGATCGCGCCTGCTGCGTGTCCTGGCACAGCTCACATTACGACAACACAGACTTTCCATCTTTACTGTCCTTTTAATCACTTCTGCAGGGGGATAGCTCAACTTACAAACCACATAAATATTTTCCTTTCGGCACCAAACTTTCCCCTGGGGAGCTGGAAGCCCAGCTGGGGTCTTTTTGTCTCTGGCCTCCGGGTCCAGGGCTGACCTGGGATAAGAGCATTTGTACCAGTCTCCTGGAGTTTCAGCGAGAGGTACTGGCAGGTTTCAGGGACAGGAGGCTGTTAAGACTGTCACCCTCCACATCTGGTGTGAGAGACCACAGGATAGGAGAAGGCAGACGTGGAGTTCTGAGGCAGGTATGTGGACCCTGGCAGTTGCTGAACCAAAGTACGCCTGCAATCATAAAGCCAATTAAGATGTTTGTTAAAGCGGCTGGGCATGGTGGCTCACACCTGTAATGCCAGCGCTTTGGGAGGCCGAGGCAGGTGGATCATTTGAGGCCAGGAGTTCGAGACCAGCCTGGCCAACATGGTGAAACTCCATCTCCAGTAAAATACAAAAATTAACCAGTATAGTGGTGCATGCCTGTGATCCCATCTACTCAGGAGACTGAGGCATGAGAATCGCTTGGACCTGGGAGGCAGAGGTTACAGTGAGCCAAGATTGCGCCACTGCACTCCAGCCTGGGAGACAGAGGGAGATTCTGTCTCAAAGAAAGAAAAGAAAAGAGAGAAAACAGCTGCGTGCAATGCGTCTTATAAATCAAATAAAACAAGCACACAATAGAATATTCAATTAAGGAAATTGTCTATCATTGGTAACATTGATGAAATCAGTTTCAGGGGAGTGATAGGAGGGAGAGAAACGGCCTGATTGGAAAGAAATGAAGGGGGAACGGGAGGAGATAACTTGGAGAACTTAAGACCAAGACCAGAAAAACAAAGCAGACGCATACAAAAATCAAATAAGGCTGGGTGCAGTGGCTCATGTCTGTAATCCCGGCACTTGGGGAGGCTCAGGAGGGAGGATCTCTTGAGCCCTGGAGTTTGAGGCCAGCCTGGGCAACATAGCTAGACCTTGTCTTTATAAAAAAAATAAAAATTATCTGGGTGGGCTGTGTGCAATCGCTCACGCCTGTAATCCCAGCACTTTGGGAGGCTGAGGCGGGCAGATCACAAGGTCAGGAGATCGAGACCATCCTGGCTAACACGGTGAAACCCGTTTCTACTAAAAATACAAAAAATTAGCCGAGCGTGATGGCGGGCGCCTGTAGTCCCAGCTACTTGGGAGGTGGAGGCAGGAGAATGGTGTGAACCTGGGAGGCAGAGCTTGCAGCAAACCGAGATCACACCACTGTACTCCAGCCTGAGCGACAGAGCAACACTCCATCTTAAAAAAAAAAAAAAAGGTAGCTGGGTGTGGTGGTGCTCAACTGTAACCCAGCTACTTGGGAGACTGAGGCAGGAGGATCGCTTGAGCCCAGGAAATGAAGACTGCAGTGAGCTGTGATCACGCCACTGCACTCCAGCCTGGGTGACAGTGAGATCCTGTCTGAAAAACAAAACATAAAAAACCCCCCAAAATCACAAAAGAAGCTAGTCACGAAACACCACATAATGTGAGATTCCATTGATATGAAATGCCCAGAACAGACAAATCCAGAGTCAGGAAGCTGCCAGGGGCTTTTGGGGAGTGACCGCTAATGGGGATGGGGTCTCCTTTTGGGGGGATGAAATGTTCTAGAGTGAGATAGAAGAGATGACGGTTGCACCAGTTTAAGTATACTAAAATCTATTGATTAAATCAATAGTAAATCTATTGAACTGAACACTTTCATTGGGTCAACTTTGTGGTATGTAAATTATACCCCAATTATACTCCCAAAAGAAGATGGCTGGAGGAGGGGCAGCGTGGGTGCCCTCCAGAGACGAAGCTTATTGGAGCCCTGGCAGGTGAGGGGCTGCTGGCTGGGGAGACGGGAATGAGCCAGCTGAGCTCGTAGGGCAGTGAGAGTCCAAGTCCTGGGGTAGGGCAGGGATGGCAGAGGCTGTGGGCTGGATAGGGCCCTGGAATGGCGAGGGAGCCTCAGAAGATCTGCATGAACAAGTGATGAAACAAATCTTCTCCTGCAAACCCCCCTTCCCCCACCCCGCCACCATGCCCCAGCAGGAGCCGGCCCCTCCCTCCCACTCCCAGGCTGCCTGGCCCCAGGGTCCCTAGGCTGCTGTTTATGGAACATGGACTAGGTCCAGGCTCAGGGCTGGCCTTACATTCCTGGGTTCCCGTCCTCATCGGTGCCCTGTGGAGTTAGCCCTGCTGTCAGAGTTTCTAGAACGCACCTGTTTGGAACTGATCTGCCGAAATATTGGGAGCCACTGAGGGCTGGGCCAGCCTCCAGCACCTGGTATGGCGAGGGTGGTGTCTGTAGACACTTGGTGATGGGAGGAAAGAAGGGAAGGAAGTGGTCCCCTTACCTGGGGGCTATGTCCCTTTCTACCTCACCTGGGGGATCTCTACACCTGTCCACTTCACCTGGGAGATTTCTATACCTGTCCACCTCATCTGGGGGATTTCTATGCCTGTCCATCTCACCTGGGGAATTTCTATGCCTTTCCACCTCACCTGGGGGATTTCTATCCCTGTCCACCTCACCTGGGAGATTTCTACACCTGTCCGCCTCACCTGGGGGATTTCTACACCTGTCCACTTCGCCTGGGGGCTATTTGTGCCTGTCCCCCTCACCTGGGAGCTGTCTACCTCCTATCTCGTCTAGGAGGCCATGCACCTACCCATCTTATCTGGAGGGCCATGCCCCGGTCCACCCTACTCAGGTGCTGTCTACACCTGTTCACTTCATCTTGGGGGTTGTCTGCCTCATTTGGGGATTACCTATACCTGCCTACCTCACCGCGGCAGGCCATGTACCCACTCAGCTCACCTGGCGGGCCATGTGCCTGCTCGCCTCACTCAGGGGCTGTCCACACCTGGGTTGGACAGGCCTTTGACCAGAGTGGCCATCTCCAGGCTTAGCTCCAGTAGACAGAGTCCTCTTGTGGGGCTGGACGAGGCCACCCCCAGGGAGTTAGAAGGTAGCGAGCCCCCTCCCCAGCCCCCAGCGTGTGCCTGGAGTTGCTGGCAGCCTGGTGGCTCCTGAGCTTCTGCCCGGTCCAGGTTGTGTCCGGAACATTTCTGGCACTGAGCTGGCACCTTCTCCAGGACAGATGCTGCTGGCGGAGCCGAGGCGGGCCAGGGCGTTCACTGTGGTGTTTTTATTTCCAGCCTGCTTGCCCAGAAGGCAGAGCTTGCCAGGGTGCCTACTGGGGCTGAATCGTGTCTGGGCCTCAGTTTTCTCTTCTTTCCTTTCTTTCTTTCTTTCTTTTTTTTTTTTTTTTTTTTATGTCACCCAGGCTGGAGTGCAGTGGCACAATCTTGGCTCACTGCAACCTCCACCTCCGGGATTCAAGTGATTCTCATGCCTCAACCTCCTGAGTAGCTGGGATTATAGGTGACCACCACCACGCCCAGCTAATTTTTGTATTTTCAGTAGAGATGGGGTTTTGCCATGTTGGCCAGGCTGGTCTTGAATTCCTGACCTCAAGTGATTCTCCTTCCTGAGCCTCCCAAAGTGCTGGGATTACAGGCTTGAGCCACCGCACCTGGCCATGGCCTCTGTTTTCTTATCCCAGTGCTGTCCCAGGCCCCATTCCTGCTCTCATGTCATGGGAGCCTCTAAAAAGGAATGGTTGGGCAGAGATGCTGCCTAAGAGACAAGAGACGGTGCCGGCCACCAGGCCCCGGGGCCTGGGAGTGTCTGCCGCAGAGCTGCACTGAGGGCTCGGGTGCAGGTAAAAAGGGCTGCAGGCAGCACCTCCACCCTCCTCCCTGGACAGACGCACACACCCCTGCCCCTCTCCCTGACACCCCTGCCCGACTCCCTGCCTTCTGCCTGTGCTCACCCTGTAGGGACACAGTGAGATGAGTGACTGTAGCTAGCTCCCAGGTGAGGGGGGTGGGGACATAGCCCCCAGGAGGGTATGGGTAATTCCTAGGTGAGGCAGATGGGTGCGTGGTCCTCAGGAGGGATGGGTAGGTGTACACAGCCCCCAGGCAAGATGGACCAGTGTAGATAGCCTCCAAATGAGGTGGGCAGAGACATGGCCCTCCAGGTGAGGTGGGTGGGTACATGGACCCTGGGTGAGGTGGGCGGCTGTGGCCAGCCCCCAGATAAGATGGGCAGGTATGGACACAGTTCTCAGGTGAGGTGGGTAGGTGCAGACAGCTCCCAGGTGAGGTGGGCAGGTATGGACACAGTCCCCAGGTGAGATGGGCAGCTATGGACACAGCCCCCAGGTGAGATGGGCAGGTGTGGATACAGCCCCCAGGTGAGATGGGCAGGTATGGACACAGCCCTCAGGTGAGATGGGCAGGTGTGAACAACCCCCAGATGAGGTGGGCAGGTGTGAACAGTCCCCAGGTGAGATGGGCAAGTATGGTCACAGCCTCCAGGTGAGGTGGGCAGATGTAGACAGTCCCCAGGTGAGATGGACAGGTATGGACATAGCACCCAGGTGAGGTGGGCAGATGTGGACATAGCACCCAGGTGAGGTGGGCAGGTGTGAACAGCCCCCGCGTGAGGTGCTCAGGCATAAACAGGCCCCAGACAAGACAGACAGGCAGAGAGAGCCTCCAGGTAAGGTAGACAGAGACACGGCTCCCCAGGTGAGTTGGGCAGGTGCAGACAGACGCCAGGTGAGCTGGGCAGGTGCAGACTTCACAAGCATGAATTCAGAGGTGTAGTCACCCAGCTGAGGGAACAGCCCAGAAGGGGCTTCACCATGGCGAAGCTGCTAGAAGGAGCCAGAAAGATAGGAAGAAGCCCTTTTGGTGCAAAGGGCGGATCACTGACTGGCCTCCGAGGGCGGCCTTCAGGGGACGTCTGGGGCACGCCCTGGGAACAGTGGGGCTGTGACGGCGCCTCAAGGCTGTCTGGGGCCAGATGATCAGAGGCCATTGTCTTTGCTCAGACTCAGGGTCCAGGCAGGACAGAGCCACTCAGGGTGGTTGAGGCAAAAACTCGGCAAACTGGGGTTTTAGGGAAGTGATTCCGGAGTTGTGAGGCTGAAGCTTCTTTCTAGAAGCGCGGTCAGAGCTTGGACCAGCTGTGAGTTCATCTCCAAGGAGCTGCACATTCCCAAGGTCACCCTGATGCTGACCCTAGAGCCTAACACACTGGTCCCGCCCGGCCGGGGACCATCTGCCCTGTGCTGTCCCCCGACGGCCTGCGTTCACTCCCCGCCTCGAGGACACAAGGCAGGGTTCACAGGGCAAGGAAACCTGGCTTGAACTCTGGTCCCCACACCCCTAGAGGGCCCGTGGCAGCCCGAGACTCCTTTGCCTTCCTCCCGGCTTGGTGCTACTTGGAGCGGGCACGATCTCCTTCCTGCCACAGGGCTATGTGGCACATTGCTTGTGCTCGGAGCGGTGTTTGGGGCAGCTGGCGTCTCCAAACCCCAGAGAGGTCTGAGTCCAAGAGGTCAAGCCCAAGGGCACTTCAGGTCACGTTGTCCCAGACATAGACCTTTCCGAGGCCTCTTCCTCCATGGAAAGTCCCAGGCCTGCATCCTGTTAAACTGCCCCATCCCTTTTTTTAAATTTATTTTTTATTTAAAAAAATTTTTTTGAGACCAAGTTTTGTTCTTGTTGCCCAGGCTGGAGTGCTGTAGCGCGATCTCGGCTCACCGCAACCTCCGCCTCCCGGGTTCAAGCGATTCTCCTGCCTCAGCCTCCCAAGTAGCTGGAATTACAGGCATGTGCTACCAGGCCGGGCTAATTTTGTATTTTTAGTAGAGATGGGGTTTCTCCATGTTGGTCAGGCTGATCTCGAACTCCCGACTTCAGATGATCCTCCCGCCCTCGGCCTCCCAAAGTGCTGGGATTATAGGCATGAGCCGCGGCACTCAGCCTTTTTTTTTTTTTTTTTTAGAGAGACAGGGTCTTGCTCTGTCATTCAGGCTGGAGCACAGTGGTGCAACCATAGCTCACTGCATCTTCAAACTCCTAGGCTCAAGGAATTCTCCTGCCTCAGCCTCTTGAATAGCTGGGACTTGCTGGGGCAGATCCCAGATGTCCCCCTAAAAGCCACTTTTGGAGGCCACTCAGAGCCAACACATACAGCTAATTTTTCTTTTTTCTTTGTTTCTTTGTTTTTTTTTTTTTCCCCAAGATGGAGTCTCTCACTCAGGCTGGAGTGCAGTGGCGCAATCTTGACTCACTGCAACCTCGCCTCCCAGGTTCAAGAGATTCTTCTGCCTCAGCCTCCCAAGTAGCTGGGATTACAGGCTTCTGCCACCACACCTGGGAAATTTTTGTATTTTTGTTAGCAATGGGATTTCGCCACGTTGGCCAGGCTGGTCTCGAACTTCTGACCTCAAGTGATCTGCCTGCACTGGCCTCCCAAAGTGCTGGGATTACAGGGGTGAGCCACCACATCTGGCCAAATTTTTTAATTTTTGTAGAATGAAGTTTCACTATAATGCCCAGGCTGGTCTTGAACTCCTGGCCTCAAGTGATCGTCCCACTTCGACCTCCCAAGGTGCTGAGATTATAGGTGTGAGCCACAGTGCCTGGCCCAATTTTTGTGTTTCAGTGTACATGTTTGTTTTTCTAAATAGATGTATAGTTGGTCCTGAAGAATGATGGCGTTAGGGGTGCTGAACCTCCACTGAGTTGAAAATCCGTGCATAACTTTTGATTCCCCCAAAACTTAACTATTAATAGCCTACTGTGGACCGGAAGTCAACAGATAATGTAAACGATCAATTAACGCATATTTTGTATGATCTATATATTATATATCATATTCTGACAATAAAGCGAAGTAGAGAAAATAAATACGTTATTAAGAAAATAATTCCTGCCTCACTCCTGGCAGGT
Source organism: Macaca thibetana thibetana (assembly GCF_024542745.1). Lineage (NCBI taxonomy): Eukaryota > Metazoa > Chordata > Mammalia > Primates > Cercopithecidae > Macaca > Macaca thibetana. The sequence continues at coordinate 7,561,299 of NC_065596.1, forward strand.
GTCATTGCATATTTTGGCTGGGCGCAGAGGCTCATGCCTATAATCCCAGCACTTTGGCAGGCCGAGGTGGGCAGATCACCTGAGGTCAGGAGTTCAAGACCAGCCTGGGCAACACAGAGAAACCCTGTCTCTACTAAAAATACAAAAAATTACCTGGATGTGGTGGTGCGTGCCTGTAATCCCAGCTACTTGGGAGGCTGAGGCAGAGAATCGCTTGAACTCGGGAGACGAAGGTTGCGGTGAGCCGAGATTGCGCCACTGCACTCCAACCTGGGCAACAGAGCAAGACTCCATTAAAAAAAACAAAAAACAAAAAATGATGCTGAGTGAGAGAAGGCAGACACAAAAGCGCACATAGTGTACGATTCCATTTATATGAAATGTCCTGGACAGGCATGGCCTGATCTCCCGCTGACCCTAGGAACCCTGTGGGGGGCACTGTGCTAGAAGACCCAGACCCCTGCAGACCATCGGGCTGTCTGTCCGTCTTCAGCCCTGACATCCAATCTCCTGGGCACCTGGCAGGCACAGGCACATGCTGGCTAAGTGGGAGAAAAAATGCCCACTGGGCCAGGCGCAGTGGTTCATGCCTGTAATCCCAGCACTTTGGGATGCCGAGGTGGGCAGATCACTTGAGGTCAGGAGTTCAAGAACAGCCTGGCCAACATGGTGAAACCTCATCTCTATTTAAAAAACAAACAAACAAACAAACAAACAAACCCAAAAAATTAGCTGGGCGTGGTGGTATGTGCCTGTAATCCCAGCTACTCGGGAGGCTGAGGCACGAGAATCGCTTGAACCCGGGTGGCAGAGGTTGGCAGTGAGCCGAGATGGTGCTACTGCACTCCAGCCTGGGCAATAGGGCGAGACTTTGTCTCAATTAAAAGATAAAAGAAAAGAAAGAAAAGAAAAACGCCCACTGACAACAGGACACTCTTTGTGATCTTCCTCATCCACCATCCAAACTGCAAAACTGCCCATCCTAGGCATGTTTGAAGATGTTTAACAACCATTTATCGTGGGGCTAATGCAGCCGGTTCCACCCTCACGAAACACAGGCATCCCTAAAAATGACCTCACACTGCAAATTCACACACACAATCAAACCACAGGGCTCATGGGAAAATGGGTCAGGGCACAACCATCCAAATGTCACCAATGACACCTAAAAAACATAGGCACCTACTAAAAATGGTAGTGCCATTGTATAAATGTTAAACGGTTATGAATTTCAAGAATATGGCCGGGCGCGATGCCTCACGCCTGTATAATCCCAGCACTTTGGGAGGCGGGTGGATCGCTTGAGTCCAGAAGTTGGAGACCAGCTTGGGTAAGATGGCAAAACCCTGTCTCTACTAAAAATACAAAAAAAAAAAAATTAGCCGGGCATGGTGATACACGCCTGTGGTCTCAGCTACTCCGGAGGCTGAGGCAGGAGGATCACTTGAGCCTGGGATGTTGAGGCTGCAGTGAGCCCTGATCGTGCCACTGCACACCAGCCTGGACAACACAGTGAGAACCCATCTCAAAAAAAAAAAAAGATTACACAAATAACGGTATCAACCTTGGAAAAGACCCAAGGCTCGCTTGTGAACCTGGGCGTGGGGAGGTGGCAGCCTGTGAAGGGCTGGGAGGAGATAATCTGAAATCAGGCGGCATATTGTAACCTCAGACAGGGACGGGGTGGCTCCCGGCATACAGCAAGGCACTGAGGGAGCACATAGATGCTGGAGAGGGTGCACGTGTGGTTTTGTGCATTCCTAAGTGGCTGCGGTCAGCCAGGTGCATTCGTACCCAATGTTTCTTGCAGACAAAAATCTCACATAAGCGAACACAACATTTGATTTTATGCTCAAATCATTCCTAACGCATCCATCGTGTCAGAACACATCTGTGCTTTCAAAACAAGTGATAAAGTGGAATTGACTGTACTCCGCCCATGGGTAATTTCAACCTACTGGCGTGAAGTGATTAAACACAGAGTAAGGACGAGATGTGTGTTATTACAGAGTATTTTCACCACGCATCACCTCAAGAGTACAGAGAACTGTAAAATGTAGTAACATGAAGAAGTGATGAGTTGTGAGCACTTCCAGCGCCTTTGCTATTTATTTTTTTATTTGCGACAGTCTCACTCTGTCGTCCAGGTTGGAGTGCAGTGGCGTGATCTCAGTTCACTGCAACCTCTGACTCCTGGGTTCAAGCGATTCCCTTGCCTTAACTTCCTGAATAGTTGAGATTACAGGCATGCACCACCAAACCTGGCTAATTTTTTGTATTTTTAGGAGAGATGAGGTTTCACCATGTTGGTCAGGTTGGTCTCAAACTCCTGGCTTCAAATAATCTGCCCACTTTGGCCTCCCAAACTGCCGGGATTACAGGCATGAGCCACCTTGCCCAGCCATATTTTTAATACACGTTGAGCATCTCTAATCTGAAAATCCAAATTCCACAAATGCTCCAAAATTTAAAAATTTTCAGTGCCAACATGATGCTCAAAGGAAACACTCACTAGAACATTTCAGATTTCAGATTTTCAGATTAAAGATACTCTGGGCACGATGGCTCATGCCTGTAAACCCAGCACTTTAGGAGGCTGAAGCAGGTGGCTCACTTCAGCTCAGAAGTTCGAGACTAGCCTGAGCAACATGGAGAAACCCTGTCTCTAGAAAAATACAAAAATTAGCCAAATGTGGTGGCATGTGCCTATAGTCCTAGCTACTTGGGAGGCTGAAGTGGGAGGATTGCTTGAACCCAGGAGGTGAAGGTTGCAGTGAGCCAATATCGCACCACTGCACTGCAGCCTAGGCAACAGAACCAGACTCTCTCTCTCTCTCTCTCTCTCACAAACACACACGCACACAATACTCTACCAGTAAGTATAATGTAAATATCCCCAAATCTGAAATATTAAAAATCTGGAACATTTCTTGCACTTGCACTGACCATTTTGGAAAGTGCATTTTAGATTAGGCATTTTTTCTTTTTTTTGAGACAGGGTCTGGCTCTGTTGCCCAGGCTGGAGCGCAGTGGCCCATTCTTGGCTCACTGCAACCTTCACCTTCCTGATTCAAGTGATTCTTATGCCTTAGCCTCCCAAGCAGCTGGAATTACAGGTACCTGCCATGACACCCAGCTAATTTTTGTATTTTGTAGAGACGGGTTTTCACCATGTTAGTCAGGCTGGTCTCGAACTCCTGACCTCAAGTGATTCACCCACCTTGGCCTTCCAAAGTGCTGGGATTACAGGCATGAGCCACTGCACCCAGCCGATAATGCATTTTGGCTACTCAACCTGTATAATGTGTTTCATTGCAAATCTGTATAATTTAGTTTTTGGTGATGGCTTTGTTAACTCAGGCTTGTATAATTTATGGAACAGTATCAACTGACTCTTCTAAGCAGCGAGCTGAGCCTTCTCCTGTGTGCTGGTGAGGCAGTAATCTGTGTGAGGAGTGCCCGCTTTGAGCCAGGGGCTGGGGCCAGCAGCAAACGGGGGGCTCACATCCCAAAGAAGACAGACAGGAAGCAGATGTATACGGAATAATAAGACCATGCTCCGTGCTTTGTGTACCATGCACTCAAACTGGATGACCAGGCCATGCTAGTGATCTCACTGACTCCTGTTCACCCATCATCTAAATCAAGGGTCTCCAACCCCTGGGCCACAGACTGACACCGGTCTGATATTGGATGAGTAAGCAAAGCTTCACCTATATTTATAGCCTCTCCCCATTGCTCACTTTATCTCCCAAGCTCCACCCCCTGTCAGATCAGCAGCAGCATTAGATTCTCACAGAAGCCCAAACCCTATTGCAAACTGCGCATGTGAGGGATCTATGTTGTGTGCTCCTTAGGAGAATCTAATGCCTGGTGATCTGCCACCGTCTCCCATTAGGCCGGGCGCAGTGGCTCAGGCCTGTAATCCCAGGACTTTGGGAGGCTGAGGCGGGCGGATCACACAAGGTCAGGAGTTCGAGATCAGCCTGGCCAACATGGCAAAACCCTGTCTCTACTAAAAACAAAAAAATTAGCGGGGCGTGGTGGCGGGTGCTTGTAATCCCAGCTACTCAGAAGGCTGAGGCTGGAGAATGGCTTGAACCCAGGAGGTGGAGGTTGCAGTGAGCTGAGATCACGCCATTGCACTCCAGCCTGTGTGACAGAGCGAGACTTTGTTTAAAAAAAAAAAAAAAAGGCCGGGTGCCATGGCTCACGCCTGTAACCCCAGCACTTTGGGAGGCTGAGGCGGGCAGATCACGAGGTCAGGAGATCGACAACATCTTGGCTAACACGGTGAAACCCTGTCTCTACTAAAAATACAAAAAATTAGCTGGGCATGGTGGCAGGCGCCTGTAGTCCCACCTACTTGGGAGACTGAGGCAGGAGAATGGCATGAACCCGAGAGGCAGAGCTTGCAGTGAGCTGAGGTCGTGCCACTACACTCCAGCCTGGGCTACAGAGCAAGACTCTGTCTCAAAAAAAAAAAAAAAAAAAAAAAAAAAAAAAAAAGGAGTATGAGATGGCCAAATATACAACATGTGACATTGGGTAGGTGAGATCTACAGTTTAGTGCTCACCTATTCTCACACAATGAGGGGAGGAGGACCCTGTACACCGTACGAGGTCACACAGGGGTTGCACTTAGGAGCACAATGAACAACCACGGGCTGTGGGAAGCAGGCTTTGTAGTAACAAGAGGGTGAGGCGGCTCCTGGTTCTCCTGGGAGGATATGATTGGCTTGTTTCTTTCTTTCTTTTTTTTTGAGATGGAGTCTCGCTCTGTCACCCAGGCTGGAGTGTAGTGGCGCAATCTCAGCTCACTGCAAACTCCACCTCCCGGGTTCAAGCGATTCTCCTGCCTCAGCCTCCCGAGTAGCTGGGATTACAGGTTTGCACCACCACACCCGGCTAATTTTTGTATTTTTAGTGGAGACGGGTTTTCACCATGTTGGCCAGGCTGGTCTCGAACTCCTGGCCTCAGGTGATCCACCCGCCTCGGCTTCCCAAAGTGCTGGGATACAGGCATGAGCCACTGTGCCTGGCCATGGCTTGTTTCAATAACTTCTCAGCAGCTAGGGAAGTGAAGTCTGTGGCTGATGGGTGGGGTACAGCTGGTCTGGTTGCTTGGTGAGACAGCCAGGTGGAGAGCAACTTCTCTTGCCAGGCAGGGGGCACATTTGGCGAGAGTAGCTGAACAGTTGGTCAGGACATCGTGGTCCTGTGTGGCTCAACCATGCCAAGGCAGCACTGACATTTTAGACCTTACAACACAGACAGGCAGGAAAGGCACCTCAGGGCTAACCCTGAAGGTGGAGAAGAGCGGCCGGTCTTGTGATCCCACAGGGAAGTGCATCCCAGGCAGAGGGAACAGCTGGCACCTCAGCCCAAGATGGTGGTGGTGGTGGGTGGGTGGGGGTCTGATGTATCTCAAAGGCCAGTGTGGCCAGAGCCCAATGGTCAAGGAGGAAGTGGAGGGGTCAAAGGCTGGCCTGGAGGCTGAGGAGTGGAGGTTGGCTTAGGTAGGAGTTAGAATTGGCCTGGAGGGGTGGCAGGGGGCAAATTTCTTGGTGCTAAATTTTTGCACCTCCATGTGAGTTTAGCAGCCTGCTTGGGGTTGGCCTGGTCTGAGCTTGGAGGTAGGCAGCAACTCCTCCTCTTCGGGCAGGAGCGACAGCTACTCAATCCACTCCGGCCCCTGCATGCGTGCACACACCCACACACATCCACACACCATCATCAGTTACATCCCCTCTGCTTGTGTGCTCAGTGGCAGCAGGTACTGTATGTCCCCGGGTCCTCACCGCCCAATCCAGGGCTTGGTGCTGCCTGAGTGATCAGTGCTGGGTCCAAAGGCCGTGGACAGGGCTGAGAAGCCCCCAGAGGACCCACATCTCTAGGGGCAGGGAGGGGGCAAGAGAAGCTTCCCTCGAATTTCCTGGAACGATCAGGAATTTGTCTGGCGAAGGAGGCAGGTAGAGGAAGACAGAGCTTAGGCAGAAGCAGGCAGTGGAGTGAGAACAAGGTGTTGGAGGAACTGGGCTGAGGTCTCTGCCATCAAAGCCAGAGTTTGGATTTCGTCTCAATAAACGGGAAGCCCTGGCTGGATGTGGTGGCTCACACCTGTAATCCTAGCACTCTGGGAGGCTGAGGAGGGAGGATCATTTGAGCCCAGAGTTCAAGACCAGCCTGGGCAACACAGTGCAACTCCGTTTCTAAAAATATATACATATAAAAATTAGCTGGGTGTGGGCTTGCACCTGTAGTCCCGGCTACTCTCCAGGAGTTTGAGGCTGCAGTGAGCTGTGACTGCGCCACTAAATTCCTGCCTGGGCAACAGAGAAAAATTCTGGTCTCAAAACATAAAAATAAAACATAAAATAAACAGGGAGCCCCGAGGATTCCTGGCAGGAGGAGGTGTGGTCAGCACTGGAATTTTAGGAGGGCAGCCGGTAGCTGGGGGAAGGGGGCTCCACATTGGAGGGAGAGGGTCCAGGACTGGGACATGGTATAGGATGTGCCGCCTGCCAGTGGGACCTAGGACAGCAGGACCATCGCTGAAGTGGCCACACGGGGAGGGGCAGGAGGGGACACCCTGCTCTTGGAGAGAAAGGAGGTGCCCATCCATCCCTGCTGTATGGGAGGGGAAGGGGGACTCTGAGGCCCAGAGAGAGAGGGGACAGGCCCAAGGGATTTGTGGACATTGGGGGTAGGGGAGAGGGGAGATGAGAGGACAGATAGGGGCCTGGGGCAGATGTGGGTCTGGAAGGTTCGATCCCTGGCTAGACTGTTTCCCCAAAGGATCCTCTGCTCCTCGGGCTGCACGCACTGTACTGGGCACCAGATACAGGCCAGGGCCTGGGGCACAGCCGCCCCTGTGGGATGGAGGTTGCAGGCGGCGTCCAGACCGAGCGGCCCCTGGGGAGGTGTGGGCCCGGGGAGGGGGCCATAAGGCGGGTGGCTGGGGAGGGAGGGGGCGAGAGGCCAGGGAAGGGGCAGGTTCCAAGTGGACGCTGGGTGGAGAGGAGAGGGCGGTTGGGGGTCGGGTCCGAGGCGGGGCTGGTGGGGACGGGGGAATCCGGGGGCGAATCCGGGTAGGGGGCGAGGAGGCGGGTTCGGAATTGGGCAGGGCCCGGGTGGGTCGGGGAGTAAGTGGGGGGACGATCGCGGGAAGGGATCGGGGCGGGTCAGGGTCCGGAGATGGGCGGAGCAGGCGTCCCAGGAGGGTGCGCCCAGGAGTGGGGCGAGCGGGGCGAGCTGGGCGGGCCCGGAGACGAGGCGGGTCCGGGGAGGGGGCTGGCCCGGGGCTGCCCCAGCTTGGCCGGGCGCAGAGCGGGGCGCATGGCGCCGGGCGCACTGCGCGGGGGCTGCGAACAAAGGGCCCCCGGCGGCGGCGCGAGGACGGCCGCGCTCGGACCCTGGCCCTGGCCCAGCCCTGGCCCGGCCCCCTCCCCAGGCGCAGCCCACCCCCGGAGCCGAAAAATGAGCTGCGCCCTGCTCTGGCCGTTGCTCCCGCTCCTGCTCCTACTGCTGTCGGCGCGGGACGGCGTGCGCGCCGCGCAGCCTCAGGCCCCGTGAGTATCCCCGGCGACAGAGGAGGTCGGTCGCCTTCTGGGGTGGGGGTCGTAGGGACTGGCTCAGAGGGTCGCAGCGACTTACCCAAGGCCACACAGCCTCCGCGCTGGGCTGGACCTGGCCTCTTGTTCCCGAATCGTCTTGGGGAGGGGGCGCCCTAAAGTTTCCAAAGTGACTGTGGAGGTACAGGGACTTCCAAAAGCTAAAGGCGCTGAGGTCAGCTCCCCCCGCCCCACCTCGACCCCTTCGTGTGACCCGGGCTGTCATCTTGGGTGGCGATTTCCAGTTGTCCAAGGCATGAAGGTAAGAGGCACGTCTTGGCTGAGAAGTGGGAGGAGAGTGGGAACGGGCAGTTTCCCGTGGGTGGGCGTGGTGAGGGGGGAGAAAATGTTTGTTTTGCTTCTACATTTTTCTAGAGGTTTGCTTGCAGGCTCCTGGTGGGTTGATGGCGGGGAGAAGGTGAATTAACTAGCTGCTGGGGAGAACTCCTAAGTTGGCTTCACAGAGAATATTTCTAAACCTGGCAAGTTCTGGTGAGCTCTGCAGGGCTGTGGGTTCAGGGGGGCTGCCTTGGTCTGCACAAGCCCAGCCTTTTAGTCCAGCTGGGCGTTTAGGAGGCAGCTTGTTCAAGCAGCCCTTGTTTAGGAGTCTCCAGAAAGCTGGTAAGCAGTGAGACTAGGTGGGTGTCGTTATTTGCTGTGAGTACCTGGTCCTTGCTGGTTACAGTTTTAAAAGCAAGACAGTCTACTGCGCTCTGAGCATCCAGACTTTCCTCTCCTAGGCTTTGTGAAATAGGAACCCTGCAAATTTTCATCCTGATGCTTCTTTCAAAGCTGACATCCCTTAGAATAGTGGTTCTAAGCCCTGGGGTGGGGGTGGGGTGGGGATTTCTGTCTCCCTGAGGCCATTGGGAAATGTCTGGAGTTGTCACAAATAGGGGGAGGCATTTGGTGTTGGCGTCAAGTGAGCGCAGGTCAGGAATGCTGGTAAACAGCTTTGGATGCGCAGGTCAGCTTCCACCACAAGGAATGACACGGCCCCACATGACAGACCTTGGGTCCAATGACAGACCCTGCCTTATAAAGAGGTGTTTTTAAATTTTTTATTTTTTTATTTTTGAGACGGAGTTTTACTCTTATTGCCCAGGGTGGAGTGCAATGGCATGATCTCGGCTCATTGCAGCCTCCACCTCCCAGGTTCAAATGACTCTCCTGCCTCAGCCTCCCGAGTAGCTGGGATTACAAGCATGTGCCGCCACACCCGGCTAATTTTTTGTATTTTTTTAGTAGAGATGGAGTTTCTCCATGTTGGCCAGGCTGTTCTGGAACTCCTGACCTCAGGTGATCCACCCACCTCGGCCTCCCAAAGTGCTCGGATTACAGGGTGAGTCACTGTGCCTGGCCCGTTGGAGAATTTTAAACAGTTCTCCAGGGCGTTTGCCTCTGACTAAAGTCACCCTGGGATCTTACCATCTGTTAAGTGACATGGAATCCCTGTACTGACAGACACACTGGGGAAGAAACGTCCCCAAATGACCGACCTGGGATTCCAGAGTAGCTGGCCTCTAAACCAGGGGCATGGTTCACCCAGCCCAAAGGATCCCGTCTTAGGAATAGCTCTGGATGCCCACTTCTGTGACCTGAGAGATTTTTGTGTGAGGAATTTCTGATCCCAGAAAGCAGCATAGCTTTGCAGTTGTAAGAGCAATTCTGTCTACACTGACCCGGACATCACTTTCCCCAATCTGGGACCTTCTGAGACCAGCAGGATGAGAAGCCAGTGTTGGCCCAGATGCTAGGGGTGGGTCAGGTGTGATAGTGAATGGCTGGCAGGCATCCCAACAGCTGGAAACAGCCGCAACTTCTGAATGGCAGGGAAACATAATTTGGTGATGTCAGGTTCTCTGGGCAGTTGGAAGTAGACTCAAACCCATATTGTTAGGACTTTCAAAGGTGACGAAGCAAAATGAACACTTATTCCTCATTCTGTCTTCTATACTCACCACGTACTATATGTGAGGCTAAGCTCTAGGGATCTGCTGGGAGCCAGACAGAAAGAGTATGTCCCTTCTAAAGGATGCCACATTCCTGTGCTAGAGCTGGACAGGACACCTACAAACCCAGGGTAATTGCGTGTCCTGGTCAGTGCTGGAGTTATGTAATACACAGCACACACCTAGGGTCTTGCAAACTCCAGTTGGTCCTAGAGTTGGACAGCACATGTGTGATCCCAGGGGACTGAACTCTGGTAATTATTCAAGGCAGATGGAGCACACTATGATCACAGGGTCAGTGCCCACTGTGGCCAGGGCTGCAGTAAACAACCCAAACCCATTGTTCGTGTGCATGAAACAACACAAACCCACTGCGTCTTTTGAGATACAAAATTTGTAATGATGTTTTCATGAAGTTTGGTTTATCATGAGTTATTTTATGGATAGTTTTGGTATCTTACCCAAGAAATCTTTGCCTAATCTAAGCACGCAATGACTTTCTCCTTTGTTATCTTCTAGTGCTTCTACAAGTTTTACTTCTTCAATTTAGATCTGTTACTAAGATTAACTTTGAGTTAATCTAATTGCATGATGTGAGGTAATGGTCTCAATTCACGTGGTCTCAATGCACGTGGATGTTGGGTTGTTCTAGAGACACTATTGAGGCCAGGTACAGTGGGCCTGTAATCCCAGCACTTTGGGAGGCCAAGGCGGCCAGATGACTTGAGGTCAGGAGTTCAAGACAAGCCTGGCCAACATGGTGGAACCCTGTCTCTACGAAAAATACAAAAATTAGCCAGGTGTGGTGGCACACTCCTGTAGTCCCAGCTACTCTGGAGGCTGAGGCAGGAGAGTCCCTTGAACCTTAGAGTTGGAGGGTACAGTGAGCTGAGATCACATCACTGCACTCCAGCCTAGACAACAGAGCAAGATTCAGTCTCAATTAAAAATAAATAAATAAATAAAAAATATTGAAATGAAAATGTCTCCTAATCTCATTGCATGGTCCAGTTTTCCTCTTTACCCTCTTTTCTTCGGATTTCCATCATGCTCCATGGTTGCAATTGTGGTGCCTTTGCTATAATGCTCTTGGTGATTGTGGGGACACTGTAAGCATTTCATGAGGTTACATGGCCTTTGTAATTTTCCATGGAAGTCTGCAGATACTGGGAGACAGGAGCTCAGGTGGGGAGGACCTGGGTCCTCAGGTCATGTCCCTTAAGGACACCCCAGCACCCTCTTCTGCTCAGCTGTGTGATCTGGTGCATGTTCCTATCCTTCTGAAGCATCAACTTCCCATTGGGAAAGTGGGGGTAATGCCTCCCTTCCAGAGGTGACTTCATAGTCAATCAGAAGATTTTAGGAAAGAGACGCCTGCCTTGATTCCATCGTTTTCAGAATTTTTTCTGTTTGAGACCCTATAGTTTGTTCTCAGGGTTTGTTCTTAAAATGAATGTTGCAAAGAAGCCCTTTGCTTCTTTTTATCAGGTTCTGGAGTCTGGCTGCCTGAGTTAGAATCCTGGTCTGTCACTGTTGGGGCTAGTGACTTGACTTCTCCAGGGTTTCCTTTCTCTCTGAATGGGGCTGATGTCAGTACTTCTCATGATGGTGGGGGCGGGGGTGCACTGTGAGGATAAAGTGGGATCCTGCTGGTTACCTGACTTGTGGAGGAGAGTATTTCAGACAGTGGGCATGACATGTGCAAAGGTCCTGGGCCAGATGGGCCGGGCATGGTGGCTCACGCCTGTAATCCCAGAACTTTGGGAGGCTAAGGAGAGTGGATCATTTGAGGTCAGGAGTTTGAGATCATCCTGGCCAACATGGCAAAACCCTGTCTCTACTAAAAAGACAAAAATCAGCCAGGCTTGGTGAGAGACACCTGTAATCCCAGCTACTCGGGAGACTGAAGCACGAGAATCCCTTGAACCTGGGAGGCGGGGGTTGCAGTGAGCCGAGATCACGCCACTGCACTCCAGCCTGGGGGACAGAGCAAGTCTGTCTCCAGAAACAAAACAAAAACAAACAAACAAACAAAGGTCCGGGGGCAGAAGGAAGTAGCTGAGCAAACAGCCTGGAGGCTGGAATACAGAGAGTAAGAGGGGATGTGTGATGCTGAAAAATCCAGTGAGGCCAGATTCTTACCCAGCATGGGGACTTCAGAGGTGAATGAGCCAATCCCTGGCCTCAAGAACTAATGTGGGGGGAACAAACTCCTAGAGCATCAGTGCCAGCCAGGTGTGGTCAGGAAAAGGCAGGAGTCTGCTGCGGGGAGAGCCCTGACCTAGCCGTGGTGGCAGCGAGGCCAGGGGGCTGCGGGTGAGAACTTTACCTCGGATCTCCTTTCCTACAGGGGTTACCTGATTGCAGCTCCCTCTGTTTTTCGTGCGGGCGTGGAGGAAGTCATCAGCGTGACCATCTTTAACTCCCCATGGGAAGTCATAGTCCAGGCTCAGCTGGTGGCCCAGGGTGAGCCGGTGGTGCGGAGCCAGGGAGCCATCCTGGGTAGGTCCCTTGGGTGCCGGACCAGGACTTCCCCATCTTTTGCAAAGTGGAGCCACTTGCTGGCCTTCAGGACTGGGACAGTGTGGGTGTTGCTTTGCTTCCCTTCTGCCCTAAATCCCCAGGGGCACAAGAGGGAGGGAGGGAGGGAGGACAGGTTGCAATCTCCTCATTCTACAGATGGAGAGAGTAAGGCCCAGAAAGGGCAGTTCAGCTCACAGTTCCTCAGCAGCCCTTGTTGTGTGGGTGCAGATCTGGGCAGAGTGGGGGCACCCACCTGTGTCAGCTTTGACCAGAGGTGGGACAGGGGACCTGGAGGAGATCACGTGACTCCCTCTGACCTTTTGTTGGGTTTCCAGCACACCTGAACCATTAGACTCAGACCTGGACTCACAGGCCTGTTACTAAGTGCAGCTCAGGCCCTCAGCCAGTCTCTCCCCCTCACTCCTTGGTCAAATTCAGACAGCAACAGCCTCAGCCTCCTGGGCAAGATGGTGAATGAGATCCCTGGCCCAGAAAGCTGCAGTCTCCCAGGGGAGGTAGACTCATTCCTCATGCCGAGAATGATGTAGCCACAGGAGACACAGACAAGGTCAGGGGCTCCAAGGCCACTGAAGCAGCACTTGTCTCCTGGGGAGGTGTGGTCAGAGAAGGTGAAATGTGGAAGCTTCTAGAACCTTCTAGAAGTCCTTCTAGTCCTAGAAGAATCAGGTACTCCTGACTTGGGTGGCTAGCTAACTGAAACCCAACTCCAGTTGGCTTCTGCAACAGTTTATGGTCTCTCATAACTAGAAAGAAAGTCCACCGGTATTTCTGCCTGGCTTCTTGCCCTATCTCCTGATGCAGCCAGGTCTCCCCTTAAGATCAGGGGAAGCACCAGTTTCCCAAGATGGCTGGATAAAGTCCCAGGATTCCCTCTGATTGGCCTATCTTGGGTCATATGCTCAACCCTGAGCCAATCACTGTGACCAGAGGTGATGACCTGTGCTGATTGGTTCATTTTGGATCATGTGCTCAACCCTGAACCAATCACTGTGACCAGGGGGAAGGCCTATGCAGATTGGCTTAGAGCCCCAAGAAGGTGGATGGAGAGCTTAGGAGACTCGTGGCTTGTGTGCTGGGCAGTTAGCTTGTCTAAGGGAATTGAAGATCTGTTAGCAGGAAATGGGATGATTGTTGCTGGCAGGCAAAAATAATAGATACCTAATTGAGTCCTGGAGGCCAGAAACCTAGTACAGTACCACAAATGATTCCATGTGGGTAGCAGAGTGAGGTGATGGGAGAACAGGCAGGTCCACTAGGGACCTCGGTCCCCTCTTCTTTCTCTCCACACTTCTCCTTGTTCCTCTCCCCTGGTGTTTTCCCATTACTCCCCTCACAGCTTACTTTGGGCAGGAGCCAGGGGTGAAGTAAATCAAGTACTTAGGCAGGCCAGCTTTCCCTTGAATAGCTCAGCTTTGTCCATCCCCTCTGGCCTTCAGCTTGTGCCAGCTTGGAGGAAACCTCTGGCTTCTGCCAGAGGCCCAGCCTGGCCCAGGCCAGGCCAGCATGACCCAGGGTGTGTTTGTCCACATGAAACCCCTTTGGGTTCAGAAAGTTTGTGGTTTGTGAGACTGCAGCTCAGGGAGGCAGGGCAACACAGCTCTCGATTTAACTTTTTTCATTTTATTTTCATTTTTAGATAAAGGGACAATCAAACTCAAGGTAAGCTGTTAATTTTTAAAAGCATAAACCTGACCTTGGAAACAAAGAATTGAATTGGAATGGAACAAAAGAAATTGCATGTGTTGTGAGAAAAATCATTTTTAAAAAGGAGATGTAAAAAATGAATAATGAGGTTAGTGCCATGCTCACACCTGTAATCCCAGCTCTTTGGGAGGCTGAGGTGGGTGGATCTCTTGAGCCCAGGAGTTCAAGGCCAGCCCGGAAAACATGGTAAAATCCTGTCTCTACAAAAAAATACAAAAATTAGCCATTAGCCAGGCATGGTGGTTCACGCCTGTTGTCCCAACCACTTGGGAGGCTGGGGTGGGAGGATTGCTTGAGACTGGGAGGTTGACGCTGCAGTGAGCTTTGATCGCACCACTGCACTCCAGCCTGGGCAACAGAGTGAGACCCTGTTTAAAAAAAAAAAAAAAAAGAATAACGAAATTTAGAAAAGGAGAAATCCACCGATAATCCAGTTTTTATACTTTTCACTTTTTCATGTTTTCCACACATTCTTGTTCATGCACATACATTTCCTTTTCCAGTTTCATTTTTCTTTTCCTAGTTTCATTTAAAGGACACACATCATTGGCCGGGCTCAGTGGCACATGCCTGTAACCCTAGCACTCTGGGAGGCTGAGACGGGTGGATCTCCTGAGGTCAGGAGTTCGAGACCAGCCTGGCCAACATGGCGAAACCCCATCTCTACTAAAAATACAAAAGTTAGCTGAGTGTGGTGACGCACTCCTGTAATCCCAGCTACTCGGGGAGCTGAGGCAGGAGAATTGCCTCAACCCAAGGGATGGAGGTTGCGGTGAGCCAAGATCATACCGCTTCACTCCAGCCTGGGTGACAGAAACTCCATCGCAAAAAAAACAAGACAAAACAAAACAAAACAAACACCATGGTGTTTCCTGTTCCCTCTTATCACATTGTTGTAAACAACTTCTATGTTTCCAAGTCTCTGTAACTGGAATTTCCATCTTATTGTAAACAACATCCTATTGCACCCCTCTTAGATATCAATTTGCTAAGCCCCCAGTTTGCACAGGTTAGATTTTTTTTTTTAGATTGTTTCAGTGTTTTTTTTTTTTTTTTTTTGAGATGAGGTCTCTCTCTGTCACCCAGGCTGGAGTCCAATGGTACAATCTCAGCTCACTGCAACCTCTGTCCCCTGGGTTCAAGCGATTCTCATGCCTCCGCCTCCCGAGTAGCTGGGACCTCAGGCACGCATCATCACGACTGGTTTTTTTTTTTCTTTTTCTTTTTCCTTTTTTTTTTTTTTTAGTAGAGATGGGGTTGGCCAGACTGGGCTGAAACTCCTGACATCAAGTGATCCACACACCTTGGCCTCCCAAAGCGCTGGGATTACAGGCATGAGCCACCCTGCCTGAGCTGTTTTTAGTGTTTTGATACCGTAATCTGTAAGTCGCCAGAATGTTTGTATGTAAAGCTATATTGGCATTCTGGATGCCTTCTTTAGGCTAAGCACCCAGATAGAAGAATTACCAGCAGGACCCAAGCCTCTCACTGGGTCTTGCTGCGTCCTAGAATACATGGCAGTACCTGTTCATGGAACCACCTGCAGTGCATTAGGGATCAAATTTCTCCACTGCCTCTCAGACATTGAATATTGTTATTTTTAAATTATTATATGTAATAAACTATGTAAATAATTCTATGACATGGGTTTTCAAACTGGAGTCCTTGGATTTCAGAGATTATGTAAGCCCTGAAATTGCAGGCATTGAGGGGTTAGCTATTCCTTAACTTTTACCACATGCTCACAGGAGTCTACAAATGAATGGGCTAAATTGAGAATTATTTTAAATTGTAATGCGCCCATCTCCGTTGATCAGAATGGAGACTGAGGTGGTTCCTTTTGTATGAGGTATACCACTAGTGCCTAATTGCTGCGGAGCAGTGGTCTTCCTGCCTTACTTTTTTTTTTTTTTTTTTTTTTTTGAAGCAGTCTTGCTTTTTCTCCCAGGCTGGAGTGCAGTGGTGCAATCTTGGCTCACTGCAACCTCCACTTCCCAGGTTCAAGTGATGCTCCTGCCTCAGCCGCCCCAGTAGCTGGGATTACAGGTGTGCACCACCACACTCGGCTAATTTTTGTATTTTTAATAGAGATGGGGTTTCATCATGTTGACCAGGCTGGTCTCGAACTCCTGACCTCAGGTAATCTGCCCACCTCCGCCTCCCAAAGTGTTGGGATTACAGGAGTGAACCACGGCACCTGGCCTCTCCCTTATGTTTGATGATAGAACCCTTTCTCTAAGGCAGCAGTTCTCACTCAGGGGTGCTTTTGCCCTACAGGGGACATTTCGTAAAGTCTGGAGACATTTTTGGTTGTCACAGCTGGGGTGGGGGCTGGGCGGTGCCAGGTGCTACTGGCATGTGGTGGGTGGAGGCCATGGCTGCAGCTCAACATCTTACAATGCACAGGATCCCCTACGGCAAAGAAGGATGTGGCCCCAGAAGTCCACATTCAGGAACCCCTGAACCAAAACCCTAGAGCAGCAGTCCCTAACCTTTTTGGCACCAGGGACCAGTTTCATGGAAGACAGTTTTTCCACGGACCAGGGAGCAGAAGAAATGGCTTCAGGATGATTCAGGTGCATTCCATTTATTGTGTGCTTAAATTTCTATTATTACGTTGTAATATGTAACGAAATAATGATATAACTCACCATAATGGAAGAATCAGTGCAAGCCCTGAGCTTGTTTTCCTTCAACTAGATGGTCCCATCTGAGGGTGATGGGAGACAGTAACAGATCGTCAGGCATTAGATTGTCATAAAGAGCACGCAACCTAGACCTCTCCCGTGCACAGTTCACAATAGGGTTCACACTCCTATGAGAATCTAATGTCGCCGCTGAGCTGATGGGAGGCGGAGCTTAGGCAGTCATGTGAGCGATGGGGAGTGGCTGTAAATACAGATGGAGGTTCATTTGCTCACCCACTGCTCACCTCCTGCTCTGTAGCCCTGTTCCTAACAGGCCACAGACTGGTACCAGTCTGTGGCCCAGGGGTTGAGGGTCCCTGCCCTAGGGCTTCAATACCTACAGAAGCATAGGGAAAAAAGAGAAAAAAAGAAGTCCCTAGAGCTCCCTTTCCTGGCTTCCTGTCATGAGATTTCCCTCCCTCCTTTCCTTCCTTCCTCCCTTTCTTCCTCTTCCTCCTCCTCCTCCTCCTCCTCCTCCTCCTCCTCTTCTTCTTCTTCTTCTTCTTCTTCTTCTTCTTCTTCTTCTTCTTCTTCTTCTTCTTCTTCTTCTTCTTCTTCTTTTCCTTCTCCTCCTTCTCCTTCTCCTTCTTCTTCCTCCTCCTCTTCTTCTTCTTCTTCTCCTTCTCCTTCTCCTCCTTCTCCTTCTCCTTCTCCTCCTCCTCCTCCTCTCTCTCTCTTTTTCTCTCTCTCTCTCTTTCTCTCTCTCTCTTTTCCTGGCTTCATGTGGTTTGATTTCTCTCTCTCTCTTTTTGGAGACAGAGTCTCGCTCTCTTGCCCAGGCTGGAGTGCAGTGGTATGATCTCAGCTCACTGCAACATCTGCCTCCCGGGTACAAGTGATTTTCTTGCCTCAGCCTCCTGAGTAGCTGGGACTACAGATGCCCCCCGCACCATGCCCAGCTAATTTTTGTATTTTCAGTAGAGATGGGGTTTCACCATATTGGCTACACTGGTCTCAAACTTCTGACCTCAAGTGATCCGCCTGCCTCAGCCTCCCAAAGTGCTGGGATTACAGGTGTGAGCCACCGCACCCAGCCTAGATCTGCTTTCTTATGAGTCAGGAAGCCATGCTCCCTGGAGCAGGTGTTAAGATGACGTGCTGTCCCTGGCCATCACACGTTAGAAGACACTCTTCACAGCGCAGATGCTGGGAATTTGTGAGAGAGACTAACAAAGGGTTGTATAATTCTGGGAGAGGGGCCAAGGGCTCTTAAGACTAGACTTGCAATTCCCAAGAAAGATGCTTAAGATCCTTAGCATTTGGCCACACGCAGTGACTCATGCCTGTAATCCTAGCTACTTGGGAGGCCGAAACTGGAGGATCGCTTGAAGCCAGGAGTTGGAGACCAGCCTGGGCAACATAGTTGAGAGCCTGTCCCCTGTCTCTACAAAAATAAAAATAAAAAGTTAGCCAGGCATGGTGGCCTGTGCCTGTAGTCCCAGCTACTCAGTAGGCCGAGGTAGGAAGATTGCTTGAATCCAGGAGATGGAGGCTGCGGTGAGTCGTGATCGCACCACAGCACTCTAGTCTGGGCAACAGAGCAAGACCCTGTCTCTAAAAACAGAAAGAAGGCTGGAAGTCCTTCTTCCCTTCTGTCCCTGTGGGGCGCAATCTGCTCCCGGGGAAGGGGTGAAGCTCTAGGGGCTGCCGGTTGGGGTCGACCCCCCTTATGTGCTCAGCACAGCCTCTTGTCCCCCACCCTTCCTGTCCCTCCAGCGTACGGTCCTCAGCCCCTCCAGTATTTCCCTCCTGCTCATCCTCGCCCTGCTCCTGGGTGGCCGGCACCTTTCGTCCCTCTTCAACCTTTGGCCAATGCTGAGATATTTCCAGAAACAGGGCCAGGTGAGGATTTTGGGATTGGAGTAGCAGGTGAGATTTATTGCTCTGGTAGGTCTTGACAGGGAAACTGCCATCAGAAGAGACCTCACAGGTCCAGAAGGCCGATCCTGCGGGTGGCGGGTAGAAGAGGTCCCTCTGAGAGCAGACAGGAGGTGGGTGGCTGGAGAGAGGCCTGAGACAGACCTTGTGTGGCTGCAGAGAGCAGGAGCCCTAGTGCACCCCGACCTCACCCACGCAATGGTCATGACAGTGCAGAACTGTGACGATCAGTCAGATAATCCAGTAGATTGTTCCCCGTGATGGTCACTAGGGTCCATCCACCCCTTGAGGGACCACGCGAGTAGATGCTGACATAGGGGTCCTCAGAAGAGGAACACGCCACAGTTGGATGGTTTTATTTTTAAATTATTTTTTATTTTTTATTTTTTGAGATGGAGTCTTGCTCTGTCACCTAGGCTGGAGTGCAGCTGCACCATCTCGGCTCACTGCAACCTCCACCTCCTGGGTTCAAGCAATTCTGCTGCCTCAGCCTCTCTGAGTTGTGGGATTACAGGCACCCGCCACCACACCTAGCTAATTTTTGTATTTTCAGTAGAGACGGGGCTTCGCCGTGTTGGCCAGGCTGGTCTCAAACTCCTGACTTCAGGTGATCTGCCTGTCTCAGCCTCCCAAAGTGCTGGGATGACAGGCGTGAGCCACTGTGCCCAGCCATTTGGGTGGTTTTAGGAACAGGGGGTGCACATAGCTCCCCAGGTGATCTGCTGGGAGGTAATGCCCACCTGCTGGGTGCCCAGGGATGGCCAAGAGGGTAGCTATCATCAAATGCCGGTCACATAGAGGGAGGTAATATGGTTTGGCTGTGTCCCCACCTAAATTTCATCTTGAATTGTAGCTCCCATAATTTCCACAGGTTGTGGGAGGGACCCAGAGGGAGATAATTGAATCTTGGGGGCGATTTCCCCCCTACTGTTCTCATGGTGGTGAATAAGTCTCACAAGATCTGATGGTTTTATAAGGGAAAACCCTTTTTTTCTTGGCTCTCATTCTCTCTTGCCTGCCACTATGTAAAACGTGCCTTTCACCTCCCACCATGATTGTGAGACCTCCCCAGCCACGTGAAACTGTGAGTCCATTAAACCTCTTTTTCTATATAAATTACCCAGTCTCGGGTATGTCTTTATCACCATTGTGAAAATGGACTAATACCGGAGGCATTACTTTTGTTTGTTTTAAGCATGAAAGGAGCTTTTTTTTTTTTTTTTTTTTGAGACGGAGTCTCGCTCTGTCGCCGGGGCTGGAGCGCAGTGGCCGGATCTCAGCTCACTGCAAGCTCCGCCTCCCGGGTTTACGCCATTCTCCTGCCTCAGCCTCCGGAGTAGCTGGGACTACAGGCGCCTGCCACCTCGCCCGGCTAGTTTTTTGTATTTTTTTAGTAGAGACGGGGTTTCACCGTGTTAGCCAGGATGGTCTTGATCTCCTGACCTCGTGATCCGCCCGTCTCGGCCTCCCAAAGTGCTGGGATTACAGGCTTGAGCCACCGCGCCTGGCCGAAAGGAGCTTTTATAGTGCATGACTCACATGCCAGGGCGTTCTGCCCATCTGCTTAAAAAAGATAAGAGGACGGCTAAGTGTGATGGCTCACACCTGTAATCCCAGCACTTTGGGAGGCCGAGTCAGGAGGATCACGTGAGCCCAGGAGTTTGAGCCTAGCCTGGGCAACACAGCGAGACCCCATCTCTACCAAAAAATAAAATAAATTATCTGGGCATGGTGGTGCCCGCCTTCAGTCCTGGCTTCTCAGTAGGCTGAGGCAGGAGGATCGCTTGAACCCAGGAGTCTGAAGCTGTAGTGAGCTCTGATCGCATCGCTGGACTCCAGTGTGGTGACAGAGCAAGATATTGTCTCTAAAAACAAAAGAAAGAGAAAGAAAGGAGGAAAGAAGGAAGGAAGAGAGGGAGGGAAGGAATGTGTAGTGTAGGAAGGATGGAAGGAAGGAAGGAAGGAAAGAAGGAAGGGAGGGAGGGAGGGAGGGAATGTGTAATGAAGGAAGGGAGGAAGGGAGGGAATGCATAGTGAAGGAAGGAAGGGAGGGAGGGAGGGAATGTGTAGGGAAGGAAGGAAGGAAGGAAGGAAGGAAGGAAGGAAGGAAGGAAGGAAGGAAGGAAGGAAGGAAGGAATTGTGTAGTGTAAGCTCCATTCTGAAGACTGAAGTGTTTTTTTTTTCGGTCCCATCTGTGTGGCAAAAAAACAAACTAAACCAACAAAAAAGCCATCTAACCATTCTAAAACGTGTAATTCAGTGGCATTTAGTACATTCACAGGGTTGTGCAACTCCCCTGCCCATCTAGTTCCAGAAGATTTTCATCCCCCACAGAGGAGACCGTGTCCCCATCAGCAGTCACTCCCCACTCCCTTCTCCTAGCCCCTGGCACCCACCAATCTGATTCCTGTCTCTGTGGATTGCCTTTTCTGGACAATTCAGATCAATGGAGTCATGCACTGTATATGTGTTGTGATTTTTATTTTATTTTATGATTTTATTTTATTTCATTGTATTTTATTTTATTTTTTGAGGCAGAGTCTCGCTCTGTCACCCAGGCTGGAGTTCAGCGGTGTGATCTCAGCTCACTGCAACCTCTGCCTCCCAGGTTCAAGCGATTTGTGTGCCTCAGCCTCCAGAGTAGCTGGAACTATAGGCGCCTGCCACATGCCTGGCTAATTTTTTAAAAATTTTTTACAGAGACGGGGTTTCACCATGTTTGCCTGGGCTGGTCTTGAACTTCTGGCCTCAAGCCATCCGCCCGCCTCGGCCTCCCGAAGTGCTGGGATTACAGGTGTGAGCCATCATGCCTGGCTTGTGCTGTGATTTTATTTGTATTATTTGTTGATTTTTTTTTTGGAGATGGAGTTTCACTCTTGTTGCCCAGGCTGGAGTGCAATGGTGAGATCTCAGCTCATTGCAACCTCTGCCTCCTGAGTTCAAGCTATTCCGCTGCCTCAGCCTCCCAAGTAGATGGGATTATAGGTACATGTCACCAGGCCTGGCTAATTTTTTGTATATTTAGTAGCGATGGGGTTTCACTGTGTTGGGCAGGCTGGTCTTGAACTCCTGACCTCAGGTGATCCGCCCACTCCAATCTCCCAAATTGCTGGGATTACAGGTGTGAGCCATTGCGCCGGCCTGTGCTGTGATTTTAGAGTGAGGCAAACACGGACACATACATATGATAGATATATCTGGACATGTACATATATATATATCAAGGGATCAAGGTCTCCTTCCACTGCTCACAGGCTGTGAATTCACTTGGCAAGAGGGGAGACAGTTCTAACTCTGCAGTGGTGATGAGCGGAAACAGCTTGGCAACTCTGTTGAGTCAGAAGAGAAGGCTCCATAACTAGACCAGCGTTTCTCGGCCTCAGCATGGCTGATAGCTGGGGCAGGCTTGGCACCGTGGTTAAGGCCTGGAATCTGAGGCTGAAGTGGGAGGATCGCTTGAGCCCAGGAGTTCGAGACCAGCCTGGGCAACAGAGTGAGACCTTGTTTCTACAAAAAATAAACAAAATAAGCCTGGCCTGGTGGTGCATGCCTGTAGTCCCAGCTCTTCAGGAGGCTGAGATGGGAGGATTGCTTGCGCCCAGGAGGCCAAGGCTGCAGTGAGCCGTAACTGTACCACTGCACTCCAGCCTAGGCGACAGAGATAAACCCTATCTCCAAAAAAAAAAAAAAAAAAAAAAAGATATGATCGGGTGCAGTGGCTCACGCCTATAATCCCAGCACTTTGGGAGGCCAAGGCAGGTGGATCGCTTGAGCCCAGGAGTTCAAGACCAGCCTGGCCAACACTTGCCTCTACAAAAAATACAAAAATTAGCCAGGCATGGTGACGCACACCTGTAATCCCAGCTACTCAAGAGGCCAATGTGGGAGAAACACTTAGCCTGGGAGGCAGAGGTTGCAATGAGCTGAGATAGCGCCACTACACTCCAGCCTGGGCGACAGAGTGAGACCTTGTCTCAAAAAAAAAAAGATGTTTGGGGCAGTTTGCCGAGGGCAGGGGTGTCCTGCGCTCTGTAAGATGTTGAGCAGCCTCTCTATTCCCCTCTCAAATGACCGTAGCAATCCCCACCCCCAAAGCTATGACACCCCAAAACATCTCCAGAAACTGCCGAGTGTCCCCTGGGTGACAGTCACTCCTGGGGTGAGTTCTCCATTCTAGACTCCAAACTCCTTTCCCAGTATCTCAGCCCATTCCAGGGTGACATTCTCATCCCAAAGCTCCTTCCTCTGCCTGTAGGTGCCCACGGGCCTCCGGGGCCAGGCGCTTCTGAAAGTGTGGGGCCGCGGCCGGCAGGCGGAGGAGGAGCCCCTCTTTCACAACCAGACCTCGGTGACCGTGGACGGCCGGGGTGCCTCCGTGTTCATCCAGACAGACAAGCCTGTATACAGACCCCAGCACCGAGGTGGGTGGCTGGCACGAATGCAGGGAGGGCCGGCCGTGGTCTGGAGGTGTCACATGCCTGTCTTCTTTCTTCTAGTGCTCATAAGCATCTTCACCGTCTCCCCAGATCTGAGGCCTGTCAACGAGAAGGTGAGATCCGCTTCTAAAACCGCGGGCCCGGAACATATCCACTTGGGACCCCCTAGCCAGGGCCACCATTGGAAACTGGTCTTTCTCTCCAGACCTTCTCTTTCCTATTTTCTTTCACAGTTCCATGCCCCCTGGAGAACCCCAGGAAGTTCTTGGTGACAGAGGAAGGCTGGTGGGCGTGCCTGGCCCACTGCTCCTCAACAAGGAATGCCTTTGAGGGCTTTAGGTAGCCCTGCACTGTGGCTTAAAAAAATTTGTTTTTTTTCCAAGACCGAGTCTCTTGCTTTATTGCCCAGGCTGCAGTGCAGTGGCGCGATCTTGGCTCACTACAACCTCTGCCTCCTGGGTTCAGGTGATTCTCTTGCCTCAGCCTCCCGAGTAACCCAGATTATAGGCACCCACCACCACGCCTGGCTAATTTTTTTTTTTCTTTTTTTTTTTGAGATAGAGTCTCGCTCTGTTGCCAAAGTTGGAGTGTAGTGGAGTGATCTTGGCTCACTGCAACCTCTGCCTACTGGGTGCAAGGAATTCTCCTGCCTCAGCCTCCTGAGTAGCTGGGATTACAGGCGTGTGCCACCATGCCCAGCTGATTTTTGTATTTTTAGTATAGATGGGGTTTCACCATGTTGGCCAGGCTGGTTTCAAACTCCTGACCTCAGGTGATCCACCCGCCTTGGCCTCCTAAAGTGCTGGAATTACAGGCGTTAGCCACCAGGCCTGGCCACATTTATGCGCTTTCTGTCTAGCGCTCCTCTCTGTGTGTATGTGTATATATACTTACAAAATTATTTTAATGATAAATCATTTGAGAATAACTTACAGATATTGTGCCTTTCTGGCCCTGAACACTTGGCCTGTATCCTTTAAGAGCAGGGTCGTTCTCTTATACAACTCAAGGAGGATCATCACATTTAAAAATTTTGAGGCTAGGCACAGTGTCTCACATCTGTAATCCCAGCACTTTGGGAGGCTGAGGCGGGAAGATCGCTTGTGGCCAGTAGTCCGCGACCATTCTGGGCAACATAGCAAAAATGTCTTGACAAAAAATTAAAATAATACAAATTAGCCGAGCATGGTGGCATGCGCCAGTAGTCCCAGCTGCTTGGGAGGCTGAGTCAGGAGGATCTCTTGAGCCCAGGAGTTTGAGGCTGCAATGAACTGTGATTGTACCACTTGAACTCCAGCCCAGGCAGCAAAGCACAACTCTGTCTCTAAAAAAAACACAAAATACCAAAAAAAAAAAAAAAAGAGGAAAATAATTTTGACATTGACACAATAATGATATCTAATATAAAATCCATGTTATTCCAATAGTAACCTTCGTAGCATGTTTCTTTGCTGGTCCAGGATCTGATCCTGGGTCATTTGTTCATCGTGTCTCTTGGTCTCCTTTAATTTGAATTAGTTCCTCACTGCCTTTCTGTGTCTTTCATGACATTGACATTTTTGGCAAGTCCAGGCAGTTGTTTTGCAGAACGTCCCTTAGTAGGATGGTCTTCTGGTTTCTTGTGACCAAGTTCAAGTTGCGAATCTCGGGCAGGATCCACAGAAGCGATACTGGATCCTCCCTGGTGCCTTGTCCTCCCTGGTGCCTTGTATCGGGAGGCACCCGGCATGGGTTTGTTGTGTTGCTGGGGACATTAATGGGGTCCAGTGGTTCAAGCAGTGCCTGCCTGGGTTCCCCTTTTGAGGGTCCTTTTCTAAAGACCCTACTTGGGATTAGGATTTAACGGATGTAATTTAGGGGGACACTGTTTAACCCATAACAGTGAGTGCTTGTCCCGGGGACCGAGGCCATGCATCAATGATGCATGAGCATGTTGGAAGGGTTTGGGGTTTGCTGGAAGATTTGCTCACTGCATCTGTGTCTTCATTACAGCTGGAAGCCTACATCCAGGTGAGTGGCCTCTGTCCCTCCTCGGCTTGGACTTGGGGCCCGGGTAGCCCATCTTCTGCAAGATCTGGTGTGTCTTCGCTCACTGTCTGCCTTCTGGGTTGAGCCACTGTGCCTTACAAGGCTGGGACCCAGCGTCTTCTATCCTGGTCCCTGGGTCCACCCTGGGATGGGCTGAGTGTGTGTCTGTCCGTTTCCTTTTTTTTTTGAGATGGAGTCTTGCTCTGTTACCCAGGCTGGATTGCAGTGGTGCCGATCTTGGCTCACTGCAACCTCTGCCTCCTGGGTTCAAGCGATTCTCCTGCCTCAGCCTCCCAAGTAGCTGGGACTATAGGCATGTGGCACCATGCCCAGCTAATTTTTTTTGTGTGTGTCTTTTTTGGTAGAAATGGGGGTTTCACCATGTTGGCCCGGCTGATCTCAAACTCCTGACCTCAGGAGATCCACCCGCCTCGGCCTCCCAAAGTGCTGGGATTACAGGTGTGAGCCACCACCCCCAGCCACGTCCATTTGTAGGTTTGTTTGTACACAGCTCCCTAAATGAGGAAGCAGGCCCAGCCCGTCCCCTTCTGCTTTTCAAATCCTTCTCTATCCAGAGCTTTTTACTTTTTTGCCCTGGGGTTAATGATTAATCTTGGAACCTTCGCTGCATGGTTGACATGCCCAAGAGAGAGGACTGGGAAAATCCTTACACTGGGCACACGCTGGGCTAGCCTGAGTTCACTCCGTGTGTCTGCCCCTCTCCACCACCAACAGGACCCCCGAGGCTCTCGGATGATAGAGTGGAGACACTTGAAGCCGTTCTGCTGCGGTAAGTTTCTTCCTCTGCAGCTTGAGGGCTGCAGATGTGATAAACCTTCCGGGAAAACAGAATATGCTCTGTCCGGGGCCCCCTCCCTAACGTACCCCCACTGCTGCCCCAGCTGGAGAGGACCAAGGAGGAGTGGAGGGCAGGTACCCACCTGGGAGGTGATGATGCCATGGGTTTGGATCTAGGAGCCTCAGCCTGGCCCACAGCACCTTCCCTGTGGATTTGGACCCTCTGCCCGTGTTTCTCTGTGCCCAGGACTCAGGCAGGGCTCCGGCTCAGAACTCAAGACCTTTCTGGAATACTGGAGCACCTGCTCTCACCTTGTTTTTTTATTTTTTGAGACAGAGTCTCTCTCTGTCACCCAGGCTGGAGTGCAGTGGCGCGATCTCGGCTCACTGCAATCTCTGCCTCTCGGGTTCAAGCCATTCTCTTGCCTCGGCCTCCCAAGTAGCTGGGATTACAGGCACGTGCCACTAGGCCTGGCTAATTTTTGTATTTTTAGTAGACACAGGGTTTCACCATGTTGGCCAGGTTGGTCTTGGACTCCCAATTTCAGGTGATCTGCCCACCTTGGCCTCCCAAAGTGCTGGGATTACAGGCGTGAGCCACTGTGCCTGGCCTCAACCTCTTTTCTTCTGTTCCATCTTCCCTGTCTGCCTTCTTTACTCCCTCTCGTTCGCTCAATTGCTCTCTCTGTATCGCAGATATTTGTTAGGTACCACATAGATACTGCCATGGGGTGAGCTTTCAGCCCAATGCGGGGAGCAAACACGAACTAAACAGCCTGGATGATGTCAGTTGTGATGAGTGCTAGGAAGGAGAAGTTCAAAACTCAGAGAGGGCAAACAGGGCTGTATCCCATCCTGGGGTGGCAGAGACAATCCTGGAAGGCTGCCTGGAGGAGGATCCTTTTCAGCAACAAAGAAGGAACGGGGGACGGCCAGGCAAAGCAAGGGGGCCAGGAAGCATGTCCCAGTCAGGGACCCGATGTATGGGAAGGGCTGTGGATGTCTAGGGGAGTGAGGTTGGAGACAGTGGACAGGACAGAGATGTTGAGCGCTGAGAGCAGGGGTGATGCTGGCATGAACCAGGGAAGAGAATGGACTTGATCTTTTTTAAAAAAACTTTTTTTTTTTTTTTTAAAGAGGCAATTTCTGTCTCATGTTGTCACCTAGGCTGGAGTGCAGTGGCGTGATCATAGCTCACTGCAGCCTCTACCTCTTGGGTTCAAGTGATCCTCCCACCTCAGCCTCTTGAGTAGCTGGGACCACAGGCACATGCCATCAAGCCCAGTTAATTTTTAAAATTTTTGGTAGAGACGGGGTCTCAAGATGTTGCCTAGGCTGACTTGATCTTAAGAGCACAGAGTTGGGGGAGAGGTCAACCTCCTGTTTAAAAAAACCATTTGGGGCCTAGCTTGGTGGCTCACACCTGTAATCCCAGCAATTTGGGAGGCTGAGGTGAGTGGATCACCTGAGGTCAGGAGTTCAAGACCAGCGTGGCCAACATGGGGAAACCCCGTCTCTACTAAAAATACAAAATTAGCCGAGTGTGGTGGCAGGTGCCTGTAGTCCCAGCTATTCAGGAGGCTGAGGCACAAGAATCGCTTGAACCCGGGACATGGAGGTGGCACGAGCTGAGATCATGCCACTGCACTCCAGCCTGGGCAAAAGAGCAAGACTCTGTCTCAAAGAAATAAAAAAATAAAAAAAATTCTTTGGGATGTGTGTAGACCCATGATTCTCAACCAGGGTGACAGTGCCCCTCTCTCAGGGAGCATTTGGCAAAGTTGGCCACAGACCCCTTACAAAACACGTGCTCAGGACACACATCCCTGAATGTCCTCTAACCATCAAAGGCCCACTTTGTCTGAATATGCGGAGGAAAAAGCCGTTTTAGCCGTCACATCTTCTGGCTCCAATGTGATTGGGAGAAGCCGTGGGCGCTGCTGTGGGTTTTGGGTTCTGTTGTGAGACCCAGGGGAACCACTCTTCCTGTCCCCTCCCTGTATGGCCCTCCCCATATGATCACTGGGGACAGGTGGAGCGTGTCACACTCAGGAGTGGAAGATCCCCTGGCAATGCCTAGAGTCAGTGTGCCCTTTCCAACTCCTCCACGGCTCCCAGTGAAAACAGAGCTGCGGACGGGGCTCAGAGGCACAGGTGCAAAGCAAATGCCAGCTCCCATGTCAGTGGCTAATGGTGTTTCCGGGGGGATGTTTGGGGGAGAGAGTGCTCTGTGCTAAAGTGTGTGCATGCTCTAGTTCAGTTAGGGGTGGTTCTCACAGAGGGGTGGGGAGTCGGGCGGGAGATTCTGCCCCCAGGGGACATCGACAATATCTGGGGACATTTTGGCTTGTCAGGACTTTTGTGGAAGACAAGGGGTGCAATGGGTGTTTGGTGAGTGGAGGCCAGGGATGATGCTCAGCATCCCTCAGTGCGCAGGACGCCCCCGCACCACAATGAATGATCTGGCCCTAAATGTCAGTAGTGCCAGGGCTGAGAAACCCTGTCCTGGCAGGAGACCCTGTCTGTCTTGTCTGTTTCTCACTCTGTCTCTCTCTCTCTCTCTCTCCATATATATATAACATATAATATAATATATAACATAATATATTATATATTATATACATAATATATTATATAATATATTATAAAAATAATACATAAAATATTATATATAATATATTATATAATAATATATAATATATATATATATATATATATATATAATATATATTATATAGCATAATATGTATTATATATGTTTATATATAACATATATATATATATATATATAGCATAATATAACATACCATTATATATGTTATATATAACATATAGTATATAATGTTATATATGTTATATATAACATAACTTTGTATATATTGTTTATATATGTTTTTGTTTTTTTTTTTTTTATATATGGAACATAATATAATATATATTATAATATATCAGCCTCCCGATATGGGATATAGGCGCGACCACCACGCCCGGCTAATATAAATGTATTTTTTTTTAGTGGAGATATATTATGTTATATATTATATATGACCGCCCGTCTATCCCAAATATATTAGGCTTATACCGCGTGCCTATATATGTATTTTATATATATATGTGTGTGTGTGTATATGTGTGTGTGTGTATATATATGGGATTTCCACCCAGGGGTGACTTTGCCCCCTAGAGGCGATATTGGCAATGTCTGGGGGACTTTTTTAGGTCGTTAGATTGTGGAGGGCATTGGTACTACTGGCATCTGGTTGGTGGAGGCCAGGGATGCTACTCAGTATCCTATAGTGCACAGGACGCCTCCACCCCAGAGAGCCATGAGACCCCAGGTGTCAGTAGCGCCCAGGCTGGAAATGACTCGGGTTCGGGGGGATGGAGTGGATGAGCTGGGCTGGCTCATTTCCCTCGTTTGTCCAGCTCACTGCCTGCCCCTGGTCCTGGCTACAAGGCTGTCCCAGGAACCCCAGGTCCAGTCTCTTCCTGCATCCCTTTGAAGCCCGCCAGAGTCTCAGATCTGCTCCACTGGCGGGCTCCTGCAGGGTCCTGCTCTGCGCAGACCCCACCAGCTTCTCTGTGGTCTCCAGTTCTCCTGGGGGGCTGCCCAGGGAAGGAGAAGGAGCAGGGTCCTGGCTTCCTCTTCCTGTACCTCCCTATGCCCGTGGCTCTCTGAAAATGCCCTTGCCCAGGCACAAAGGGGTGTCTCTCTTCACACAGGCATCACCAACCTGAGCTTCCCCTTGTCCGACCAGCCTGTGTTGGGAGAATGGTTCATTTTTGCTGAAATGCAAGGCCACACGTACAACAAGTCTTTTGAAGTTCAGAAGTATGGTAAGTTGGAGAATCTCAGGGTCTTGGGATTTCAGATCTGGAAGAAACCTTAGAAACTGGTGAAGAAGGCTGGGTGCAGGGTATCTCGCCTGTAATCCCAGCCCTTTCGGAGGCCCAGGTGGGCGGATCACTTGAGGTCAGGAGTTCAAGACCAGCCTGGCCAACATGGTGATACCTCATGTCGTTACTAAAAATACAAAAATTAGCTGGGCGTGGGGGCATGTGCCTGTAATCCCAGCTACTTGGGAGGCTGAGGCAGGAGAATCACTTGAACCCAGGAGGCAGAGGTTGCAGTGAGCCAAGATCGCACCACTTCGCTCCAGCCTGGGTGACAGAGTGAGACTCTGTCTCAAAAGAAAGAAAGAGAGAAAGAGAGAAAGAGAGAAAGAGAAAGGAAGGAAGGAAGGAAGGAAGGAAGGAAGGAAGGAAGGAAGGAAGGAAGGAGAGGGAGGAAGGAGAGGGAGGAAGGAAGGAGAAGGAGGGAGGGAACTGGTGAAAATGGCAGTGAAGAAGTGGAGGATGACAGGAGTCCTCTTTTACTGAGGGCTTGTGATGATTGGGTATAGTTTCAGGGGGTGGTCCTAGACTCTTGCTTTTTTTTTTTTTTTTTTTTTTTTTTGAGGCGGGGTTTCACGCCCATCACCCAGGCTGGAGTGCAGTGCAGTGGTGTGATCCTGGCTCACTGAAGCCTTGACTTCCCAAGTTCAAGTGATCCTCCCTCCTCAGCCTCCTGAGTTGCTAGGACTACAAGTGTGAGCCACCACACCCGATTAATTTTTGTATTAGTGGAGACAGGGTTTTGCCGTATTGCCCAGGCTGGTCTCGAACTCCTGGCCTCAAGCAATCCTTCCGCCTCAGCCTCCCAAAGTGCACTCTTGCCTTTTATAGAGAAAAAGTATTGTAGGCCAGGCATGGTGGTGGCTCACACATGTAATCCCACCACTTTGGGAGGCCGAGGTGGGAGGATCGCTTGAGGCCAGGAGTTTGAGACCAGCCTGGACAACATAGTCCCTGTCTGTACAAAACTTTAGAACAATTATCTGGACGTGGTGGCACCTGCCTGTAGTCCCCGCTACTGGGGAAGCTGAGGCGGGAGGATCGCTTCAGCCTGGGAGATCAAGGCTGCAGTGAACTGTGATTGCACCACTGCACTCCAGTTTGGGTGACAAAGTGAAACCCTGTCTCAGAAAAAAAAGATGGCCGGGCACGGCAGCTAATGTCTGTAATCCCAGCATTTTGGGAGGCCGAGGTAGGTGGATCACTAGAGGTCAGGAGTTCAAGACCAGCCTGGCCAACATGGTGAAACCCCATCTCTACTAAAAATACAAAAATTAGCCAGGCGTGGTGGCTTGTGCCTGTAATCCCAGCCACTTGGGAGGTTGAGGCAGGAGAATTGCTTGAACCAGGAGGAGGAGGAGGCTGCAGTGAGCCAAGATCGTGCCACTGCACACCAATCTGGGATTCACAGCGACACTCTGTCTCAAAAAAAAAAAAAAAAAAAAAAAAAGGATTCTTAGGCTCCTACAAGAGTTCTCTCAGGACCCGATTCTTTCTGGTTTTCTGGCTGCTTCAGTGTGTCACCTCGGCCCCTGGTGACAAGATGGCTTGACACTCCCAAGGCTGAGTCCAGAAGCAATTGGAGAAGTCAGTTCTCCGCTGCAGTCACCCCGGGGATGCCCCTTGTGGGCTCCCAGGGTCACAGGGGCTGGGAGGAGCCTCCTGGCCTCGTGTCCACCCTGGGATAGGCTGGAATCCACTACACTCTAAGCATGTGGTCTGAAAGTGACAGGAGGAGGCCCCTTGAGGAAAATGGGGTCCTGGTCCCCCAAAGATGAGAAATAGATGCAGCCCACAAAATCCCCAGGGCTGCTCAGCAGTGCGGTGTGGGTGGGCATAGTGTCAACCTCGGCGGTGGCCGGGTGCTGTGTCCTGCACCTTGCACGGGTGTCAGGGCCCCTGAGGCCACCTTAGGGACAGAAGCCAGCCCCTCCTCTCTGCTTTCTTTCTTCAGTGTTGCCCAAGTTCGAGCTCCTGATTGACCCGCCCCGGTATATCCGAGACCTGGACGCCTGTGAGACAGGCACTGTGCGGGCCAGGTGAGAAAGAGGGGCCCCTGGGGCGCACCGCGGGGCCCTTCCCCTTCCCCAACCATCACGCCGCTCCCTCAAGGTCGTTCCCCTCCTCTGCTGCCTCCCTCCCTCCCACATGGGTGTGCCCCTCCCTTCCTGGTTCCCTCCTCCCTGGGATGTGCCCCTCCCACTAGCATCTCCCTTTCGTGTGACTCTCCCCTGTGGGTGCTCCCTCCTTAGGATGTGCCCCTCCCCTTAGAGTATCTCCCTCCTCCCCCAGACTCCTCCCCTGTGGGCGCCCCCTCCCCGGGGTGTCCCCCTCCCACTAAAGTATCTCCTTCCCCACTGGGCTCCTCCCCTGTGGGTGCCCCCTCCCCAGGATGTGCCCACTCCCTAGAGCATCACCCTTTCCCGTGCCCCTCCCCTGGGGGCGCCCCCTCCCTGCAGTGTACCCCTCTCCCTAGAGCATCTTCCTGTCCCCTGGGCCCCTCCTTTGCCCTCCCCTTCCCTCTCCCCCCACAACTGTGCTTCTCCCTCCTCCTACAGGCAGCACTTCTACCATGGCCTCCCTGCTCCCCCAAGGGTGCCCTGTGCCCCGCTCCCTCCCTCCCTCGTACTTGGTGTCTCCCTGCCACATGAACCTCTTGCACTGTACCCACCGCCTGTCTTCTTCGCATGCTAGTGTCCCCACCCTTATGAGCACACCCGTCTCTCCAAAGCATGCCCCTCTCCCACTGTGTGTTCCTTACTCAAGTCCTGCCCTTCCCCTCTAAAATCTTCCCTCCCCAAAGGTCTTCCCCTCCCCAAGGAATGCCCTACCCCCAGGGCGTGCCTCTCCTGCACTAGCATCTCCCTTCCCCAGGGCGTCCCCTCCCAACCCCACCATGTTCCCCCCTCCCCCAACGCTGCTCCCCGCCCTCTGTAGTCCTCCCTGGCACAAACAGCACCCGCAGCCAGCGTGCTGACCCGAGAGGGGTTGATCCTTGTTGTTTTTTTTTCAGACGGAGTCTTGCTCTGTCGCCCAGGCTGGAGTGCAGTGGCACAGTCTCAGCTCACTGCAACCTCTGCCTCCCGGGCTCAATCGATTCTCCTGTCTCAGCCTCCCGAGTAACTGGGATCACAAGCATGTGGCACCACGCCCAGCTAATTTTTGTATTTTTAGTAGAGACGGGGTTTCACCATGTTGGCCAGGCTGGTCTCGAACTCCTGACCTCAAGTGATCTGCCCACCTTGGCCTCCCAAAGTGCTGGGATTACAGGCATGAGTCACCATGCCCGGCCTGCACTCTCTTATTTTGCTCCTGTTCCCCATGCACCGGCATTCCCTCTGCATCAGGAGTGACATACAGACATTTAAAGTTTCACCATCACCCCTGCGAAGGTAGTTTGATTCCCATTCTCTAGGTGAGGAAACTGAGGCTCAGAGAAGCCCTGTCCCTGGTTCAAGGTTGAGCTTAATAGGGCGCTTAGGCTCAGGTGCCCCTCAGGGACCCACAGTCGCTCATGCCTCTGCACTACTCTGCTCCAGAGGAGCACCAACCTAGCCTTCTCAGTTCCAGAGTTCCTCTCTGACCCTCGGTCTCTTTTTCTGTCCACCTGGAGGCTTGGTGCAGAGGATCGGAGGGCTTGGCATCTTCTGTCCCGACTCCAGGCTGCAGTGGGGGGGTGGTGGGGCTGTCAGGACTGGATGCAGGGTGGGAAGGGAGCTGCATCCCGGAGGGCCTTGGCATCTTCTGTCCCGACTCCAGGCTGCAGTGGGGGGGTGGTGGGGCTGTCAGGACTGGATGCAGGGTGGGAAGGGAGCTGCATCCGTCACTGTACTAGTGGCCACACTGTGCCAACCTGGCCTTCCTGAGGCTGGGCCCTCTCTGCCATCTTGGCTGTGAAATTGAGCATGCTTTATCTTTTTGTTCCAGGTATACCTTTGGGAAACCCGTGGCTGGTGCCTTAACGATCAACATGACTGCTAATGGTGTGGGGTACTACAGCCACGAGGTGGGACGCCCCGTCCTCAGAACAACCAAGGTGAGAAACAGGGACCCCTTCTACCCCCTGACTCAACCCCCAGGTTCACCTCCAAGATCACGCATTTTATTTTACTTTCTTTTATTATTATTATTTTATTTACTGCCTTTAAAAAAATTTTGATTAGAGACAGGGTCTCACTATGTTGCCCAGGCTGGTCTTGAACTCCTGGGCTCAAGCGATCCTCTGGCCTTTGCACCTGAAAGTGCTGGGATGACAGGTGTGAGCCACCGCTGTTTTACTTTCTGAAACAGTTATATGGCAGGGATTTTTCTGATGATAAAATTCCTGCAGGCTGAATATAGAGACTTTAGAAAATATAAAAAGGAAGAAAATAAAGATAACTTGCTTCTCCAATAGGTGGACACGACCACTATCGATATTGTGATGTGTTTCCTCGCAGGTTACTGTATGTAAAGTTAAAAAAAACCCACCAATTTGGCCGGGTGTGGTGGGTCATGCCTGTAATCTCAGCACTTTGGGAGGCTGAGGCGGGTGGATTACTTGAGGCCATGAGTTCGAGACCAGCCTGGCCAACTTGGTGAAACTGCGTTTCTACTAAAAACACAAAAATTAGCTGGTCATGGTTGTGCATGCCTGTAATCCTAGATACTCAGGAGGCTGAGGCTGGAGAATCACTTGAACCCTGAAGGCAGAGGTTGCAGTGAGCCAAGACTATGTCACTGTACTCCAGCCTGGGCGACAGAGCGAGACTACACCTCAAAAAACAAACAAACAAAAAAACGTGAATGAACACTAATTTTATTCCTTGGAGTCCCAGCTTTTAATATTTGGAAGGCAGAGGCAGGAAGATCTCTTGAGCTCAGGAGTTCGAAGCCAGCCTGGGCAACATAGTGAGATTCCCATCTCTAAAATAAAATAAAAATGTAAACAATTTTATTGAGATATCATTCACATTGCATACAGTTCACCCATGTAGAGTGTACAGTTTGATCATCTTCATATGGTTGCAGAGTTGTGCAACCAATGCTGTTATCCAATTTTAGAATTGTTCCACCATCCTTCCCTACATCCTTCATGTCCTTTTGTAGAGAATCCCCATTTCGCTCCTCCAGTCCCTGGTAACTACTAATCTGTTTTCTGTCTCTGTGGATTTGCCAGTTCTGGACATTTCTGTGAATGAATCATACACTATATGTCCTTTTGTGTCTGGCTTCTCTCACTCAGCATCATGTTTTTGATGTTCATCTACATTGTAGCAGGATCAATACTTCATTCCTTTTTTATGGCTGCATCATATTCCCTGGTACAGATGGACCACAATGTGTTTATCCCTTCATCCAGTGGTGGACATTTGGGTTGTTTCTGCTTTTTGGCTATTATGTCTCATGCTACTATGAACATCCCTGTGCAAGTTTTTCTGTGGACCTACGTTTTTGTTTCTCTTGGGTTCATTCCTAGGAGCAGAATTGCTAGGTCAGAGGGTAACACTGTGTAACCTTTTGAGGAAATGCCAAATTGTCAATGTGGCTGCACTGTTTTACATTCCCACATGTTTAAAGTTTTGTAACCTTTTTTGGTCTTTCAGCATAATGTTACATTGTGAGTGGGCAACTGTACAACAGACACCCTCCTTCCTGGAGATTCCCATCCCTCTGTAGGTGCCCTGACATTAACCCTTTCAGCACTGGCTCTTCCTCACCTCCCACCCAAAGCTCCTTCTTAGTCCCTTTCCCACCTGGGACGTATCTGCTCCAATGGGTTCCCCTCTCTTATATCTGAGATATCTTTAATTTAATTTAATTTAATTTAATTATTTATTGAGATGGAGTCTCGCTGTGTCTCCCAGGCTGGAGTGCAATGGCGCGATCTTGGATCACTGCCTCCTGGTTCAGGCAATTCTCCTGCCTTAGCCTCCCAAGTAGCTGGGATTACAGGCACGCACCACCATGTCGGGACAATTTTTGTGTTTTTAGTAAAGACAGGGTTTCACCATGTTGGCCAGGTTGGTCTTGAACTCCTGACCTTAAGAGATCTACCCCTGCCGGCCTCCCAAAGTGCTGGGATTACAGGTGTGCGCTACCACGCCTGGCCCATCTCTCTGCTCTCTGAGGCTTCTCTTCCATGGATTGGACACCACAACCCCCCACCTCTCCCATTCCTGCCACTGGCACCTTGGAGAATCCCGGCCATTCTCCTGGGATGCTACCAGCTCATGATCTTTGTCTTAGTTCTGTCATTTCCGGAGTGATTTACTCCACAGCTCTTTCTGAATAAGGATTATTTGCCAAGTCCCAGGGTGGGATCCTGAGATAGGAATTGAATGAGGGAGTTCTGGTGCCCCAGAGTGGGGCTGAACAGGTTCAGATGCCCCCTCTGTTGCCTGGGCTGTGGGAGATTGTGTCAGCATGGGAATCTCTTTCCTCTTTTTTTTTCTTTTCTTTTTTTTTTTTGAAACAGTCTCGCTCTGTCTCCCAGGCTGGAGTGCAGTGGCTGGATCTCAGCTCACTGATCTCAGCTCGCTGGGACTACAGGCGCCCGCCACCTCGCCCGCTCGTTTTTTGTATTTTTTAGTAGAGACGGGGTTTCACTGTGTTAGCCAGGATGGTCTCGATCTCCTGACCTCGTGATCTGCCCGTCTTGGCCTCCCAAAGTGCTGGGATTACAGGCTTGCGCCACCGCGCCCGGCCTCTTTTTTTTTTTTCTTAACTCGGGCTGGAGTGCAGTGGCACAATTCAGGCTCACCTCAACCTCTGCCTCCTGGGTTCAAGCGATTCTCATGCCTCAGCCTCCCGAGTAGCTGGGATTACAGCTGCCCGCCACCACACCCAGCTAATTTTTTATATTTTTGGTAGAGATGGGGTTTTGCCATGTTGGCCAGACTGATCTCGAACTCCTGACCTCAAGTGATCTGCCTGCCACGGCCTCCCAAAGTGCTGAGATTAAAGGCATGAGCCACCTTTTTCCTCTTCTGCCCAATGGAGCCAACATCCATCTTCCCTGGGATGTTGTCCAGATCCAGTGAGGGACCCTCTGCACGGTCCCGTGGCATAGATTGGGTATGTCACCAAGTGTCCCCTGGCCCTCCAAGCAGCTGAAGAGTCTTGCACCTCAGGTGTGTGTTTCAGGGACATCTCTCAAGGACACTCCAACTCTGAGCGAGCACGGGCTGCGTTTTTCCTCCCTCCAGATCCTCGGCTCCCAGGACTTCGACATCTGCGTGAGGGACATGATCCCAGCGGACGTCCCCGAGCACTTCCGGGGCAGGGTCAGCATCTGGGCCACAGTGACCAGTGTGGACGGGAGCCAGCAGGTGGCGTTCGACGACTCCACCCCCGTGCAGAGGCAGCTGGTGGACATCCGGTACTCCAAGGACACGAGGAAGCAGTTCAAGCCGGGCCTGGCCTATGTGGGGAAGGTAACTTGGGGGTGACTGTACCGCATCCCGCCCCAGGACCACTGTGAAACCACAACCACTAGCCACTAGCTCCGCAGTGGTGACTCAGCTGAAAACGGATCCCCTGACACAACCTTTGCGGAGTGTGGTGAGGGCTGGTGTTCCAGATGAGGGGCAGGGGACATTTTCCTCTATGGGAAAGGACGATCTACTCTATTCCACTTGGGCAGACATTTGAGTAGCCATTTATTTATTTACTTATTTATTTTATTTATTTATTTTTTTGAGATAGAGTCTTGCTCTGTCGCCCAGGCTGGAGTGCTGGAGTGCAGTGGCACGATCTCAGCTCACTGCAAGCTCCGCCTCCTGGGTTCATGCCATTCTCCTGCGTCAGCCTCCCAAGTAGCTGCGACTACAGGAGCCCGCCACTTTGCCCGGCTAATTTTTTGTATTTTTTTAGTAGAGACGGGGTTTCACCGTGTTAGCCAGGATGGTCTTGATCTCCTGATCTCATGATCCACCCACCTCGGCCTCCCAGAGTGCTGGGATTATAGGCGTGAGCCACCGCGTCCAGCCTTGAGTAGCCATTTATTAAAGCAGCTCCTCTAAGGCAGTCCTGTTTCTTCAATGGGTTCTTTTTTTTTGAGACACAGTCATACTCCATCGCCCAGGTTGAAGTGCAGTGGCTCCATCTCAGCTCACTGCAACCTCCGTCTCCCAGGTTCAAGTGATTCTCCTACCTCAGCCTCCTGAGTAGCTGAGATTACAGGCACCTACCATCAAGCCAAGTTAACTTTTGTATTTTTTTTTTTTTTTTTTTGAGACGGAGTCTCGCTCTGTCACCCAGGCTGGAGTGCAGTGGCCGGATCTCAGCTCACTGCAAGCTCCGCCTCCCGGGTTCACGCCATTCTCCTGCCTCAGCCTCCCGAGTAGCTGGGACTACAGGCGCCTGCCACCTCGCCCGGCTAAGTTTTTGTATTTTTAGTAGAGACGGGGTTTCACTGTGTTACCCAGGATGGTCTCGATCTCCTGACCTCGTGATCCGCCCGTCTCGGCCTCCCAAAGTGCTGGGATTACAGGCTTGAGCCACCGCGCCCGGCCAACTTTTGTATTTTTAGTAGAGATGGGGTTTTGCCATGTTGGCCAGGCTGGCCTCGAACTCCTGGCCTCAAGTGAACCTCCAGCCTTGGCCTCCCTAAAGTGCTCGGGTTACAGGAGTGAGCCATCACTCCTGGCCCTTCACTGGGTTGATTTTATCCCCTGAGGACCTAAGTTGAGAGCCCTGCAGAGGTAGATCTCCTGTTCCTGAGACTGACAGGTGCAGACCTGTGTGACATTTTGAACGAGACTCTGCCTCCCACCCACCACTCAAGTCTTATGCACAGTAAATTTTGAGGTGTCCAGATGTCGTGATCCTTATATATGTTTTTTCTTAGAGACAGGGTTTTGCTCTGTCGCCCAGGCTGGAGTGCAGTGGTGAGATCATAGCTCATTGCAGCCTCGACATCCTGGACTCAA
Source organism: Macaca thibetana thibetana (assembly GCF_024542745.1). Classification (NCBI taxonomy): domain Eukaryota; kingdom Metazoa; phylum Chordata; class Mammalia; order Primates; family Cercopithecidae; genus Macaca; species Macaca thibetana. The sequence goes on from NC_065596.1 coordinate 7,599,746, forward strand.
GCAATCTGTCTGCCCCAGCATCTTGGGTAGCTGGTACTGCAGGCATGAGCGACCAGGCCCAACAAATTTTTTATTTTTAAATTTTTATTTATTTATTTATTTTTGAGACAGTCTCGCTCTGTCACCCAGGCTGGAGTGCAGGGGCTCGATCTTGGCTAATTGCAACCTCTGCCTCCTGGGTTCAAGCGATTCTTCTGCCTCACCCTCCTGAGTAGCTGGGATTACAGGCATGCCCCACCACACCCCGCTAATTTTTGTATTTTTAGTAGGGATGGAGTTTCACCATGTTGGCCAGGTTGGTCTCGAACTCCTGACCTCAGGTGATCCACCTGCCTCAGCCTCCCAGAGTGCTGAGATTGCAGGCATGAGCCACGGTGCCTGGCTAATTTTTAAAATTTTTGTAGAGATGGGATCTTGCTGTGTTGGTCAGACTGGTCTTAAACTCCTGGGCTCAAGCAGTTCTCCTACCTCAGACCCACAAAGTGCTGGGATTGCGGGTGTGAGCCACTGCACCCAGTCATTATTATTATTTTAACTATTAAACTGGGGTAGGCTGGGCATGGTGGCTCATGACAATAATCCCAGCACTTTGGGAGGCCCAGGTGGGTGGATGACCTGAGGTCAGGAGTTCAAGACTAGCCTAGCCAACATGGTTCTGAAATACTGTCTCTACTAAAAATACAAAAATTAGCCAGGCGTGGTGGTGGACACCTATAATCCCAGTGACTCAGGAGACTGAGGCACGAGAATTGCTTGAATGTGGGAGGCGGAGGTTGCAGTGAGCTGAGATCACACCACCGCACTCCAGTCTGGGAGACAGAGTGAGACTCTGTCTCAAATGAAAAAACCAAAAAAATAAAAAAATAAACCTAGGGTAACTTCACCCCAGTTGCAGCAGCAGGAGTGGGGCAAGGCCAACAGAGCCCAGTGTCATGCAAGGAGAAAGTGGGCCACACCCCTGGCCCTGCGTCTGCCTGCACCCAGTTCCCTTTTGCTGTCCATGAGTGATGCTGGCTGGCTGTCCTCACACTGAGTTCTGATCCTCTTGCTCTGCTTTGGAACCTCCTTTTTCTTCTCCATGCCAGTGTTGGAACCACCTCTATCCCATGCACAGAGACCTATCTCCTGTGTCCCTGGCTTTGAGGGCCCCAGCTTGAGTAGAAACTAAAGTACCTTGTGCAGGGTCAGAATGTGTGTGAAGAAGAGGTCTAAGGCTACAAATTTGGTAAAGAGCATTTCACATATGACAGAAAATATCTACCATCTGCATTCAAGAAAGGAGTGGTTAGACTGGGCATGGTGGCTCATGCCTGTAGTTCCAGTGCTTTGGGAGGCTGAGGCAAGAGGACCGCTTGAGGCCAAAAGTGTGAGACTAGCCTGGGCAACATAGTGAGATCCAGTCTCTATAAAAAATAAAAATAGCCCAGGTGTTGGTGGCTCACACTTTGAGAGACCAAGGTGGGAGGATTGCTTGAGACTGGGAGTTTGAGACCATCCTCAGCAATAGAGCAAGACCCCAGCTCTACAAAATTTTTTTTTTTTTTAATTAGCCAGGCATGGTATTGCACACCTGTGGTCCCAGCTATCAGGAGGATGAGGCAGGAGGATTGCTTGAGCCCAAGAGGTAGAGGCCGCAGTGAGCTATAATCGGGCCACTTCACTCCAGCCTGGGCAACAGAGCAAGACTCTGTCTCTCAAAAAAGAAAAAAAAAAGAAGGGAGTGGTTAATGAGGATCGTGTGGGCTGAATCCTGATTCACTCCATCACCAAATACCTGCACAGCTGAGGGCTGTTTTAGGGTTCTTCAGAAGCTCCTTTTAAAACATCCATGTCTGCCTCATTCTAGCTGGCTCTCCAACCAGTCTGAATGGGTGAGGTTTAAGTGTCACACTGAACTGTCCATACCCTGATATGGCATCAGACTAATGGCCGGCACATGTAATTTGTACTTCATGACCTCTTTGCCAAATCCAAGGGCATGAAGGTCTACCCTTATGTTTTCTTCTAAGAATGTTATAGCTTTAGCTGTTACATTTAGGTCTGTGATCCATTTGAGTTTATTTGTGTATATGGTATGAGGTAGGGATGCAACTTCATTTAAAACATTTTTTTTTTCTTAAGAGACAGGGTCTCATTCAGTCACCCAGGCTGGAGTGCAGTGGCACCATCATAGCTCTCTGCAGCCTTGAACTCCTAGACTCAAGTGATCCTCCTGCCTCAGGCTCCTGAATAGTTGGGACCATAGGCGCATGCCACCACTCCTGAAATTTTTAAGTTTTTTGTAGTGAGGTCTCACTATGTTACCCAGGCTGGTCTGGAACTCCTGGCCTCAAGTGATCCTCCTGCTTTGGCCTCCCAAAGTGTTGGGATTACAGGTGTGAGCCACTGCACCCACCCTTCCATGTCTAACTTGGAAGCCTCTTGAGTAGCTGGGACCACAGGCACACGCCACCACACCTGAACCTGTGAGTCCTTCTTTTTTGTTCCCTTTAAGAATTGTTTTCGCTATTTGGGACCCGTTGGATGCCGTGTGAATTTCAGGAGCAGTTTGTCAATTTCTACAAAGAAGCCTGCTGGGATTCCAGTGGAGATTGTGTTGATTCTGCAGATCAGTTTGGGGCGCATGGCCGTCTTAACTCTGTTGTGTCTTGGGTGACCTTTTCTAGGTGGAGCTATCTTACCCAGATGGCAGCCCAGCTGAGGGGGTGACGGTCCAGATTAAGGCAGAGCTGACACCGAAGGATAACATCTACACCAGTGAAGCTGTGTCCCAGGGTGGATTGGTGGGGTTTGAAATCCCCTCCATCCCCACGTCAGCCCAGCACGTGTGGCTTGAGGTGGGTGAGTCCCATGGACCCTTGTTATTCAGTAGGTACGGACTTGGTGACTCCCCTAGGCTGGGTGCAGGCACCTGATCAGTGGGCCTGGAGCCCATCCTAGCCCTACAGCAGTACACGTTCCACTGGACAGTGGGATGGACAACACAGCCATCCTGGGATCAGTGGGAGGTCAAAGAGAGATAAAGGTGCCTGGACCGGTTGTAGCAAAGGAGTCTTGTCAGAGGGGATCTCTCCAAATGGACTCCTGACTATGGGGACGTCAACCAGGCTGCTTCTGGGAGGGTGGAACAGCCTCGGTGGAGGTTCAGAGGCAGACCGTGATTATATGGTCTCACAGGCGCTCAACCACATTGAGTCATTTTGGAAAGAGATTGGGTAGTGGTTTCCGCCACCTCACAGAGGTGCTCTGTGGAAGGCAGTATCGGGGGAAAGAGTGATCTTATTTTTTATTTTTTAAGAGACAGCATCTCATTCAGTTGCTCAGGCTGCAGTGCAGTGGCACCATCATAGCTCACTGCAGCCTCGAACTGCTGGGCTAAAGCAGTCCTCCTGAGTTAGCCTCCCAAGTACCTGAGATTACAGGTGCATGCCTGTAATTAGCACCACACCCAGCTAATTTTTAAAATTTTCTGTAGAGGCTGGGCACGGTGGCTCATGCCTGTAATCCTAGCACTTTGAGAGGCTGAGCTGAGCGGATCACCTGAGGTCAGGAGTTCGAGACCAGCCTGGCCAACATGGGGAAATCCCGTCTCTACTAAAAATACAAAAATTAGCTAGATGTTGTGGCAGGCGCCTATAATCTCAGCCACTCGGGAGACTGAGGCAGGAGAATTGCTTGAACCTGAGAGGCAGAGGTTGCAGTGAGCCGAGATTGTGCCGTCGCACCCCAGCCTGGGCAACAGAGTGAGACTCCATCTCAAAAACAAACAAACAAACAAATCAATAAATAATAAATTTTTCTGTAGAGATGGGATCTTGCTATGTTGCCCAGACTGGTCTCAAACTCCTGGCTTCAAGCCATCCTTCCACTTCAGCCTCCCAAAGCATAGGGATTACAGGCCATGAGCCGCCATGTCTGGCCTGATCTGATTTTTGATACGCAGTGATCACTCCAGAGTCTTCAGTGAGGGGTGGCTCAGGGAGGGCCCAGGCAGGCAGACAGGAGGTGAGGACAGAGAGGTCCCTAAACTGGAGCTCTTGAAGAAGTAGATCCGGCAGGCTTTGATGTCCCATCATCAGGGGAGGGAAGAACAGGAGGGATTGGAGAGGATGTCCCAGCGCTTGGCTTTGGGAACTGGCAGTGGACCTGGCGGCCCTGCAGAGAGTAAATACGTAGATGGGAACTGAGGACACTGTGGTCACTTTGTCCTCTGTGGGCATCATGTCCCTAAAGGTTTTAACTACCGAAGCCACTGCCTTTGCCACTCGACATTCACAGCCAGATGTGTTCACGCTTTCTTGTGTTGGATCTGCTGCTCGACACACAGCAGCTGTTTGGTCACCTGGGCCACTGTTCTGTTTTTTTTTTTTTTAAATGTAGAGTCTTGCTCTATCACCTAGGCTGGAGTGCAGGAGCGCAATCTTGACTTATGCAACCTCCGCCTCCCAGGTTCAAGTGATTCTCCTGCCTCAGCCTCCCAAGTAGCTAGGATTACAGGCGCCCCCCCTCCGCCACCACACCTGGCTAATTTTTGTATTTCTAGTAGAGATAGGGTTTCACCATGCTGGTCAGGCTGGTCTTGAACTACTGACCTCAGGCAATCCACCTGTCTCGGCCTCCCAAAGTGCTGGAATTACAGCTGTGAGCCACTGTGCTGGGCCCACTGTCCTGTTTTTTTTTTTTTTTTTTTAATTGTTTGTTTGTTTGTTTGTTTTGAGACGGAGTCTCGCTCAGTCGCCCAGGCTGGAGTGCAGTGGCGCGATCTCGGCTCACTGCAAGCTCCGCCTCCCGGGTTCACGCCATTCTCCTGCCTCAACCTCCCAAGTAGCTGGGACTACAGGCGCCTGCCACCATGCCCGACTAATTTTTTTGTATTTTTAGTAGAGATGATTTTCACCATGTTAGCCAGGATGGTCTTGATCTCCTGACCTCGTGATCCCCTGTCTCGGCCTCCCATAGTGCTGGGATTATAGGTGTGAGCCGCCGCGCCTGGCCCCATTGTCCTGTTTTAAGAGAATGACCATAGCCTGGCATCTCTCAGACTCCTTGAGGAACCAGAGATCTGCCCTGCCCACCCCCTACCAGGTGGGAGGTTGCAGTGACTTCTGACATCAGCTACCGGAGCTGGGCCACACTTCACAGGTGATGGGTACAGCCCTCTCTACAAGACTACCCTGAATTCTGACACCAGCTGCAAGTCCAGGGGTCCCCGGGCCACCTGTGCTTCACACCCACTGGCTGCAAATTCCACTACCCCACCACCTTTTAATTACAGCTTTACCATAGCAAAATGACACAAATTAGAACCAACCAAAGAGAAAGATGCGTAGAGCAAGGTCTGGGCGATTCCCAGATTGGAAGCTTTGTGTGTGCTCTGTACAGAACCAGGATATATCATCCCCACAAGTTGAGCATTGCTAAGCAGGAAAGTTCACCTGAGCTTTGGCATCCAAAGTTTTTTGTGGGGAACTCATTTCATCTGCATGATTGATTAAATCATTGGCCATGGGACTGATCTCAGTCTCCTGCCCTCTCCCTTCCCTGGAGGTGGGGCTGATATCCTGTGGCTCAAAGCCCAGCGGTCTAATCACACAACTGGCCTTTCTGGTGTGGCCCATTTATACCCTATTTAGAGTCCCAGGAGCCAGAGACAGAGGCAGGCCAACTTTTTTTTTTGAGATGGAGTTTTGCTCTTGTTGCCCAGGCTGGAATGCAGTGGCATGATCCTGGCTCACTGCAACCTCTGCCTCCCATGTTCAAGTGATTCCCCTGCCTCAGCCTCCCAAGTAGCTGGGACTACAGGTGCATGCCACCATGCCCAGCTAATTTTTTGTATTTTAGTAGAGACAGGGTTTCACCATGTTGGCCAGGATGGTCTTGATCTCCTGACCTCATGATCTGCCCACCTTGGCCTCCCAAAAGTGCTGGGATTATAGGTGTGAGCCACCGCGCCCAGCCCAACTTCTTTTTAAAATGATTTCAGAGACGTGGTCTAGCTCTGTTGTCCAGGCTGGAGTGCAATGGTGTGATCATAGCTAATTGCAGCTTTGAACTCCTGGATTCAAGTGATCCTCCTGCCTCAACCTCCCCTAGTAGCTGAGTCTCCAGGCATGCGCCACCACGCCCCAGTAATTTTCAAAAATTTTTTTGTGGAGACCGGATCTTGCTGTGTTGCCCAGGCTGGTCTTGAACTCCTGGGCCCAAGTGATTCTCCCACCTCTGCCTCCCAAAATGCTGAGATTACAGCTATGAACCCACTGTGCCTGGCCCCCAACACCCTTCGACCAATTTTTGACACTTACTTCTTCTTCTTCTTCTTCTTTTTTTTTTTTTTTTGAGACAGAGTCTTGCTCTGTTGCCCAGGCTGGAATGCAATGGTGTGATCTCGGCTCACGGCAGCCCCTGCCTCCTGGGTTCAAGCAATTCTTATGCCTCAGCCTCCCGAGTAGCTGGGATTACAGGTGTGCCCCACCACTCCTGGCTAATTTTTGTATTTTTTTTTAGTAGAGACAGGATTTCACCATGTTGACCAGGCTGGTCTTGAACTCCTGGCTTTAGATGATCCACCTGCTGCAGCCTCCCAAAGTGCTGTGATTAGAGGCGTGAGTCACAGTGCCCAGCTAGACGCTTGCTTCTTGGAGCTAGGATGACCGGGCTGGACAACTGGATGCTACTCCCTGAGGATTGGGGAGGGGGTTCTCCAAAGGGATACTGGAGCATGAGAGGGTGTTACTTCTGAGCAGAGCAGGCAGAAGTATCCCCAAGACCCCCTTTCTGCTCTTGGGACTCAGGTGTTGACCCAAGTGTCTTCTGTTCTTCAGACCAAGGTGACAGCACTGAACGGAAAGCCCGTGGGGGCTCAGTACCTGCCCAGCTACCTCTCCCTCGGAAGCTGGTACTCCCCCAGCCAGTGCTACCTGCAGCTACAGCCACCCTCCCATCCACTGCAGGTAAGATTTTCAGGTGCTGCCCTTCCTGGGCCATGCGGGATCCAAAAAGCAGCATGAGCCGGGTGCCGTGGCTCAACCTGTAATCCCAGCACTTTGGGAGGCTGAGGCGGGCGGATCACTGGGGGTCAGGATTTTGAGACCAGCCTGGCCAACATGGTGAAACCCTATCTCTACTAAAAATACAAAAATTAGCCGGGTGTGGTGGTGCGTGCCTGTAATCCCAGCTACTCGGGAGGCTGAGGCAGGAGAACTGCTTAAACCTGGGAGGTGGAGGTTGCAATGAACTGAGATCACACCACTGCACTTCAGTCTGGGTGACAAAGCAATATTCCTTCTCAAATAAAAAGCAGCATGAGTGAGCCTCTAAGGCAGCAGTAGTCAGCCTTTTGGGCACCAAAGATTAGTTTTGTGGAAGACAATTTTTCCACGGACCGGGGCACAGGTGCAGGGGATAGTTTCAGGATGATTCAAGGACATTATGTTTATTTTGCACTTTATTTCTATTATTATAGCGTTGCAATATATAAGGAAACAATGATACAATTCACCTTCATGTAGAAGCAGTGGTAGCCCTGAGCTTGTTTTCCTGCAACTGGACAGTCCCATCTGGGGGTGATGGGAGACAGTGACAGATCATCAGGCATTAGATTCTCATTAGGGGCATGCAACCTAAATCCCATGCAAGCGCAGTTCACAATAGGGTTCACGCTCGTGGGAGAATCTAATGCTGCCGCTGCTGATCTGACAGGAGGCGGAGCTCACGTGGTAATGTGAGTGATGGCGAGCGGCTGTAAATACAGATGAGGTTTTTGACTGCTGGCCTGGCACTCATCACCTGCTGTGTTACCCGGTTCCTAACAGGCCATGAATCAGTACTGGTCCATGGCCCTAGGAGTTGGGGACCCCTGCTCTAAGGGACCTAACACTGCAGCTGACACAGGGATCCTTTATCTCCCCAGCAAGGGGAGAATTCTGTGGAATGCATGCATGCATTACTATTTATTTCTTTTCTTTTCTTTCTTTTTTTTTTTTGAGACAGAGTCTCACTCTGTCACCCAGGCTGGAGTGCAGTGGCGTGATCTCAGCTCACTGCAACCTCTGTCTCCAGGGTTCAAGTGATTCTCCCACCTCAGCCTCTGGAGTAGCTGGGATTGCAGGTGCCCACCACCACGCCTGGCTAATCTTTGTATTCCAGTAGAGATGGAGTTTCACCATGTTGGCCAGGTTGGTCTTGAACTTCTGACCTCACATGATCTGCCCACCTTGGCCTCCCAGTGTTGGGATTACAGACGTGAGCCACTGCGCCGGCCCATTGCTATTTCTTTCTTTCTTTTTTTTTTTTTTTTTTGAGATGGAGTCTCGCTCTGTTGCCCAGGCTGGAGTGCAGTGGCCGGATCTCAGCTCACTGCAAGCTCCACCTCCCGGGTTTATGCATTCTCCTGCCTCAGTCTCCCGAGTAGCTGGGACTACAGGTGCCCGCCACCTCACCCGGCTAGTTTTTTTGTATTTTTTAGTAGAGACGGGGTTTCACCATGTTAGCCAGGATGGTCTCGATCTCCTGACCTCGTGATCCGCCCATCTCGGCCTCCCAAAGTGCTGGGATTACAGGCTTGAGCCACCGCGCCCGGCCTGCTATTTATTTCTTATGGACATTTAGGCTGTGGCCCAGGGCTGACAATGCTGATCACCACTCTGCCTCAGGGCACCACTGCACCCAGACCTGACACAGAGCTGCTGCTATGGGGCCTGATTCCCCACTGCCTTCAGCCTTCCCTTAGTGCAGAGGCCCTGGGAGTTTCTCCACACAGGCACACTGAGTGCGAAGACAAGGTGAACTTAGAGCTGTGTCTGCCATTCATTTATCCTGGGTCTATTATTTTGCAATTCTAATTGTATAAGATGTGTGTGTGTATTTTTCTTTGAATTAATAGACTTATTATTATTATTTTTTTAAGAGACGGAGTCTTGCTCTGTTGCCCAGGCTGGAGTGTAGTAGCGTGATCTCAGCTCACTGCAAGCTCGCCTCCCGGGTTCACCCGCCATTCTCCTGGCTCAGCCTCCCAAGTAGCTGGGATTACAGGTGCCCGCCACCATGCCCAGCTAATTTTTGTATTTTTAGTAGAGACGGGGTTTCACTGTGTTAGCCAGGATGGTCTCGATCTCCTGACCTTGTGATCCACCCACCTCGGCCTCAAAAAGTGCTGGGATTACAGGCGTGAGCCACTGCGCCCCGCCAATAGACTTAAGTTTTTAAGAGCAGTTGTAAGTTTATAAAAGCCTTGAACAAGAAGTAGAGTTCCCGACCGGGTGTGGGGGCTCACACCTGTAATCTCGGCACTTTGGGGGACTGAGGCGGGAGGATAGCTTGAGCCCAGGAGTTTGAGACCAGCCTGGGCAACATGGTGAAATCCCATCTGTATCAAAACGAAAACAAATAAAAAAAAAAAACCCCAGCTGGATGTGATGGTGCATGCCTGTAGTCCCAGCTACTCAAGAGGCTGAGGCAGGAGGATCGCTTGAGCCTGGAAGATTGGGACTGCAGTGAGCCGTGATCATGCCACTGTACTCCAGCCTGGGTGACAGAGCAAGACCCTGTCTCAAAACTAAACTCAACTAAACTTTACCTGTAGCTTACTATTGACCAGAAGCCTTAGTGATGACATAAAGAGTCATCGAACACAGATTTTGTACTTTCTATGTATGATATACTGTATTCTTACACTAATGTAAGCTAGAGGAAGGAAAATGTTATTAAGAAAATCATAAGGTACACTGACAGGCTCAGGTAAAAAAACAATAATAAAGAAGAGAAAATATCTTGACTGTTCATGAAGTGGGAATGGATCATTGTAAAGGTCTTCTTCTTTGTCGTCTTCATGTTGAATAGGCTGAGGAGGAGGAGGAAGAGGAGGGGTGGGTCCTGCTGTCTCGGGCAGAGGTGGAAGAAAATCCACATATTAGTGACATGGGCAGTTCAAACCTGTATTTTTCAAGGGTCAACTGTATATATGTGCATGTATATGTATATACTGTGTACATGTGTGTTCATAGACATCTAGATACATATATATACATGTATATATATGTATATATATCTTTTTTTTTTTGACAGAGTCTCACTCTGTCGCCCAGGCTGGAGTGCAGTGGCACAATCTCAGCTCACTGCAACCTCTATCTCCCAGGTTCAAGCACTTCTCCTGCCTCAGCCTCTCGAGTAGCTGGGATTACAGGCACCTGCCACTATGCCCGGCTAATTATTTTTGTATTTTTAGTAGAGACAGGGTTTCACCATGTTGACCAGGCTGGTCTCAAACTCCTGACCTCAGGTGATCCACCTTCTTCGACCTCCCAAAGTGTTGGGATTACAGGCGTGAGCCACCGCGCCCGGCCATACACATCTATATTTAAGGTCCATCACCCCTCTGTTAACTCCGTGGGCTGGTGGCAGGCTCACTGGCTGGGCCGTTTGCATCCTGGCCGCAATCCCAGCAGAGCCTCTGGCTCAAGCTACAGCCCCAGCCTTGGCAGAAATGTCACCCCTAATGGAAACCAGTTGCCATTACAGCACCCAGGGTCCTACCAGCCCATAAACCTCTCACTCCGTTTCTGATCACATCGAGGCCCCTGGGGTTTAGCTTCGAGGAATCGTGGCGCCGAGACTGCCTGTTTCCTGGGATTAACAGCCCTTTGCAGAGGTTGTAAGAATAAGAAGTCAGACAGGATCATGCCCAGCTTGGCTGAACACACTGTTCTTGTTGTAATGCCATTAAACCAGCGGTGCAGGGCGGGGACACTGGCGCTGGCCTCCTCCTCAGGGGGCAGGAAGGAACCTTGTGTTCTCAGCTGGCCAGACTGTTGTTCTGATTAGGGGGAGACCTGGCTCTGTCACTTAGATTTTGCTCCCCGAGTGATATCTCAATCCAGTTTGAGGTGGCTCAGCAAACTCCAGCTCCTCCTTCCCACCAAACTGCCGTGAGTGGCCCAGGCATAACCTCAGGGCATGGAGGGAAGATGGGTTCATGCTGGGGCTAGGATGGGCATGGTGTGGGGACCTCTTTCTCTTCTAGCACCAGGGCCCAGGCAGCGGGGAGCTGGGGTCTCAACTCTCCACGTCTCAGCACCTACCCTTCTGAACCTGTTTTGCTTGTTAAATGGGGGCTGTCACTCCAATCTTTTAAGATTGTTTTGATGCCACAAATTTAGTAAAGAAGAGGAGAAAGGTTTGTGCTCTCCTTTTCCCCCCCAAGATCTCAAGCAGAAGGGGACTTTTGTGTGGGTGTCTTTTTTATAAGGGGGACATTTATAAATTTAGAGTGAAATTGAAAACGTTAATGTAATAAACAACCATAAGACTTTCACCTAGATTTATAAATTAATGTTTTGCCTATATCCTTTCATTAATCCCTCCATCCACCCTCCATCCCTCTCTCCATCCCTCCATCTATCCCTCTCTTCATCCCTCCATCCATCCGTCCTCTCTCCCTCCATTCATTCACCCTTCCTTCCCTTTTTCTTTCCTCCCTCCCTCCCTCTACCCATCCATCCACCTACTACCCTTTATCCAGTCATCTTCTCTCCATCCATCCACCCTTCATCCATCCATCCATCCATCCTCCATCTATCGATTCATCCATCCATCCACCCTCCCTCTGCACCTCCCTTCATCCCTCCATCATCCATCCGTCCATTTACTCTCCCTCCCTCCTTTCTTCCTTCCTTCTTTCCTTTCTCCACCCAGCTATCCACCCATTACCCCTATCCATTTATCTACCATCCATCTGCCCTTCATCCATTCGTCCACCCTTCATTCATCCATCCATACATGCACCCATCATCCTTCCATTCATCCACTCTTCATCCATCCATTCTCCCTCTGTCCCTCCCTTCATCCATCCATTCATCTACCAATTCACCCATCCACCCATTTCTCTACACATTTTTTGGCTGCAGCATTTGAAAGCAAGTTACAGATATGATAGTGCTTCACTCTTAAATACTCTTAAATACTTGACCATAATGTATACTTAATAAAAGGCATTATATTACCTGACGTCAGGGCCATTTTCTTAGGTCATACCTAAGAAAATTACGTTCACTGAATTATATTGTCTAATTCATAGGCAATATTCAGATTTTCAAGGGGTACCCTAAAATGTAATTTACATTTAGTGTTTGCCTGCATGTGTGACTGCATGATTGTATCACACATGTGTGACTATGCATGGGTGTGCATTTGCATTTTTGTGTGTGTGCATGCTCACTTGTGTGTATGCACTTGGTTTTTAGGGGTTTCACTATGCTACCCAGGCTGGTCTTGAACTCCTGGCCTCAAGTGATCCTCTTTGCCTCAGCCTCCCAAAGTGTTGAGATGACAGATGTAACTACCGCACCCGGCCCCACTACTGTTAATAATTGGATTGTTTATGTTTGTTGAGTTGTGAAAGTTCTTTCTAAATTCTGGATACTAGCCCTCATCAGATGTGTAATTTGCAGACATTTTCTCCTGTACTATGGGTTATCTTTTCACTTTTCTGACAGAGTCCATTAGTGCAACAAAAAATTTTAATTTTGGTGAAATCACATTTCTCTTTTTCTTTTGCTC